>NW_012146301.1:191687-265495 GCF_000956105.1 Propithecus coquereli | reverse complement strand
ACGACATGTGGCCTTCTGTATCTGGCTTGCTTCACTTAGCATGATGTTTTCAAGGTTCATCCAATTGTAACATGTATCCGTATTTTGTCACTTTCCATGGCTCAATAATGTTCCATTGTATGCGTGTACCACAACTGGTTTATCCATTTCTATTGATGGACACTTGGCTATTGCTACAAACGTGGCCGTACGTGTATGTGTTTGGGTTTCTGCTTTTAATTCTTCTGGGTACACACCTAGAGGTGGAATTGCTGGGTCATATGGTAATTCTATGTGTAACTTTTCAAGTCAACAGTGGTCAAACCATTCTGCATTCTCACCAGCAATATAGGAGTGTTCCAGTAGGATTTTTTTTTAATTAAAAAAAAAAAAGGGGGAGACACTAGAGACAGCCATAAATTCCTGGAGCTCACCGAGCACAGCGCTCACAGAGAACCCGGGAGCATCAGTGAGATGAAGACTACCTGTGGCCTTGGGTCGCTTCCTTACTTTCATGCAGCCTCAGTTTCCTTATTGGAGAAATGCAGAAACTATGACATTGCAGAATACTTTTGAGTGTTATATGAAAAAACATGAAGAAGCATAGTTGCTGGCACAGTGTGGATGATCACCAAGGTTAGCTGCATCTCAGTATTCTTTAGAAACTTCCATTGCAGTGAAAAGGTAGTGAGTGAACACTGTGGTAGACTCAACACGTGATCCCCCCCTGAAAGGGAGAGTTCCCAGGATAAGGAAAAAGTATCTGGCAAATGTAATTCCAAGCTGAGGGCGCCCACCGCCCCGTGGCAGGGAAGAGCACAGCCTCTGAAACCAGACAGCCCTGGATCCTCACACTAGCTTTGCCCCGCAAAGTAGTCAGAATTCCTTCCATCACGGGGGACAGGAGCTCACCCGAACAGCCTATGACAAGATGGGGACTTGCTGGCTATTACACAGCTTCCCTACCTGTGGCCGCACTTGCGTTATGGGTGTGCTGATGTTCCTTTCCTCAGCCCTGGGGAGGGAACGGCAAGCTGGGGCTGACCCTCAGCGTGACAAGGTGCAAGGCTGGTTGCTCTGGTCTCCATGGCACGTGGGCTCCCTCCTTTTCCACTGCACACCTGCTGCCTCATGTGACTTCTGACACCTCTTGGGCTCCTGTCCTCACAGCCGTGGTTAGAGAAGAAAGGAACTCGCTTCCCCAGGCCACAGGCTGAACACTCCCAGGGGTATTCTGATTGATTGAAACGAAGATTCTCTGCTTGACAAAACTTTAGGCAGCCTCCTGAACCTTCCCCTCAGCCCATCTGTGCACTTCCTTGTAAAACCCAGTTTTAGCAAGAATCCTGCTAAGTCAGTTTAGCAAGAACCCCTCCTGTCCAATATCTGATCAGGTTCCCCATCCTCCACTACCCCCAGGGACATCTGGTCACCCTGGCCTGCCTTCAGCAAGAATCCTGTCAGGTCAGTTTAGTGAGACTTCCCCTTACCCCTGAAGTCACCTCTTAGTCACTTTTCCATCCACGGGACCCCACCCTGCCCCTTGGCTACACACTCCTTCTTGCCCATGCTACATTCAGAGTTGAGCCCAATCTCTCTCCCCCACTGCAAAATCCCACTGCTGTGGTGCACGCTACCTCAATGGTCCTGAATAAAGTCGTCCTCACTGTGCTTTAACAAATAATTGTTGAATAATTTTCTCTTTAATATTTGCATCTTGTGTTCATATTTTGCTCCAAGTCCCGTGGCCAGGGAGCTAACATATTTCAATTGGCCTAGCTTGGGTCAGATGTCCCATCCCTGTAGCCACAGAGATGGGATCATTTAAGAAAATGACAGCTCCCATATGTAGAGAGGAAGGGAGAAAGAATGGTTCCTCAAAAGGAGATGGGCATACAAATTTTGATGAGAGCCATTGTATTAAATTTTGCTTTTAAACTTTGTTTTTGGTGTCATGTCAAAGAGCTCTTTGCTTAGCCCTAGGTCCTAAAAACTTTCCTATGTTTTCTTCTAAAAGTGATATAGTCTTACATTTTACATTGAAATGCATGAATGCAAATTAACTTTTTTATCCACCATGATGGTTAAGTCAAACTTCATTTTTTGCCTATGGATGTTTAACTTTCCGGCATTGTTTGTTGAAAAGACTGGAACTTGGAGAGGGGGTGAGGAGCCCCTGGAGATGGGGTAGGGCTGCCAACACGCAAGAGTAAGGAGGGGCCAGACAAGAAGGTGGTCACAGGCTGAAGCAAGAGGGAACTTCACTGAAGGGATCGGAGAAGGGAAGCAGCTAGAGGGACTTCTTAGACATTTTTGTTTGGTGCTGGCTGCTCAAAGAAGACAGTGGCAGCTGGCACCAAGCAAGGGCCCTGCAGGCAGGCAAGGCCTGAGCTGCTTGTCCAGGCTCCAGGGAAGGGGCTGAACCGGGAGGCGGCACAGCTGTTTTTTTGTGCTTTGACAGCACTGAGCAGCGTTTGAATCACCAGGCATCAAGGACCCATAAAAATTTGAAGATTATACCCTTTATTACCTAAAGCATAACTGCATAACTTAAAAAGTAGTTCTTCAGGCCAGGCATGCTGGCTCACGCCTGTAATCCTAGCACTCTGGGAGGCCAAGGCAGGAGGTTTGCTTGAACTGAGGATTTGGAGGCCAGCAATTTTTTCTACTAAAAATAGAAAAAATTAGCCAAGAGTCATGGTGGTGCACACCTGTAGTCCCAGCTACTTGGGAGGCTGAGGCAGGAGGATTGCTTGAGCCCAGGAATAGGAGGTTGCATTGAGCTATGATGATGCCACTGCACTCTGGCCTGGGTGACAGAGTGAGACCCCGTCTCTAAAATTTAAAAAGTGGCAGGGAGAGGCTTACTTCTTTGAATACAGAAGCTATTTCTCTCTGAATTCATTAGCTTTCCTCTCTGCATGGAGGTCATTTTTCACTCACTCATAAGTATCAAGATGCCAAGCTTGTTACAGCTTCTCAGAGTGTGCTCCCTGGACAAGCAGCACTGGCATCACCCAAGAGTTTGTCAGAAATGCAGAATCTCAGAACCCACCTTGGACCTCATGAGACAGATCTGCATTTGAACAGGCCTTGGGCGATTCCCATGCATGCTGAAATTTGAGAAGTGCTGACCTAGGACAAGGTACCCCAGACTCAGGGGCTCCACCCATAGAATGCGGATAGTTTTACTCTGTGCAGTCAATATCATGCATTGCCTGGCTCAGCATTTTCCCATTCTTTCTAGAATGCTTTCAGATATTGCAAAGCCTGGAATGTACATACCATATTTTCCAGACTCCCTTGCAGCTAGGGTTTCAGGTGGAACTTGGGTTCCACCAATCTGATGCCTTCACCCTGGCCCTGAAATGAGAATGGAACTTAGTGGGGTGACAGGCAGTGGCAAGCCAGGCATGTGCTTTGTGAGGGCAGAACTTGAAGGTAGCACAACGCTGGAGAGAGCAGTCTGGCCACAGCCCCCTGTTGTCTGCATACGGCTGAGGTTGTGTCACTCTGGAGTCCCCAGACAGGTTGTGGTTTTCTGTTTCTCCCACTTTTCACTATGGCAGAGGTGGCAGCTCCTTCAGTGGACTGTCCTGGGTGGTGTTCTAGAAGTGGCTGAGTAGGGACCAGACTGAAACTTTGGACACAACTATACTCAAAATTTAGAGATAATCAAGGGGAAGTACATCCTAGAACTCACCGCCATCAGTCCACCAGATGTTGTGAGCAGAACCAATATTGGGAGGGGTAGCCCTTGGTAGCCCGGGCCGGTTCCACATGGCGAGGGCTAAGCGACCCTCTGCTGGGGAAGTGCCCTTGAATGGGCTTGTCCGAGTCAGACCCCAGACCCCCAATGTAAGGCCCCAAACCTTCCATTCAAAGCCTGCCTCTGCAGTCCTCACTTCCTAATCTGGGGTCTGTCTTTTTCCAGCGTGATGGAAATGAAATGTTTACTCCATTTAGGGGAAATGTCCATGCTAACTCTTGGGGTTGTGGGGATGCCCTTTTGCTCCAAAGAAAACCACCACATATTTTAGCATCCACAAGCTTTGATAATACACAAAAATCAATAAATTAAGCGTTCTTTGTGCCCACTTTGTGTGGGGGCAGTAAATGCATTCAAAATGGCTATTAATGACCAAAGACATAATTTAACAAATCCAGTGTTATGTCAAAGTTACGTGTTTTTGTCATATATAGAGGCTATCATTTTCTCCACAGGCATGTGCCAAATTTATAACACAGTAAAAAGTATTTACCATATGGTACACATATTCCTTTTCAGAATTGTGTTCAGTACGTAGAGCTAGCTTAACCTGCATTTCAGGGTAAGAGATTTTTTTTTCCTATTTCTGATATTTATTCTCAATGGTTTCCTTAATCCTACTATGTTACTATTTTGATCATAAAATTCTTTTTTTTTTACAGGCAAAAGCCTTTAGCACACAGTATTCCCAGGTGGAATCCCATCCAAGTACAAACCAGGACCAACCCTGCTTAGCTTCTAAGATCAGACACGTTCAGGGTGGTGTGGCTATAGACTTGATCATAAAATTCTTATAGTTTCTCCAAATTCTTCTTACTGCTTTGCCTAACCATATTGTATCAGGCCATAATTCTGATGGGAATGTGTAGATCCTGAGAGCCAAATACTGCCTTAATAAATAACACTAGATAATCAAACAGCAATTACTTATCTGCCATATATTAATGAAGGTCAAATAATTAGTTGGCATTTATCAGGCGCTGAATGTATAGAAAGTTTTTTAAAAATCCTCCCATTTGAAAATTTTCAAAATAATTTTACATAAATAATAGCTCAGGCCTCAAGCCTCACCGATTTTCTGTTGTTAATTAGATTATTTGTCCCAACAGTGGAGGAGGATCAGAAAAGACAACACAAACACACTGATAATTAACCCAGGAGAGCTCCATTTGAGAATCACTCGCTGTGTTTTTTCACCCCAAGGGTTCTAATTATTGGTGATAAGCTGCATTTCTCCCGATTTATCCTCTGCAAGCTGACCATGGGCGGACGGAGGTGTGACCTTGCCCAGCGGCAGGCAGTGGCAGCCCCCGTACACCTGCCGGGTCCTCGGCTTTGTGTGTTTCTCACGTAATTGGCATATTCTTCAGAAACAGCTTCAACACAGGTTAATACTTTTTTCCTCAAAGTGCTGAAACTCAAAAAGTCATCGTTCTCTAGCTTTTTAAAGCTCTAAGTGATGTTCCATTACTGCCCCCTGAAGGTTCTCACCGTTTTCTCCAAAGAGACAAATTTTTAAATAACCAAAAATACCACCCAAAATAGAATATAAAGACCATACATAAGCTGCCCATAATGCAAATTATTGATAGTCTGATTTATGAAAAAGCGGTAATATTACCTTCCACACACTTATTTTGTGGGGTGGCTATTTCCCTTCCTTTAGCATAATTCAGGGATGATGATCCTTAAAATGTATAATGAAAACATATTTAGTATGCATTTTAAAGTAAAAGAGCAAAACCTTTTTTTCAGATATAATGTTCCTAGGTTTTAATATAATCACAATATAAATGAGTCCTCACAAATTCCATTTTATTGTTTTACTGTGTCCACTATCAACCTATCTACTAAATTTTTACTCTGAGATAAAAGAATTTAATAGACATCGTAAAACGTTAATTTTTAGGTATTGCAGAAACTCCCTCTTTTTTTAAGGGAATGAAGATGCAATGTGGGGGGATAAGCAGGATCACTCCGGCTAGGAACCCCGCGGCAGGACTCTCTGCAACCCTGGGCTCACCCCACTGTCACAGCAACCCCGCAAAGGAGGGATGTCCCCGTTTTCCACTGAGCAAACTGAGGCAGAAAGGTTATGACGTTAAGTGCATTTTCCAAATCCACACAATGAATAAGGAATCTATGTGCAATTCAAATCCAGGTTGGTCCGAATTCAACATCCACGCTTTTTCCCTTACCGCTTGCTGCTGCTCGGAGGGAAAAACACGCATTCATTCATTGTCGCGTGTCGTCTTCTAGTCCCCATTCGTCCTGCCGTTCAACAAGTCTTTGAGCACCTGCACGAGGTGGGCCCTGAAATAGTCTAAAAACAAGCACACTGGCTTAGGAGGCAGACCCAACCCAAACACTCCCCAAATACTGGGCTCAGCTGGGGTCCCCAGAGGCAGACCTGGCAGGAGGATTCGCGGGCAGGTGACCGGAGGCAAAGCGCCCAAGAGAAAACCGCAAGGGAGTGGGGACCCAGACAGGAAGACGAAGGGGGCCCAGCAAGGCAGAAGGTGGCTTCAGCCCGACCCCGAGGGAGGCCCCAGAGTCTATACCAAGCCGCTCATTGTCCCCTCTCGGCTGGCGGCTCCCCCAGCCGGGCCGGAGCCGGCACCCAGGCGTAGAGCGCGCGCCCCCAGGCGGCTTCCCGAGCGCCAAGAGCCTCTCTGGAGAAGGGCTCCAGGATCCGGCCTCTAGAAGCGAAGAACGGCACGTGAAGCCGAGGGACGTTGCACAGAAATGGTTAAAAAGAAAAAAAGATACACCAATGTCATAGCGGCGTTGTTCCCAATAGCCAAAAGGTGGCGACAACCCCGCTGTCCATGGTCAGACAATGGACAAACAAAATGTTTACGCACAGTGGGAGGTAAGGAAGGAAATTCTGACACATGCTACCACGCGGATGAGCCTTGAGGACGTTATGCTGAGCGACATAAGCCAGTCACAACAGGACAGATGGTGTATGATTCCACTTACGTGAGGTATCCGGAGAAGTCACATTCATGGGGACGGAAAGTAGGATGGTGGCTGCCAGCGGCTGGGGAAGGGGGAGTTAGTGTCTAGTGGGCACTGAGTGGCAGTTTGGGAGGATGACAAAGTTCTGGAGATGGATGGTGGTGATGGCTGGGCGACAATGTGAATGCACTCAATGCCACTGAAGAATGGCTAAAACGGTAAATTTTATATTTTGTATATTTTAACCTCCCCCACACAAGATTCCAGGGGATCTGCTGGAACACAGTAGTACTCAGGACAGCCTAAATATTTCTAGCTAATGTCACCATACCAGCTGGCTCAAAGCCACTCACCTGTTTAGTGGCGATGTAAGCTGTCCCGTTCTTGGCTGTTTAGGGTCGTCACAGGGTAAGGAGTAGTGGAAAGTGGGTCCCCCACGTACCCAGAACTCCTCTTTACCTTCCTGTCTTCCACCATGTGCTATTGCATGTCGAGACTTGTCATCCTCCTCCAAACAGGGGGCACCTGTGCGGCCCAGCGTTCTTTCCTCTTTCTTCATAGTGAAAATTGCCTGTGCTTCCTATGGCCTTGTGTGACACTGACCCATTCACAGCCAGGGCCACGGCTTGAGGAGGGGCTGTGTCTGGGTTCTCTTGTTGCCACCTGGTGCTTCTTGTCACCTGCCTCTGGATCTTTGGTGCTCACCTGTTTCTCTGGCAGGAAGAGGAACATTTTGCCCTTCTTGTGTTCATCCTGCTCATTCAGAAAGGGCCACGTAGAACTTTCCAGAGCCATCGCTTTTAATAACAACTATCTTCTTACCACCAGAGGGTCAGAGTGGGGCTGAGGGATGAGGCTGAGTCCAGCACAGAAACCAGAACCTTCTCCCTCTAATACTCACGCTTGGCCCCGGGGCGGAAGCCACGCTTTCTCTCCCTACAGGCTGCTCCGTCCACAGGTCCGTCAGCATCTCTGCAGAGACCTGAACTCCAGCTGTGAACAAAAGTCAAATTTCTTTTCTATATTGCTTCTGAGACTCGTGCTACTGGGGATATATGTAACACATATTTTAGAGTTCCCTGTGATCTTTAAGAAGGTTTATCAGCCTAGAACAACAAAAAATGACTTTTGTGTCAGGCTGGGGTGGAAGAGGATAGTGGGGCCAATTTACCAAAAATCAGTTTGCCCAAAGCCGTGTTACTAAAAGATCAGTTTGCCCACTATCCAGTGTCTGAATTTATTAAATTAAATTTACTAAAACTTGCTTTAATGAATATATTTCTTGAATATATTAAATGTTCAAATGTTAAATGAACATTTTCTTCTTGAACATATTGATGAGTTCTTTCTTACCAGCATGTTAAGGAATGTTTAATTTGTCAAAACTGAGGACCATAGAGTGGAAAATGTATTTTTCTTATTAATTTTACTCATGAAAAATATATATGTATCAAATATGTGCAATAAATTGTAGTAGTGTATATTTAACATCTGTCAGGATGTGGTCAGGAAAACAGAGACCATGCTAAGTATTTCAAATAGAGGGATTTATAGAGCAAATTTGTTATATAGATATTGGAAGGATAACAGAGAGGGAGAGAGAGAGAGAGAGAAAGGGACAACAAATTCAGCTTTAAAAAGGAAGTTCTGACCCCGGCTATAACATGATGAACCTTGAGGACATTATACGAAGTGAAATAAGCCAAAGACAAAAAAGGCAAACACTGTCTGATTCCACTTCAATGATGTCTCCAGAGCGGGCAAACTCGTAGAGACAAGAGTAGGATGGTGGGTGCCAGGGCTGGGTGGGGCAGAGCTGGCTGAGTTTTGTTCATCCAACCTGACAGAATCATTGTATTTCATGTAACTAAGTATTAATAGAACAAAACTTATCACAAATACATGATCACATTGCTAACCTTGAACTTCAATCATCAGTAGTACCACCTGCATGATTTTTGCCACATTCTCAAAATAACTGTATTGCTGTTTACATTAAGCTTTTTAAAACACCAACTTACTGACTTTTATTTTTTAAGTATTTTAAAAGAAAATTTTTGGTTGAGTGCAGTGGCTCACGCCTGTAATCCCAATGCTTTGGGAGGTTGAGGAGGGAGGCTTCCTTGAGGCCAGGAGTTCAAGACCAGCCTGGGCATCAGAGTGAGATCCCATCTCTACAAAAAAATAAAATAAAAAAAAGGAAAATTTTAAATCATTATCATAAATCAAAAACTGATATTATTTGTCATAAATAGAAGGTAACCGGCCAGGTGCAGTGACTCACCCCTGTAATCCTAGCACTCTGGGAGGCTGAGTTGGGGGGATCACTTGAGGTCAAGAGTTCGAGACCAGCCTGAGCAAGAGTGAGACCCTGTATCTACTAAAAATAAAAAAATAAGAAGGTAATCACAAAATAGATGTTAAAGACAGAACAATGTCGTTCATTTTAAAAAATAAAATGAAATAAATTATAGCTATAATTAATTTATAAAAATGCATACTTGAAAATATGTCCCCAATGAGAATGGAACTTTATATGCTGATTTAGTAATAAAAGACATTTGGCCCAGTACCACTCAGTTTTAGATGAAATGAGGTTCTAAGTCAGTATGATTATGCTATTTTTAACATTTTGATGATAACCAGCACTGAGCATACCAATTTCTTGTTGTCATTTATTGGAAAGGGCTAAAGTTATTTAACTTCCATCTTTAATAGGGTTGAATATTGAGAATTAATTCCTAGCCAGAATGATCTTTTTTTATTCCAAAAAGCTACCTGAATATTTATAATCCTGGAAGGAAACATAGAATTGGTAATCTTTCCTTCTGTGGAAGATGTTAAGAAAAGATCCTTTTCAGATAATTTGGTTATGGAGTGTTATTACAAATTCACTGCAAGGGCCCCTTCGACAGGCCAACGGCAAAGATTTCTAGTAGAGATTTGTAGTAGAGACATTTTAGAGGCAAAATAATTTGGTTAATCATTGACTTATAAAAAAAGAAGAACCCAGAGTTAAGGAATCCAGGCTGGGTTAAGCAGGTGGGTGGGTTGTGTCTCAGAATACTTCGTAACCTGACTCATATCTGCCAGAAAGACACATTCACGTTTCATCAGGGAAGCTAATTTCCTTCCAGAAGGAGATGATGAGTTACATCGAGCAAAAAGGTTCTGCTGGGATCAAGTTTGTGAATTTTTCTTTCACAGAGGGAAAGCTGGGTGGGGTGGCTGAGGACCAAGAGTGGGAAAAGACTTTCCACTGAATAATAATGTCTTATAAACCTTGAATTTTGACTAGATACAGGCAGTGCATTGTGTAAAAGGTAAAACAATTAGTCCCCAACAACAAACAAACCAATTAAGGCTCTCCAGAATTTGTGCCTCATCTCAAAATACCACTGTGTATTTCCTAACGTGTGGAAGGAAGAAAGCGCCCTTTGCTTCCCTACTTCGCCTGCCACGTGGTTTGAGAATATATGGTAAGGGTCTTTTTACAAGTGATTAAAATATTTCCAGCAAAATTTTCAGGTAAGTTTAGAAGCAGGAAGTGCAGTTGTTCCATAGGTTCTCCATCTTGGTTGGTTTTTGGAACGTTTGAATGACTGGGGGGCTGGTCCCCAGGGCCTGGGTGTGGCCGTCACCACAGCCATTGCTAGTGTCCAGCAGGCCCTGCCCTGAGCACTGGAGTTACATTTTTTCATTTCATTCTCACCAGCACTCTCCACCACACACAGATCAGGGAAACCCACTGGGCACCCAAAAGACACTACTTGGAAGGAACGTTACCTATCCCAGACGGCTCACATAGAGGCAGCGCCACTCAGATGGGGCATTTGTTAGGGAAGCAGGTCCAGGGAAGGAGCAAATGTGCTCCTAGTACCATAAAGCGGGAGCAGGGACAGGCGAAGACAGCCCCTTCCCTGGAAGCTGAGGCAGCAGTTTTGAAAGCAGCAGAAAGCCCCTGGGTGCCGGGCTCCTTTATCTGTTGGGGACTTTGGGAGGGAGGGGCTCCCCGCCACCTGCTTGCTATCCCGCAGCTTTGCACCCCTTCTGGTTGTGACTCCTGGGAGTCTCCCACTGCGCGGGAGTTGGGCGCTTTGTTGGGGGAAGGCAGTAGCTTTGGGCGAGTGGCGCCCCTGAAGGCCAGTGCAGGCCCCTCCCTCACCGCCTCCACTGCATTAACAGATGATCGCAGGCCTGAGGACACTGTCCCAGGCCCATCTCCCAAGTCTCTTGGGGGTTTTGTCCCTGGAGGGGAGCAAGGGGCAATCTCTTTACTGAATCAGAAATGAGCTTCCGTACCCTCCAACCTTCCGCTGCCCAGCCCTTCCACTACTGCTGCGCAGGCCTGCGCTGCTTTTTAGACATATTTCAGTGATCGTTTCAACCCACTGTACGTCTCCACGTGTGTGTCGCTGTTTTATATTTTTACTCTCTTCTTGGCATATCAGCTACAATGTGACTTTTTGTCTTACAGCTTTTGCCTTATGGATCATTTATAGTAGTGGTAGCTTTTTTCCATGAGAACTCATTCAAGAACACTCAAAATATTAATGGGCTGTATTTTTCTTCCAATAGAACTATCTTTTCTGACCCGTTAGTAATAAACTGTAGAATTTTTTTAAGATTAGAAAATGCAATAGGGTCAATAACTGCTTAAATATTTTCACTCTTGCTATTTTCTAGTCAAAGGAGACTTTATTTTAATGGCTAAATTCTTAAAACTACATAAAGCTTGTCAACTAATACCAAAATTAGAGAGGGTTTTGAGAAAATCCGGGTGTGTGAAATTAAGTAGCAGCTGCACACAGCTGGGTTGGAAACAGACACACTGAAAAAGACCACCTGCCCCATAAGATTTCTAGGTATGGTGGAAACAAGACAGTAACTACATTTGGAGGTTACCAAATAACTTGGCACGTTCTTTCTTCATCGCCAACTTCATTGTCACTTAGTTAGAAAGGGACTATCTCACCGCAATACTCCCCCTAGAAAGGGTCTGGGGTTGGGTGTGAGATTTGGAAGACCAAACCTTCCTGGCTTCCTGTCTGGCTTCTTCACCTCCTAAGGTAGCACATACTGTGACTTGCCTGTGTCTCCTCTGTGACAGCCCAAGGACATCCCCAACTGTGGGTGGCAAGGCCGGATAGAGTGCCTCAACTTGGGGCTGGGGGGGACGGGGGTTCTCAATGACTGGGAGTGTGTGTTTTTGTCTCTGGTGCAGTTTGCTGTAATACCTAAATTGAGGCTACTCGATGCACACCCTATTTGCAGTATTAAATAAATGAATTTGTTCCTATTCCCCTGACTTCATATTATACACTCAGGGCACTCTCTACTTTCCCTTAGTTATGTAATTATGTGTCCCCTGTAGCAGAGACTATGTGTTTTACTTTATCATGAAAGCCTGACATAGTCTAGGTCACACAGCTTAATAAAATTCAGTTGGTAAGTACTTTCGTTTTCCATGGTGTACATAGTCAACTAGCGTCAAAGTTGTCAGAGTCAGAATGGAGTCACTAATGACAAGAATACCCTTGCCAATAGAGCCGGGCAAGGCCATTAAGAGAGGGTTTTAATGCTTGTATGTCTGCTAACGAAAGACTACAAAAACCGCAACTTTGCACAAAAGGCCATTGCAACCATACACAAAAAATACGTCTGCAAGCCCATCTTGCCCAGCAACTGCCTGGGCAGCTTCGGACTGGCGTCGCCCTTGTCACTGACCTTTGTATCCAAGGATGATTATTTCACAAGTTATGTAATCCTTTTTTCCTTTAAAAACTGTTGTCTTTCTCTCTCTGAATATGCACAGTTTACTATGGCATGCATATTCCCATTGCAATGTTCTATTCCCAAATAAACATCTTTTAGAGACGGTTATATTTGACACTAGTAAAGACAGATGCTATCCAAATTTACTTCCATCTTCCATCTCTTCAAGCATGTGTACTTGTGAACAGCAAACCTAACACCAGGTACTCCTCATCAGGCTGTTCCACCTAAGAGATTAAGGAAGCTCGCCAAGGGGCCAGTGCTAGGAAGCTGTGGGGGCGGGGGCCAAGCTTTCCAGCCCTCCACTCCTGCACATGGCCTCCACAAGTGACCTCATCCCACGTCTGCCAGATTCAAGTTAGCATGGGGACAAAAGTCCCAGAGTTCAGTGTACAGAACAAACCTGCTTTCACCGTAAGTCCATCCGAACGTCTTCTCCAGACAGACACACTGTTATTTTTTTTTTTTAGGTGGAGCTCCAGATGAGGTAATTGGTGCATTTAGGGTTCATGTCACATGAAGATCACGCATCCCATGTTATGCAAAAGGAAACTAAGGCACACAGAGGTTAGGTAATCTGAGTACACTGATAGACTGAGATTTTTGGACTGAAGCAGTGATTGTATTCGAGGGGCAGCAAACTTGTAGTTTTCCTGGGATACAGCTAAATCCCTTTGTTTAGTATTGTCCATGACTGCTGCTGGCCTACAAAGGGCTAAATAGTTGCCTCAGAGATCCTGTGGCTGGCAAGGCCTAAAATATTCACTATCTAGTATTTTACAGAAAAAGTCTGCCAACCCCTGCTCTTAACCATGCAATACCATGATCTTTCAAAGTGTGCCTTGAGATCACAGAACCAAGTTGTCAGGCTGCAATTCAAAACCTTTCCATTTTCTACCCACCTGTTAGGGAACTTAGTTCTGAGGCACAGCAAATGGCTCTATTCAGAATGGTTTTCATTACAATCTGAATGCCAGTTGAGAAGACAGAAATGTAGAAGTCAACCAAGAGAAAATATACAATAGAAGACCCAGAATTATGAAGGAACAAATTTCAGAATTACACTCTGCTGCCTTAACTGGAATTTTGCAATTTTTTTAGTATTTTACATAAAAATCACATTGTACCACTTTTGGATTCATTTTTGGGAAGTGAATAATAATTTAGTTGTAATTTATCTTCAGAATGTGTGCATCCATCTATTCAAATATATGATAATATGTAGAAATAATAAGCCCAAATATTGTCTGGCGAGGATGGCAGTCTTTGAAACGCTAGTCCACTGCCCTCCTCATTTGCTGGCAAATTAATAAACTTCTCTTACCTTTTTTTTTTTTTTGAGGAAAAAGTCTGGCATACGCTCTCAGGATTACAGGTGTGTATGAAAAAAGGAAGTTTAATGAGGATGGTTTTTAAGTTAATCCCCATTCCCCTGCATCTCCTTTCAGAAATTCCAAGTGCTAGAAATAAAAATCCAAGCCTATTTCTAAGTTTGGAGTATATACTTTGCAGATAATTAATTCACTTTCTTCTAAAATAGTGGTACCCATACTTGTAGGGCCAAGAAAGAAAATCTACTCAGGAAAATCAAACATGGCAGGTTTTGGCTATTAATTCTTTGTGGCAAAGGATAAGAGAAAGTGATTTCAAGACAGAAAACTGACACAATACTCCTAGGCAGAACAAAGCATCACTAATTCAGCAAAACATTTAGCTAGCTCCTCCAAATTGCCTAAATAGTCAAATCTTTCAAGATGATTAGAGTATAAAAACAATGCTTACAAGATTGTAAATATGCACCCCCTTTATTATAAGACCAGGGGCTTCAAGAATGTTTATTTACTTATGTATTTACTGATGGTGCTGTCAAACTACAACTCCAGAGTTATGATAAAGTTGTCTCTCATTACAGAAGTGTCAAACTAGCTTTAAGACAATTTTACTTTTCTTTAAATTTACAGCATTAAAAAAATATTCCAAATTGAGTTATGTCAAAAGTTTCTAACACTTGTGCATGTAACTTGTTACAAAATTTCCAGAAAACGTTAAGAGCCACACACGTTTCCCTTCAGAAATAGTTTGGATTCATAAACAATACATCATTACTTACTGATATGCAAGGTCACTAAATTGGGTACAAAAATCAAGAAAAAAACCCATGAATTTTCATCTTGCATAGACACAATGAGGTATTAAAAATGTTTCTCTGGGTAATTTCAAAGAATTACTAGTTCACAAAACATTTTACAGTTAGTTCAGAGCCCTGGATTTTGGGATCATGTGACAAGAACAGCCTTTAATACCACCCTTCTCTATTAACCTGACTGTGATTACTCTGTTGCTTTTCTACTTCTATCAAGGATGTGTCAGTCTGCACTTGACCAGTGTGCACCCATCTGAGTACTTCTTTCGGGGATCTTAGAACCTTGCCATAGCAATAACTTCTGACTATCCCATTAGCGTTTAAACTGGAAAGTACGAGGTTCTTGCTCGCAAAGTGCTTAGCATAATACTCAGCAAACACCAAAAACACTCCTGCATTTTCTGACCATACTGCCACCTTAATTTTGGCAGGTGTGCCATGTTTTTAACACGTTTTTTAAAAGGAAAAACAAAACCTACATTGCTCTAGTTGACTTGCATCAGTACATAAATTGGCTTTTCAGACTCTATATAAGAAAGCAGAAATGGGTTGTCTTCACACATTTTACTCCAATTCCCATTTTGTTCTCCCACAGTAATAAAGGGTATAACGTAGCTCCAAATATCACCATGCACACTGCAAGAGCCCCAGAGGTACTCACGGAAAGCAATGACTGTGCTGGTGAAGTCATTCAATGTTGTTCTGCTAGACACTAAAGCCTCCAGGCTAAGGGTGTCATGCTGCAAACTGAAAATATATTTGAAGGGTATGTGCTAACAGGTAAACCATCTATATGTAATCCACTCTATTTTCTATTCCATTTCAGATTTAGTTTTAATAAAGTAATGCGAACCATTTAAAGAAAAAACCTTTAATTTAAAATTCTGATCTATGCATAAAATTCATTTTTATACCACGGTTAAATTTAGTACAAACTATAAAAATGTTAACACTGAAGTTTTCAACAGAAATCTATTAAGATCCCTTAGAAAATTTAAAGAAACAACAGCAAGCCATTACTGTTATGAGGTTAATACATAAAGAAAATAACATTCACACATGTACTGAAATTTTCAGTAATAATTTTAGCCATAATATTTGTTCAAAAGTTGTGTGTGGCTCTATAGTAATTACAATTTGCAATGAAAATACTAAGCCAAATCTTTTTGATCTAACCAGAACAATTCTAGATTAAAAAAACCGATTGGTTGAAATTTGCAAACCTTAAAAAGGGCACCAATTATGAATGGAATAGGTATATATCACAACTTAGCTTAAAGTGGAAGACGGTTAAAACTAGATGCTTTTAAGTTTGAATTGCACAAGGAAAATATCAGAGGGAAAAACATTCACCTATTACTTTAAAAAAATATTAGATCGTTCTTGTATTAAAAACATGAAATGAATCCAAGCCAGACAGTACTGAATTTTTACACAAGCCTCTTTGTATTTCAATGTTGTTTATTGAGGAGTGAATGAGAGACTACTGCCAGACATGCCAATGACACTTCACATTCAAGGGCTGGAAGCTGAAAAGCTTCCAAACTGAGTCACTGTATAAGCCTTTTGGGGAAAAGAACCAAAAGTGACATCAATGTGACATCTTCATGCTTGTTGTCTGTTGTCAGTTTTTTTCAACTTTTGGATCTACTGGTTTGCTGGGCAGAAGGCTTCTTTCTAGCCCACAGAAACACTCACACTCCAATTAACAGAATGAACACTAGGTGTATGGCAATTTGTTTTAACACACATCTACACTGAGTAACTGTTCTCAAAGCCATTTTTCCTTAAATTTCCTTATGTCTAATGAGAAAAATTAATTTTATTTCCCTTTCCCCTTCATGTGGGTGAGTTATACCAATAGAAAAATACTCTTCGGTGCTACTGCAGGGCTTACAGGGAACTCCTTCAGTGGTATGGTAGAAATCCAAGGAAACTCCACTCCGCAACACAGTGCTGCTTCTCCTGCTCGTGGCTCTCCAGAAGAATGGCCTACACACAACACTACCATTCTCTTTTGCTCAAAAACAAAACAAAGAAACCTAAACAAAAGGGTAAACGTTTATTTGGAGTTAGTTTTCTGGTGGGTGGTATTAAGGCCCTTCAAGCAGAGTTCAGGAGCTCCTGTATGGCCGCCTGCTGCTCGGGACTGAGCTGTGCTATGCATTCAGTCCACAATCCTCCGGAAGTCTAGGGAAAAAAACATGTTCACAGATTAGACATGGTGAAATACTCATCTGGAGGTATCTAATTAATCATCATAGGTAGACTGCAATAATGCCAAATATCTTTTCTCTGGGTAGCTTAGTTTGATGCACATCATTATAAAAGAAAGAAATCTGTCCATTTTTTTAAAGCTCATTTCCTTTAGAGTAAATTTTCTTCATTTTTGCTTTGATAAAACTACTCTAAGCAGATGACACCTTCAAGTAACCTACAGTTAGGAACCACAAATTTAGAAAGTAAAAATCATTTAAAGTTTGCTGGCAGTGACAATTTATTATTAAATCTAATTTTTTTCTTCAGATATGCAGAAAAACTACACATATTGAACACATGCTAAGCATCAACTGGAAGGCTCAAAAGGACTCATATTTAAGATGAAAGTTTTAGTTCTAATAAATAATGAGAACAAATGGATGGATTATGTTAAGTAAAATCTATTTGAGGCTTGGAGACAAGGAATATAAAAATGAAATTTCCTTTGCTCATTCGATTTCTAGTTTCTTCTAATATAACACAGAGCAGTGTTAAAACAAAACAAACCCTAACCTGCTGGAAAAAAAGGTTTTATTTCCCCTTCCCCAATTCAGCCAAAGCAACTTACCTGTACTTGGCGAACTACATTAGCCAGACGTTTGGCACAAGGATCTTCATGTTTAATTGCCTCATGCATTTCTCCTTCTGCAATTATACTGAATATTTTGGGCAGATTGGTATTGTTTGGGCCAAGAACGATGGGGTGATTACTGACAAAAGAAAGAGAGGAAAACCTTTGTAAATGAAATTTCTAAGGAAAAATCACTCAAGCTCTCACACTTTACTACACCCTTCCCCTACCACTGAATTTTTTATAAGGTCTTTATAAAATGATTATGTGTTCACTAAAGTCAACTGCCTTTTAAATTCAGTAAGAAGAAAGCCAGCCAATTTTACACATTAGCTCTTTGGTTTCCTCCTATGTAAATTAACAAGATATGACTAAGAATAAGTTTCTTAACAAATTCTATTTTGCCAATGCAAAATGGTTTCTAAAATAAATTTGAAGTTCAAAAGGATTATGAGACATTTCAAGAGTAAGCCAGGAAATAAGCTCCAGTCAAATTTAACAGAAAGAAACATCACTGTGAATTTCAGGAGACTTCTAGCCTTTGTCATTAAGAGAATTTCGGAGTAGGCATTTCCAAGGGACGTGATTAAATAGCACGATTAAGAACTGGTCATTTCAGATGTAGGAGCGGTTGAAGAGTATACAGTCTATAGGATGGCCGTTATATTCCTTAACAATGTTCTCCGTGGGAAGACTCAAACACATTATTTAGGTGAACCTCAACTTAAAACAGGCATGAAGGAATATGTCTCCTGGGCTTATTGCTACAAACTCAATGAGTGTAGCCCTTGGATTTATTTGTGAACTAAAATCAGTAATCAGTAGTGAAAGAGCCCAGCTCTAACTAACATTTAGGGGAATATGGACTTAGAAAAACAGACACCAAAGAACATGACTTTGATTTGATAGTTTTTATAGCCTTTATGTTGTTATAACTCTTAAGATAAACTCATAGGCACAAAATAGCATTAATAACTCCAGGGTTCAGGCCCAGATCTTGATGGCTTGTCTAGTATACTTTCCTTACACCATAGCTTCTTGAATCCAAAGAAAAATACCAGAATTTTAGAAGGTTAAATAATGTTACTAACAGTGTATTAATATTTCAACCCAGTTCTATGAGAATGTGGTAGGCAACAGAGTACTAGATGATAACCTTCTTAAAACACTATTTTCTAAAGCACCTTATCTGTTAAATTTAATTCTATAAAGAATAACTCAAAATTAGATCTTATTATAAAGGCAATCTTACCTGTGCTACGGTTTCTTCACATGATTTATAAAGACGGTATTATTATAAACTAACCCAACTGAGGACTGTGCAAGAGATCATGGGGTTAAGCCTTAAAAGACTGACACTAGGAGAGAAAAGCTAGGAAGCACTGCTTTCCATGGAGAAGAAGAAAATAAGGTCACAGTCTGCTTTCTTACCTTTCAATCAGGTCACATAGATAACTGAAAGTCTGAACAGCTTCTTCTTTATCTTCATGTAGTGGAAGCCAAGACAACCAGTGTGGTAGGACCTCTTCAACGTTTACACAGTCAGGCTTAAACTTCATGATCTTCCCTACTGCTGAGATGCAGTTTTCTGTAGCATTGACATTTTCTTTGGTCTTGGAATCCGCAGACTGAATAACTCTTACAAGCAGTGGAAGTGCCTCTAAAATAAACATTTTCATAAAATAAATGTATTATTTTTATATTTGGTCCAGTTTTTGATTATGAAGAAATGAGTAAGGAAAGTTCTGTCTTCCTGGCTTCATCTACAGAATAGTAACCAAGGGAAGACTGCCCAGCATGGACAGGAGCACTGGCACTCTACTAACTGGTGACCCTCTAGATTTACAGCGCTCACCGCCTGAGAGTAGACTTTAAAAGCTGCCTAGCTGTGCTACTCAGTAAGTTTTAAGTCCTATGCTAAGACTGTGGTATATCTCCAAACCCCAAAGTTAAATGTAGACTGGGGTAGGCAAGGCTTTGATTTCACTCAGATTTCATTTTCATTTCTATGAGAATAAAGATGATAAAATCCTAAGTGCAATAGATGTGTTTGAAAAGGGGAAGAGACTAAAGCAGAAACAGGCATATTATGTTTGGGGGTGCAGTAAAGAGAACAAGGTAGGGATAAAAGAAATATCTGGAATGAAATGCATGTAATTAAATAAATCAAAGTACCTGTACAAAAAGGGCGATAGTTATCTCCACCATACTGTGCCATGACTCCCAGGCCATACGCAGCTGCCTGCCTGACTTCCGGGATGTTGTCACATACATATTGGAGCATTGGCCTTAAGAAATATTCTGCATATTTAAATGAGGATGGACTACAGTGTTCTATGATGTCATCGAAGATGCACAATCCCCACTGCCTGTCTGGCCATGGTCTATGTGGGCACTACAAAAGAGATTCTCTTGTAAGCTTCAAATACTGGCATACATAAAGAATGTAAAGAAATACATATTCACTACAAACTATCTGCTTATGTTGATATTCCTGATATAGGCAATGAAAGAAAATGCAGTAACAACTACTTCTTGTGACTAAGGATATTCAAACAAACATACAGATTCAGGGAAATTTAGGTTTAAAAGAATTGTGCAATTTGTTACAGAACTCTACAATCTGATGCTACCATATAAACTCACAGTAGCAGCAATGTATATAAATTTACTTTGTAAAAAAGACTACAGTAATGCTATATTTAAAAAATACAATAAAAGCTGCAAAGATCTTAACTTTATAACATTGATTCAACAGGTTATATATTCCTAAATCTTTTAAAAAATGTAATGCACTACTAAATATAATAAAAAAGAAAAACCCTCAAACATCTGATGATAGCTGCTAATTTATAATATATATATATTTTTAATTGAAATTATTTTCTTTTTAATTTTTCTTTTCTTTTCTGTCTTTTTTTTGAGAGAGAGTCTTGCTCTGTCACCCAGGCTAGAGTGCCATGGTGTCCGCCTAGCTCACTGCAACCACAAACTCATGGGCTCAAGCGATCCTCTTGCCTCAGTCTCCTGAGTAGCTGGGACCACAGGTGTGTGCCATCATGCCTGGCTAAGACATGGGTCTCGCCCTTGGCTCAGGCTGGTCTTGAATTCCTGACCTCAAGGATCCTCCAGCCTTGGCCTCCCAGAGTGCTAGGATTACAGGCGTGAGCCACCACGCCCGGTCTTATATTTTTAAAACCTGAAAATACAGGCTATTATATAATGATGTGTCAGGGTAGGTCCATAAATTGAAACAAATGTATGTACCACTTAGATGGGGGATGTTGATACTGGGGGAGGGCTATGCATGTGTGGAACAGAGGTATATGAGAAATCTCTGTATCTCATGCTCAATTTGGTCATGAACCTAAAAGTGCTCTAAAATGTAAAGTCTATAAAATATGAAAAAAAAATCAAATAAGTAAGTCCATTATTTGTAATCTAGGATTACTGGTCGTACATAACAAGGATAACTGAATTCTCTTATGGTCCACTGAAAAAAATGTAATCATTCTGTTTCCACTTATTAATTTAGCAGGGCATAGATAATCTGAAATAATGAAAAATCACTTGCATGTCTTTCAAATGTATTATAGCTTAATTGGGCCCATGCAAAACCAAATTAGCAACCTTTAAGCATATACTGAGTAAGAATATATCCAGGGCAATGCAGTAAACCTAATAAAATTAAAGATGTACAGTGGAAACTAATTTTTAACTTAAAGTGTAAGATTTTGTGTTGCAATAAAAGAATTGCAGGTCAACTATCCAAAATGACTGTTAGAGAGGTAACACTTACAATTAGGTTGACAATTAATGGAAGCAGCTGTTCAAACCATGGTAACACCTTTTCCTTGTAGCTACTGAATATTGAGTGTAAAATATCTGACACTTTGGTCAGAATATAAACATCATTATCATCCTAAAAAAAAAAACACACACACATACACCCATACAGATGATTTAAAAAAAGTATCTTGTCTATTATCAATAGTAACATTTATGGAAATTCCACGAATATAGAAAATCAATTTCTCATTCCTGTCTTGAGTAAACTTAGAGATTGAATATCACATCTCTTACCTGCCTAGGGAAAGATAATGGTATGTGGCAAGTATTGTACTTTTTGCAAAGATTTTCCTTCAAACATACTTATAGATGGTTGAAAAATTATCCCAAATTTCTACATTCTGAAACAGAAGTGTTTTTATTTTACTATTTTTATTTTTTGTTTTTGGCAGAATATTCCTCATTTTGGAGTGAGATGGTGGAGAGACTGGGGTCTCACTGTTAGTGGCAATTCGGGCCTTACCACATGAGCCCCTGCAGGAAACTGGGACGCCCCGCACATGTCAGCACTGGCCCACCAGGTGCCCACGTGCCACAGATGCTGGGCCCTAAATATACCTGACGGGGCTGTGTGGTCCAGTGAGGACAGAACTGAGTAATACACTGAAGAAGGTCCCAGACTGTCAGCAGTGTGACTGTGGGCAATCATTTAAGGTGAGTTTGAGGTTACTCATGTTTAAAATGGTAAAAGCGCCACCAAATACAAATGGTTGCTGTGAATAATATGTAAAAGAAAATACTAGGTAAACCTCAAGGTGTTCTGATGAGCGAGGTATTGCAACAAAAGCACACACAGAACCCAAGAGACAAATCAATTTAATTTCAAAATTATTCTGTAAATTAAGAAATGAAATATGTCAGATTCTTCTGCTAAAGATTATTAATAATTACATCAGAATGACAATCAGATGAATTAGAAACTGAAACATTTAAGTCTTTCAGATACAAATGGTCATGTAAATTAAGTTCTGAAGAGAAAAATTTACCTCATCTTGTAGTGACTCTTCGACCTGTTCATCATAGTCTTCATCTTGTCTTTTAACTAAAACACACCCAAATAAATGTTTTTAAATGATCACCAAAATGGTCAAGAATTACACTCAGAAATAAAAGTACAGAAAACTTACCTTGTCGCAACTCTTGATTTTTAAAATGTTCTTCAAGCTTTGCTTTCAATATACCTCCCAGTTCTTCAAAGTGTTCGTTATTAAGGCATCCATCTCCCATTACTTCAATGCACTAACAAGGTTGAGGAAAGAAAGCAACCCATAAGAGTAAGAAGGGTGGTTAGAGCCAGAAGTTAAACTCCATTAAGAATCACATGGAAAAATGAACACAGTTCAATATCCTAGAAGATTAATGATTAAAAAAATACATATGCTTGGTTTGTATTTGTTAGAATAAACAGTATTTTAAAGACAGGAGTTAGAAAAAATATTTTTATTTTAAACATCCCTGAGCATACCTTACATGCCAGGCATTAAGCTAGGTGCTGAGGATTCAAGATGGAACAGACACATCCCAGCCCTTAAGGAACACAATTACTACGTATGTACTCTATACATACAACATACAAAGAGAACACTGAATAAAAAGTACATTTGTCCAAGAAGGGCATTACAGGTAGAGGGAATGATAGGGGCAAAGGTAAGAAAGCAAACATTCACTGGAAAAACAGAAAAATTCTGAATCGTGGGAGTGTAAATGAAGACAAACAGATGCTGAAGAACTTTAAATGGAGCTTGGAGCCAACTATGGAGCTGTGTGCGATGAGAGTAACACTGTGAGTACAAAGGGAAGTGATTCAATAAAACCAAGTTAGTGCTTGAGAAAAGGAGAATGAACTGGGAGGAAAAGAGAGACTTTTGGAGTAGACCAAATGAGGCTACTTCAATAACACAAGTAAGAGATGGGGCAATGGGTAAAAAAGAGAGAGGAATTTAGGAAAGTGAACAGGACAGGAACTAGACATAAATTGCAGATGACACCCAACCTTCTGCAGTTGGATTTTTAGGTACAGGATGGTAGAAACTAATCAAGACTGAGATTCAAGAGTATTCAGAATTTCTTCTGCTTTCCCAAAGAATGTGAGTTTCCATGTCTTTGCCTATATCTTCCCCTCTAACTATACTGCCCTTCCAGGAAAAATTTACCCTTTCTTCAATGTCTACTATTAAACCAAAATAACACCACCAAAATATTAAAATGAAAAAAATTAACACTTTAAGTAAAAAAAAAAATCATTTATGCTATAGCATATGAAGAAATCTAACTCCCCCCTAATTTATTTAGCAAGACCAATAAATGAACACACAACCTTACGCATCTTCTTTAAGAGAGAAATATTCACCTTTGCAAAAGAATGCATTATTTCTGAGAGGACATCTGAATCTGGTTCCGTGCCAATGGCCTTGATTAGAGCATCGCACATAAAATGCCACATCTGTGTGAGATACTCAGGACCACGGACTCTCGCACACTCCAGGAGAAGAGGCATGGATTCTGCTGCTGCTACGCGAACACGTTTTATCATTAAGGAAATGCAATCACTAATGAACTTCAAAAGATTGCTCTATCATTTTGCATAAACGTTAAAGGGTTCACTATGTTAGTAAGCATTAAACAACTTCTGTTTATCTAAGACAGCTATCCAAGAGCTTGTGTTAAATATCAAGTATGTACAAAAATAGAAAAGTCTTCCTGTCCACAACATACCTCCTGTATCCTGTCACCTACAACAGAAAAGGAATGAGTTCCATGGCAGAGAGTGAAGGGCCTCCTATGGCTCAAATGTGACCCAAAACACAAAAATGACTGTTGGACTTCTGACCACTGGAGCGTCTCTCAAGTGTACCTACCCCTAAACCTTAGGTAATGCATGTTTCTAATAAATGCAACTGACGCTATGATTTTCCTGAGAAAAACCAGAGGAACTCTTCCTGTACTAGCTTTTTCAGTTTTTCAATAAAGATTAAGTTGCCTCTTCCTACCTAATCCCATTTATAAAATAAAGTCTTGATAACATCCTCTTAAAAGCAATTCTGCTTCGTCCTCTGGCTCCTGGGATAAGTCTCTGTTGGGCAAAAGCCATCTTCCATACAGGGTACTACTACAAGAGAACGGATGAGAAATACAATGAAGGGGCTTTGGAGCAGACAGATCGGGGTTTCGGTCCAGGCTCTACCACTCTCTGCGGCTGTCCTCATTTTACCTACCTATGAAATTATGTGTGTCTATGTGAGTGTGTAAAGGCATAAAATTGTACCTGTAGGTATTAATTATGGCTATCATTATGTTGAGGAAGAAAACATTAAAAAGCAGATTAACCAAGAGATGTTTTGTCCCAAAAGTGCTATCCACATTTGAAATGTAGGATTCTCTCTGCCACGGAAAGTTAATTATCAGTAGGTCTCTAACCTATTAATAAGAAAGGTCTTATTTTCTTAATATTACCAAAAGATATCTGGGAAAAATAGCAACTATATACAATAGAAACATTTCCTTTTCCATTCACATTTTGGCACAAGGTGAAAAAAGGCACAGGCAGAAAATCAAGTTTATAATCTTAAACTAGAGTTAGTGCAAACACAAACAATAATGCTGATGTATACTTCGGTTAACACAAAGTCTAATAGTTTAAGAAGTTACAATTTTACTAAATCTAGACATGTTTTGTGTTCAAAAGTTGTAGGATATCATCATGGAAATAAAATTTCAATAAAGGGACCATCAGTTTGACAACCTGTTCGGTGTACTCCACAAAGCCTTCCTTTAATTCCTTAGCATAGCAAACCTGAAACCAAAGTATTGGAAAAGAAATCAAGATTCTTGTTAGTGTGTAGGCATTAATATTCTTTAATAAACAGCAAAATCATAAGGACCACAGAATGTTGTATTTTGACTAGAACTACATTTAAAGTTGCACACAGGACTGTCAAACTAGTCTTCTAACTAAAAATAATTTAAAAAGGAAAAAGGCCATGAAATGATTGTAGTATATATCGTCATTCAAAAGATGAAATAGTTCTTATTTTTATTCCTTGTGTGTGGGAAAATTAAGCAAAAGTTTCAGTAATATATAAAACAAAATATATCACTTAATTGAAGAAAAATACTTCTAAGAGAAAATAGTTCTAAAAGATAAAAAACCCAAAAACTTCAGTTTACTGGAGCACTTCACTTAACTTTTTTTGTAAATCTGATGCAAACAAGCTTATGTTATATTTCTAAAAAATCATTTCAACAGATAAACAGAAAAAAAGTGTTATCTTTAAAACAAGTTTCTTCAGTCTTTTCTGGTACACCAAAAGACTGAATGATTTTCTTTAAAGAGACTATTATTTGTATTTGCTGTCTAGTTAAGTGAACAAAAAAAACCCACCACAAAAATCCAAAATGTTTATAATTTATAGGTATTAAGTGATAAGAATAAATTCAAATACTCTTTTAAATGAATTAAAGAGAACACAATAACATTATTAATGCAAAATAAAAAAATAAAATTTAAGCCACTTTTATTCAGGTTTACTTAACTGCTAAATCCACAATTTACCATAATTTAACTCTAACTTTTAAAACATATATTATCCTTCACTGTCTAAAACACATGCTCATAAAGAAAACTCAGAACTTAAAACATGTACAACGCATCAGAATGCCATAAGAGATAATGACCAAACATTTTGATTTTCCTGCCATGTCTATTTTTTTTCACACAACTGAAATCATAACAGTTCTGTTTTGCTTTTAATACCAAAGCACATTTCTGTTCATTCATTTAAAAGATATTCAAGGGGCACCTTGTATAGACTAAGCATAGAACAGATAAAAAGCCTTCCCTCATTTAGCTTATATTCTAAATGCTTTGTAATAGCTGTATAATATTTCAGGGCACAGTAATTTACCAACCATCTTCATACTAACAGGCATTTGGGCCGTTCATTGTTTTTTTTGCTATTAAAAATAGCATTAAAAAGGAAAGATTTAATCCACATGATTTTTTATAAAATGGAAATCTGGAAGTGAAAATGTTGGGTCAAAATGTTCCTACATTTTATTTTAAGAAATATAATATCCCTGTCTCTTCAAAATAATTCCTTTAGCAGCTATTAAAAGCACTCCTATGAAATGTATACAAATGTATTATGAGAAGATGTAAAATAAAGTTTAGTAAAACTAGTTATCTCTTACCAACATCTGGCAAGCAGTTGATTTTTCTTCCAGTCCTGCAGTTTTAATACCAAAACTCTGCTGATCTCCAAGGTTCACAAATTCCCAACCGTCATCATCACTCATATTCTCCATGTCTTGGGCTATTAACAGGGAAGAAAACAATGCACATGAAAAATAGCAAAGAGAGAAATATTACAACTGATATATCCTTGTGAAGACACCTACTATCTAAAAGGGCTACTTCAGGCTTAATGGAAGCTGTCTTCATTAATGGCCCCATAACCACTGGAAGGTATTGCTGAAATTCTTTTCCAAGGATTTTGCACATTCTGGCCCATGCTGAGATCATGTAAGAGATCTGGGAAGAAATTTAAAATTAAAATAGATTTTAAAACAATGGGTAAATACAATACGATAAAGAAGCCATTTCCTTATTTCATAAAAAACAATGATTTATAGGTATGTTCATGGCACTTTAAGCAATAAGGGCATTTTTAAAAAAAGTCACACACTTAAAATGTTCAGAATCAATAGTGAACTCTCTCTACACTGGGATAAGGACAGCAGGTGATGCAAAAGAGAAAGACTAGGACCTTGCCTATTTTTTCGTATTTTCAAGAAGCAATTACATACATCTAGCTTTCTCTTTCAGCATCTAAAACCAAATATGTCAACTCCTAGGCACTAATATTTTCAAGGCAGAAACGTATTTTATCTTACTTTGCATCCCTACTCCTGGGCACTCCATTCATTAAAGATTTATTAAAACCCAAGAAACAAAACATCCCTTTCTCTTAGCTGTTATAATTTTCTGCTTAAGTGGCTAAGTATATTTAAGACACCTGTCCTACTGCTGTGTTTACATAGATTTAATCACCTGCAAACTACCTACAGAGAATCTGGTTCTAATTCATCATCTCTGTAAACCAAAAAGTGATTTTTACCCTCCTAACATTTATCTGTCAGCCTACCTGTACATCTACTGCACATGCACAGACACAAGCCCCACCTCTTACTAACAATATTTACTTATTTATTTTTTTAAGACTAGTCAAGTGCAGTAGTGAGGAGGGGGGTTAAGTAGTAAAACAAGGAGTTCAATCTGTGACTGTCAACAATCAAATGAGATAACTCACTACCTTTGGACCAGCCAGTAACAATATTTTTACATGTAAAAATTACATTCCAGTTATGTATTGGGTGTTTTCTACATAACAGGCATTGTACTATATGCTGATACAAAAAGGCAAACAAAAGGTCTTGTCTTTACCACCCTCCCTACAGCTTGCAGTTCTCACTGTTAGCAGTTTGTTAAGTATCCCTCCAGACTTTTAACTCTATGTACAAACATTCATGTATATTTTTATGCCATTCTGCAAAGAAAGCAAAACAATAAAGCATATGCTTTCTTTGCAAAATGGCACATTTTCCTATTTAAACTATGGAAACAATTACAGTGTGGCTATGTAAAGTCAAAATTTAATTCAACAATTAAATTTATTGAGTGCCTTGTTATATGTTAGGCACTGGGAATACCATTAAGATTCTGACAGACATTTACGATGTTACTATAACAATGTTCTAACTGCCCACCATCGAGACTGACCCAATCAGGAAAGTCTTGCAAAGATGAGAACTATGAGCAGGGATTAGCTGAGTGTGTGTGTACATATGTGTGCAGTGCATGTGAGGGGCAGGGATTCCTTCTGAGTTAATGGAAAGTTTGTTCATAGGCAGAAAGAGGAGAACACAGGGTGTTCTGTGATTGTTTGGTTTCTGTATTTCTTTTGACAGGGGAGGGAAGTCATGCAGCCCGCAAAGGGTGAGACACCCAAATGGAGATGTCTAGTTAAGTGGCTGGATGAATGGACCTTGAACTCTGGAGAAAAATCTGGAAGTCACAAGCATACAGAGGAAAGCTAAAGCCACATGCCTGTGGATGACAGTGCTCCAGGGCAGTGAGAAGAAAGCCTAGGATACAACCCACGAGCATCAAAACTTGAATTAGAGAGAGTGGAAGCAGCTTATAATAGACTGAGAAAAAATGGCTTGAGAAGTAGAAGGAAAACCAGTGAAGAATGTCTCCGATACTAGGGGTTGAGAGTATCTCAAGAATCATATCATTTTTTTTTTACCACATTTAACCTTGTGCTGTCCAAAACTCATCAATGCACCAAGGCAAATGCATTAATACTGCTTACCTGAGGGTCATCATCTTCCATGTCATTGAAATCTGTCTGGGTCTTTAACAACAGCTGCATCACATCTGATGCATCTTGCATGAACTAGAGGAAAATACGTGCAAAACAGCACCAATATTACTAGTGTATATTGGATCAGAGAGACACTTATTGATACCTAATTTTGTTTCTTGTGTAATAACACAGTATTACTCCCGAAACTGACTATGTTTTATATATGGGTCAGATAAAACTGATTATACTGAAAAATATAAACAGATAAAACTATTATACTGAAAAATTCTCATATACTTTGCAACAGACTTAGAGCTCTTTCTAGAAAAATATGTTTTCCACTGAAGGTCAAAGCAAACTGCAGTATAAAGATATTTCTAATGGCATCTGGTGTTGGTCTATGGCTTGTGTATTTCAAGTAGTAAAATTTAATTCAAATCCAGAAAAAAGAATTTGGATTGCCATAAAATTCACTGCATAAGATTTTATTTTGTATATGATTTTTATTTAACTGTGTGCAATTGTGGTAATCTCCACAGAATAATCAGGCAGTGTTTTAAAGACAGTTTGAAAGCCAGATGTATAGAGTATTTGTAAAACATACAAATGTTTTACTGGTATAATAAACATACAAATATTTTACCATTGGTCATTGTGGTCAATTTCCCACAGAAAACAGTGTAAAAGTTAATATTGATGCCGGTTTTGGAGAGGGTAAGACTGAGAGGTTCCATGTTGATAGTTTTGAGGGTCACAATGTGAGGGGTCAATGACAGAGAAACTTTTCAATCAACTTGAACTCTGAGATACTGGCTGAGAAAACCACACTGGCGAATGGTACTTGCTAATTAAATTTTTTCCGAAGAGCTATATGCACACAGATCTCCCTCTTAGAACACTTGATGCATTTTGGATTAATAGGAAACCAACTGGTGTGTTTCCAAACACATGTTTGAAGGGAACTAAACATAAGGATGTTGAACTCCATGTGTCTCCCACAAGACAGACTGCATTTGTGGCAGGGACGGGGTGGTGTCAAGAATATAACTGAGTTAAGAAAACATCTTAGTATTAACAACGAACAAATGAAAGCAACAATTTATTTATATACAAAAGCAGGAATAATACGAAAAGAGAATAAGATGAAGTTAAACAATAAGCATCCGGAAAACCATTTATCAAAAGAAAAAAGCCCCTCTGTACCCTCAACGCTGCCATAGCTACATTACATATAGTAAATTTAACATAATATAAATCACTTACCTTTTCCTTCCCAACAGCTAGACCAATAAGGCTGATGCATTCAATAGTTTTTCCTCTCAGAAGTCTGAGTTCCTTTTGAACTGCATTCTCTACAATGTGCTTCAGTGACGGCATAAATAAATCATAGTAAGGGACAAATTTTTCTTCTGCAGTATCTGCAACTGATGCAATGGATGTCACAACTTGTTCCAGAACTAATTTGGTGCCTTTCTGAATCAACTAGGAGAAGGAAGACACGTAAATTACTTAAATGAAAAACTTGAAAAAATATTTAAATTTACTACTCCCTTCAAGTTCTTCAATGCTTTTCTAAAACAGCAAACTGAGACCATCTCTCCAGAAGGCAGAAGGAGACGCTATAGGTTTTGGAGGAAATTTCTATAAAAAGAACCCATGTTGAACTATTAATGTGGGGTTTTCTCTCTCTTCTGTTAACATAGCACTCCTTACTCATTTTTGCTCTATCTCAAAGCACAGCTAGTTCCTGAGTACGAATATGAACTCTTCTTAAAATTTTTGTGTCCATCAAGCTCAACGCCTACCCTTCCTACTTATTTTTTCTTCACTGATTTCCACTACTTACTATTGTATTTTGTGCTATCTACTGTGATGTGGCGAAAACTTCCTTTTTGGCCTCTTCCTTCATCTCCTAGCCAACTCTCCCCAGAAGATCCCACCAAGGAGCCCTGCTGCACCCATTTTTCCATCTTGGTTAAACAGATGAAATGACCCTTTTCTCTGCACCAAAGATCTACAGTGTTTTTTGACCCAGCTAGTAACAAATGTGTACTAGGAATCTGCCACTGGGCCCACCCTGTTACCTGGCACTACTTTTAATAATTATTTATTGATTCATACGAAGACCTGACCCAGTCACTACTCCAGATTTTATTTCTCTCATCAACTGCAAGCACACTCTCAGCAGAGATCTTCACGTTACAAACTCTACCACGTCCTGAAGAAGTTATCTTACCCTCTTCCTCTCCCATCTTGCGTTATCTCAACATCCGCCCCAGGCTGAGCATCTTGACCATGCCGCTGCCCTCAGGGGAACGTGTTTCCTCCTCTGTTAGGCTATCCCGCTCTTCATACAACTCTTGCTTGTGAATAATTCTCCTACTTCCATCCCATCTCAGCAACTCCTTCCATTGTGATCTTTAAAGAACCCACACATTGCCCCTCTGGACAGGGGACAGAGAGACCCTCACGCCACAGTCTCCTGCTCAAACCTACTCATAAACTCATGTTGGATCCATCTATTTCTGATTAAAAAACAACTTACCCACCTTCAACTTGGGTCCACCTCTGTCTGCCTTCAGATATATGACCGTTTCCTTTATCCTATTCTTAGTCTGTCATCCGACACTGAACACTCTCAGGCCCGTGTTTGAAAGTCCTCTTTCTTTGGCTTCTGAGACACTATATTTCTTGTTTTTCTCCTTGCTCTCTGACCAATCACCAGTGCTATGCAATCTGTGGTTTGTAAACTGTTTTTTTACCGGTCCATAATTAAGTATAGGAATTAAGAGTGCTAGAAACTTTTACAGCAATTCAACTGTAGGTTTATGTCTGTTGAATCCAATAGCATTCATTTCATTTTTACAGCAGTCATCCATTTTCATTGTATTTGACAACAAACTGAGCCTCAATCTTTGCTTTTTTTTACCTACACTGCTCTACTATCACTCAATTGTTTTCAGGTTGCATCCCTTACTTAAGCTGTAACTAAAACCATTTAGCAGTACTTTGGATAGCCAGCCCCTATTAAAAAGATTCAACACATTTAAAAAAAAAAAAAGGATGTTGTTTTCTGTATCTTCTCTATTTCTGTAGCCCTAGTTAGAGGATGGTTAATATTTTTTACTTGCTTTCCCCTTCTTAAATTCAAACTGGCAGAAATATGATGGTCTTGCCTTAAATTTTCTCCCTTTTTATGCCTTATAATGCTATCACACTAATTTCCTACAATCATATCATCATTTCCTACAGCACTTTAGGACATAGAATGGTTCTTCCAAATTTACACAAATCAGAGTTCAAAAACTCTTCTGCCTTGTTTTCAAGGCAATCCATACACTGATTTTACCTAACCTTTAGGCCGTATCTTTCCCAATTCCAATTATCGGCCCATGCTCTGCTCAAGCCTGAATTACTCTATTCATTATTCTAGTTTGAAATGTCCTCCTCTGTCTTTAACTTTCTATTCTTATTTTTTTTTTTTTTTTGAGACAGAGTCTCACTCTGTTGCCCGGGCTAGAGTGCCATGGCGTCAGCCTAGCTCACAGCAACCTCAAACTCCTGGGCTCAAGTGATCCTACTGTCTCAGCCTCCCAAGTAGCTGGGACTACAGGCGTGTACCACCATGCCCGGCTAATTTTTTCTACGTATTTTTAGTTGTCCAGCTAATTTCTTTCTATTTTTAGTAGAGATGGGTTCTCGCTCTTGCTCAGGCTGGTCTCGAACTCCTGAGCTCAAACGATCCGATCCGCCTGCCTCGGCCTCCCAGAGTGCTAGGATTACAGGCGTGAGCCACAGTACCCAGCCAATTTTCTATTCTTTATTATCATATTTAAAGTCCCTCTTTCTCCAGTTCTTACCCATCAAATCAACCCAAATTAATCTATAAATAGGGGGCTTAAAGATCTTAAAACTTACCTCTTGAAGCTTAAGTACCATAATGGAATGCAGATGTTTCACCAAATTATCTAAATATGGAATAAGCAGTGACTTGGGACAGTCTTCAGTAAAGTTAATGAGAGCAGCAGCTGCATGGGCCTGCACCCGTTGATTGCCTTGGTCTTCCATGGTCTGTAGCAGAGCTGCAATTACCTGTGGAATAAACCAAATAAGCATACACCTTGAAATGTTCACCCTTCTTCCTAAAGTCTGATTTGAATGTTTTAGGACTTGTTACTTACCTTCTCATGGAATTTCTTTTGGAAACCAGGTGCAAAATCTGTAGCCATCTGTCCCACGGCATTACAGGCTGCATACCTTACTCTTGGATGCTGGAATATGTTCCCTTGTATTAGTAAAGGCAGTAGGTTCCCATGTGAAAGTATGGTAATAATTATGAATCAAATATTTACTGGTACTTACAGGATCCTGAAGGAAAAGCAAAACAAAATTTACTATCTCGTTTAGAATTCCTTCCATTTGCTGGTGGCACCCTTCACCAATGGCAGATAAGGCCATCAATCCTGCATGCCGGTATTTCCAGTCAGCTACAAAAAAGAATTATACATGAAAAGAGTAGCAATGAGACACTACAAACATGTCATTCTGGTAGTCAGAAGTATAAGAGTTCTCCTTATTTGAAAATAACAAAACTTTTTAAAAGAGTCTTTATATGCATATATGAAATATGAAAACTTTTTATACATTTATTATAAAACGGCCAGAAAAAATGCCCAACTAGACTATTTCAGAGTGGTTATGTCACATAAGCATTTCTTTTCCAAATGTTAAATTACAATATATTACAAAGAGCTTATCAGTATTTTTATTAACCACTTAAGAGATTTTCTTCTGATGAGATTTACTACAAGCAATAAATACCTGGATTCTCCTGGGTCACTAGTTTATTGAATATAGATTTAAATTGCAATGGTCACATTTCTTTAAAAAGAAAAAAAGCTAAGGAGAAACAATGGTGCTTTTAAAGAGTTTTTATTTAATAATATGGTAAATGAATATGGAGGAACCTTACTTGTAGTCTAATATTAATAATTTTTATTTGTTGCATCTGTTGGTAAGGCCAAAAACTAAAATTTTAAAAAATTGCTATTTGCTTTTTTGGTTAATAGAACATTAGCAAACCAATGTTTATTTAACTGGACTTTATATTCTATTCTAATATATGTAATTCCCCTATCATTTCTTTCTTTTTTTATTATTTTTTTAAAAGACAGGGTCTTGCTTTGTCACCCAGGCTGGAATGCAGTGGCCCAATTATAGCTCACTACAACCTCACACTCCTGGGCTCAAGTGATCCTCCTGCCTCAGTCTCCCAAAGTGCTGAGATTATAGATGTGAGCTACTGTACCCAGCTCCTATTATTTCTATGTATTTCTATTTACTATGTTATGCTAATGCATGCTAGAATGCTTCAAATTCTTTGTGGAACAAAGCAAGATGTATATAAACATATAAGGCTAGGGTCTAATATATTCAGTGGTTCTCCAAGCAGTAGTTCTCAAAGTGGGCCCTGAGAACCCTGGGATTCTCTGAGGTCTTTTCAGAAGGTCTATGAAGTCAAAACTATTCTCTAATATTCTTTCACTTTCATTTTGAGGGTATAATGAAGTACTCCACAGATTACAACATGTATGAAATTCCAAGAGACTGAATGCAGCAGCATATGTAAGAATTCAGCTGTCTAAGATATTTAAAAATGTCTACATAAATGCAAAAGGTTCATTTTCATTAACTAACTTTGTTTTGGAAAATAGTCATTCTTCATGAAAATGGTATTTCTGCTAATGTGTAATGCATTTATTATTAGTAAATGAATATTTTAAATTTTTGTCTTAATTTCTAATAAAATAAACATTGATATAACCACCCACATAAACAAAAGCACTCTGGGATTCTCAGTAATTTTTACAAGTATAAAGGAGTCTGGAGATTAAGAAGTTTGAGAACTGCTGGCATAAGCAATTAACTAAGCTGTAGAAAAATCCTGAATTGTATCAGACTCAACTTTTCACTTTGGGGAGCCCAATACTCATGTAAAGTAACTAATTCTACAATAAAGAATTTCTGAAAAATTCCTAATGTTACAGTTAAGTATTAAAACTTTATTATTATTTACAATAACATATTATATAATGATTTTAATTGATTTCATTACTCAATATACTATTAAGCCAAAATTTCTGAACTGAGGAATAATCCTAGGAGACAAATATATCAATATATGATACTAATCTTTGCATATTTGGCTTAATGAAGAAACGCAATATATGCTTACTGATGTAGAATGATATCCGTATTTGATTCAGAGAGAAAAAAAAGATATGCTTCATATATTCCCAATGTGCAGATTTCCTAAAGGCATGTTCAACAGACTGTGATCGTAAGGGTAGGGGAATCTGGAAATGGTTCTCCTTTGAATTTTAAGATTTAAAAAAATTCTTGTTTATTACTTAAAGCAAAAACAGTAAAACTATTTTTAAAAATAAGAGTGGAGGCATATGTTAAGTTTTCTTAGAGTTAAAAAAACATTCAGTGGGGAAAAAACTAGACTGTTTCCAACAAAAAGATATTATTCAAGTTATTCTCCCAATGGCATTACTTACTATATGTTTCCAAACTGAGAAACAGGTATCATTTAGCACTGTTACAGCATTTTTCACAAACATTAAATACATCTTTGGATCCTAACCCCTATTCTGGGTGTAGGACAAGTATCATTTTCCTATTTGGCAGATGAAGAAACCAAGGTACAAAAGCCTTGCTGAAAATTGTACATTTAGCAATAAACAAGTTATTTATTAAGAGTTCACTGCCATATATGAAAAGCTTTCTGCACTAAGCTAGAGAGTTGTAGCAGACAAATTCTTTAGCTACAAACCACAACAAATCTATTTGAAGAGCAGTGTGAATCAATGGAGAAACACCTGATAGCTGGTTGACCCTGTACACTTTTTTAATGTCTCTAGGCTTCACTTTCTTTTGTCTAAAAAACAGAAAAGCTAGATATATTCTTTCTAGCAGCTCTTGTAGGTCAAGCAATCTGTGATGTGGTCTCTATTTTTTTGGAAAAAGAACCTCAAAAAGTTTGGGGGGAGAAAAGGAATACTATTCAAGACCCAAATATAAAATCACATCTTGAACAAGGATAATGGCTAGAGTTCTCAATAATTCACTTTCACTCGGACCTGGTATTGTGTTCTCCATTTTACTACTTTAAGATCCTGTAGCAATGGTTTGATCCTCATGTCTGTATCTTGTAATCTACCCTACATATATAAATATTCATGCAAGATAAGCCAGAATTTCTGTAGAAGAGTGTTTGTATTAGTATTATCTGTAATCAACAAAAACTATTAGCATTTAATAGGAATTATAGAATGCTAGGCAGCTGTTACAAAAATGAGGTAGGCTATAGAGTAACGATATGATAAACTTTTGAGCAGAACCTTAATGCAAATATGATGTCTGTATATTCACATAAAAAAAACCCTGCATACATGCATAAATGAGGTCAGAAAAAAGTCTCAGAGAACTGTTAACAGTGGTCAACTCTGAATATGACCTAAAGGACTTGTAATTTATATACTTTTGGAATTTAAATTTTTAAAAAAACATCATGCATGTTAATTTTGTAATGAAAAAAACACAAATTAAAATAAAACACACACAGCAATAAACTTTGGTCTTGATGTAAACTACAGCTGCAAAGGCTGACAACTGACCAAGTATGTGTTAGGAAAACATTTGTAGAAATAAAGAAGTGGCGGCCGGGCACAGTGGCTCCGGCCTGTAATCCTAGCACTCTAGGAGGCCGAGGCCAGAGGATCGCTTGAGCTCAGGAGTTCGAGACCAGCCTGAACACACCAAGACCTCATATTTCTACCAAAACTAGAAAAAATCAGCTGGGTGTGGTGGTATGCGCCTATAGTCCTAGCTAACTTTGGAGGTTGAGGCAGAAGATTGCTTGACCCCAGGAGTTTGAGGCTGCTGTGAGCTAGGCTAATGCCAGGGCATTCTAGCCTGGGCAACAGAAATAAGACTCTGTTTCATAAAAAAAAAAAAAAAAAAAAAAGGAAGTGGCTTCTCTTTTGATAATAATAGAATTTCTTCTTTTACATTCAAGATAATGGATGAAGGAAGATTGTGTGAATCAAACATGCTAATACTTCAAAAACATTCAAATAACTATGAGACATTGAAACTCAAATCTAAATATCTCTGGCTAGGGAATAAATCTGTAAATTTTCTTTAGAATTTATAATTTTTTCCCTATACTGAAGCTAATTCTGTGGATGGAGAATTGAATAATAAAATAATACCAGTAGTGAGGAACAACATTCTTTAGCATATGACTGAATGGTTCCAGGCCCAGGCAGGAGGAACACTTGAGGCCAGGAGTTCAAGACCAGCCTGGGCAACATAGCAAGACCCCATTTCTACAAAAAATAAGAAAAACAAAAACAAAAAAACTTAGCCGGGAATAGTGGCACGTGCCTGTAGTCAGAGCTATTCGGGAGGCTGAGACTAGAGGATTATTTGAGCTCAAGAGTTCAAGGCTACAGTGAACTGTGATTGTGCCACTGCACTCATCTGTGCAACAGAGCGAGACCCTGTCTCTAAGAAAAAGAAGGGGGAAAAAAAAAAAGACTGAATGGTTCCAAAGAGGATTAAGTAGAATTTTATCAATAGAATATTAAGAATCAGATTAAATACAGACTATAAAAAGCAAAGATTAATTTTTTAAACAGTCTAAATATATAGAGTTTAAGATTTAGAAAGCCACATACCACTAATCTAGCACGTGAAGGACATACAACTTACGATTCTGAAGCATTTGCATAATGTGTTCTTTGATCATTGGTAGAACGAGTTTTCCACCAAGTCCACAAGCCATTCGGTCTAAAGCACTCTCACCAGCAACTGCATTGCTAAACACACAAAAGATTCAATATATCACACAGACGTATTTCTAAACATGACATTAAATTATGACTGAGAGAGAATTTAAGCAGTCTTTAAATGTGGTATTGAAGTTGTGGGTTAAAAACCCTGCAGTTTAAAAAAAAAAAGTAAATAAATTTTTTATTATGATTCAGTACAGATTTAAAAATCTCGTGTCTGATTCTTATTTTTCAAAACTCCTCCCACCTCGCTGGCTAAAAACTATTCTCAGAAATAGCTTCTAACTTTGAAGACTCAGAGGTGAAAGCAGAGTGTTGAAGAGCGCCTCAAATATCTCATCTCCTAGAAATAGATCCTTCAAAGTTATCAATGAACAGAACACAGAAAACTGAAAAGGGTGCTGAGAATGTGTATGATTATCCCCTCATTGTGTTTATTCATCTTTAAAGGGGTGCAAGCTGCACCGCCAAAAACTGCATAGATAAAATTCTATTCTAGCATCTTCCCTGAAAACTGAATATATTTGGGCATAAAAGCATTGCACACTTATTCTGTCTTGAAACTGCAAGATTAGTAATGAGACTGCCATGTGCATGATCTTTAACTGCTCTGTGAGGACAATACTGTAAAGATGAAGCTATAAATGATCTAAAATCTCATCCCGAGAATACATTTATGCCCTGTTTACTCACAGATAAGAAAATCTTATTCATCTAGTCCAGAAAAGTTTCTCACACCATATAAACTTATGTTTTGTTTATAGGGCAAGTTAAAGAACAGGTAGCAGCATGTTATAGTAATTGAGCCAGAGAAAGGAAATAAAACCTACCCTAGTCTTCTCTTCAGCCCTATCAGGTGGTTCCCAGTGAAGGATTACTTTCTCATACTTCAAAACAGTATTGAAGCCAGAAATCAGTCAATTTTAATAATGGGATTAAGCCTCAAGAATGCACCACATATTCTGTAAGCCAACTGTCTTCAATTCTTATCTTAATTAAACCTAGTAGCTTATATTGACTACCAGTCTTTGCAGTGAATAATTTCAGCTCTTTTTAAGAATGGGTGGTAGTATGATACACTGGGAAGAATATAAGAAATGGTATTAAATCCCAGTCCACTAACTGGCTACATAATCTCAGACAAATGACTCCATCTTCACTCTCCATTTCTGCATCTATAATATAATATATCTTTGGGACTACTGAAAAAGACAACTATAATAACAGAACTCTTCAGTGCTATGTTTCATATACATTTAAAAGGCTGCAATCATTAGCACTGCACAGCAAATACAGGTGGATTTTGGTTGACTTTTGCATAATGAAATGGGGACCTCCTAAGCAAAAATAAGCACAATAGTAATTCCAATATTACTGTCACCCAGTGTAAAAATCTTGTCACCACTGCATTCTCTCTATCCTAAAGTTAAATTGCTTCATATTGGGAAAATATAGTGCTCTGGAGGAAATTTTGCTGAAACAACTATTCTAAGTGAGGTCTATACATATAAAAACATTTATTACAATAAAGCTTCTTTATACTTATTATAAAAGATACTTTAACTTCCTTGTTTGTTGTTATAGGTATCTTTCCTTTCCTGATTACAAAATAGTTTTATGTATTATCTATCTACCATTAAAATAAAGCGTTTTATGAACTTATTAAACACAAAATTTTAATACAAATTATACATGAAAAATAAATTACTGCTTATAAAATGTGCTGCAGAAATGCATACATCAGAAAGGCAGTGTCCCATACCCCAAAGTGAAAAGTTTACTTGCGGGTTACAGGGTACAGCGCTGAAGAGATGGGCCTTGTAGCTCTCACTGCTACCTGGACACTCTGTCTATGTCATTACCTGTCAAAATCATCATCTTCTAGTTCATCAGCATTTGCCCAGTCCTCATCCTCTTCCAGATCAACCATCATTGCTAACATCTGAGGAACTAAAAGTAAACAATTATTTCATTCATACCTGAAGACTGGCTTTATTTTGTTTTTACCACTATTTATAAACAACGATTTTAAGATTGACTTTGTCTCTAGGAGAGTGAGACAAAATAATTATTTGCCTATGCCCCCCCAAATCTGTTTTGTTAATTTTTAACCTTTTGCCATATTTGCTTTATATGTTTTCTTTCTTTAAAAAGTACCATTAAGTCAAACCTCACTATGAACTTCCCAAATGTTACTGCATTCTCCACCTCACCAGAAGCACCATCACGAAATGAATATTTAACATTCCCAAAGTGCTTTTACACTTGAACTACAGATTTACATATCTACATACAAAATTACAGTACTACTTCAAGATTTTATTTTCTGCATAATAATATAATTTATGTACCTTTGGCAATTTGTTTTGTCAACACAGGGATTTCATTTTAATTACTTCATAGCATTCTATTATATAAAACATATCCCCCTGCCCAGCTGATGAACATTTTGGATGGTTCCAATTTTTTCCCTCTTAAAAATTTGCTTTGATGAGATTATTACATGTCTGCTTTTTGACATGTGAGAGTCTGGGCATGAAACTGTTACAAGTATCTTCAATATTACTAAAAATCATCAAATTGCTCTGCACAGCTGTTGCACAGACTTACATTCCTATGAGAAGTTTAAGAAGAGGCCTGCCTTACTTCACAACAATGTATGAAGTGCCCTGGAGCTGGAATAAGAGTCCTCGCAGCTCCACATCTTTTATCAACACTTCACACTGTCAAAGTTTCTGACAACGTGTATCCCACAATTATACTTGTTTTTACTGAGACTCAGCACGGTTCATTAGTGATTTCAGATTTCTCTTTTGTGAATTTCCTATTCTTAGCCTTTGTCTATTTTCTAAAATTTTGTTGATTGTGTGCACTATAATTATTTTCTTCCAGTCTGTGGCTTTTCATTTCACTTATTGTGTATTTGGTTGGTTAAAAAAATGTTTTAGTATTTGCAAATTTAGCAATGTTTACATCTATGGTTTGTGATTCTGAGACTTAAAAAAATTCTTCTCTACTATTAAGCTTTACTTGTCAAAAGTATCTGTTAAAATTTAGGTCTTTGATCAACCCCAAATTGTTTTTTATAATATGAGGTTGGGATATTTCTTTCCCATAGAAATAACCAGTTGTCCCAACAATCTTTAATGAATAATCTTTTAAAGTCGGCTTTGTTTTCATGTGCGCCACTCTCTCCCTTTTGTTCCATCTGATCCACTGTATACATGTGCACCACAACAAATCCTAAATTTGCATAGATGATAGGGCAAGATCTCAACTTTGTTAAGATTGTCTTGGCTACTCCAGATCCGGTGTTCTTCCACAAGAATTTCAGGATCAATTCTACCATGACTAACCCTATTGGGATTTTAACTAAAATGATATAGAACTTACAGATTAATCTGAAAACTGATAATTAGTTCTATTAGACTTTCAATTTTCTCCTTAAAGGTCTCAATACATCGTTTCATTTATTCCCATGTATTACAAGTCATGCCTGCTATTAGGAGATTTTTTTTCTTTCCTAGTAAATTTTCTAGTGATTATTGTATATATAGCAACACTATTACTTTTCATGGTCTCAAATCTAACAACCTTACTAAACCCTTTGATCGGTTCAAAGTCTGTGGATTCTTAAATATTTTTTTGTAGACGATAATCACATGGCCTACGAATAAGCATTTTTTTGTTTCCAATTCTTAAACTTACTTTTACCTCTTAATACATTGTCTGGGACTGTCAGTACAAAAGAGATAATAACAGAGGAGATACTTTTCTTATTCCTGGCCTTAACGGGAAAGAATCTAAAATCCCAACTACTACCTAAGTATAAGATAAATAAAAGGTAGGTGCCACTACAAAATAAATCTGACAATGTATTTACTTTCTACATCAAGTGTTCAAATACTCCTTAGCTCAAGAAGAAATAGGCCAGAAAATGATCATGTTAGTTCCCGAGCCCTTATCACAGCACAACAAAACTTTAAAGTAATATTTCTATAGCACGATAGTCATTGTTCTCCTGCAAAGAGGGTCTATAAAACAAAGCAACAGAATATAATGAATAGAGCCCTGACCAGAGTGTTAGATCTGTGTTCTAATCCTATCTTCATTGGTAAATAATACAGTTAGGTTCTCTTGGTTCTCGGTTTACTACTAGATGTCTATCCCCTCTGAATTATTTTTAACTGTGCTCAATATTTAACATTTAAATGACATAAAAGAGTCTGCCACAGTCCACCGTAGAAATTTTATTTATAACATCAGGTTTCAGAGTGTTTGCAAAGTCTTAAAAGCATAGCGACAATGTTGGATCCATGCGTGTGTGTACGGAGATGGATTTAACCAGATTCATCTGATTCTGAAAGGACATTCGTTATATTCTCAACAAATTTGAGAAACAACACAATCCTTACCTAATTTATCCCAAAACTTTGCCACATTACACATAAACTATTTGAAGACCTTTGACTTACTCGTCTGTGCAACAATATTGGTATGTTTTCTTAACATAGCAGCAGCAGTCTCAGAGAGGGTGACGATCACTTCAAGAGCAAGCTGGCGTTGCATATTATTGAGGCTGGTGTCTCCACATAACTACAAAGAAGACATATTTATATACACTTAATAGCTTAGATTAGTCCCTGAAAATAACAAGCAGAATATGTATTGATGTATTTAATCTACCTTTAGACTTAGCTGTAGAGTTGCTTCCAAGTGAGGACGTAAATACTTTGGAACAGTATCTGCAATCTCAACGAGGGACTTTAGGACCGAATCATCATTCTGGTAGCATGAGTCATTTACAGCCTAGAAAAGATGAAATAGAAAAAAAAAGTCTGTGTTCAAGACTCACTTTATGATGCCTCATTAGCCAGAACATTTCTAAAAGGCCAACAATAGAGAAATCTTACTATTTTTCACTAAATAATTTAGCAATTTACATTATGCAAATGTTCTAACAGGCACTCATACATCTTCCTTTTTACAGATGTTAACTAGAAACATACAGAACGCATTAAAATCTAAGTCAGATTAAACACAGTAAAACTATAATAACTGCTATAACAAAACAAGGCTGCAAAGGAATTATTTTTTTCTGTATCTATGTCCCTAATCTTTTTCATACATATAGTGAATACTAGATCCTATGATACATTTGAAGTGTCCAATATTACCCATTTTATTTCTCCTTGATGTTAAGTGTGGTCACTGTGCTATTTAAATTCGCATTTTGTACCTTACCATTGTCTATTTTAGAATAATAACTCCGAGAAGTTCTGGTGACATTTTAACTTACTCTAAATGCAGAGGAAGAAATCTCTGGGATTAATTTCAACAGTGAATAACCCAAGATTTTAGATAATAAACTACTAAAGCAATACAGCATGCTACAGTCAGTGTTTCGTCATTGACCTAAACTATCATTTTAGTGTGATAGCATGGGGAGAAAAGTTTTACTAAATGCTGTCAATAACTCTTTATAATGTGGAAACCTTCAATTTTTAGCTCCTTTAAGTCCTCTCTAACTCAGTTTCTCAAGAGGAATGCTACTTCTCCCAGGAGATATTTCTTGATTGTCACATGATTAAGGATGGGCAAAGGCCAGTGATACAGTTTGGATATTTGTCCCCTCCAAATTCCATGTTGAAATCTGATCCCCGAGGATGGAAATGGAGCCTGATGCAAGGTGTTTGGGTCACGGGGACGGATCCCTCATAAATGACTTCGTGCTGTCCTAGCGGTAAGGAGTTCTTATTCTATTACTTCCCATGAGAACAAATTGTTAAAAAGAACCTGGCACCTCCCTCCTCTCTATTTCCTTCCTCATGTCATGTGATATCTGCTTCCCTTTGCCTTCTGCCATGAGTGGAAGCTTCCTGAAGCAGATGCTGATGTCATGGTTCTTGTATAGCCTGCAGAATCATGAGTCAAATAAACCTCTTTTCTGTTTAAATTACCTAGCCTCAGGTATTCCTTTACAACAGAGGTATTCCTATTCCAATGCAAACACACACCTACAAGGTACTCATATGATCTCATCAGGAATCTCACATGATCACAAATGCCAGACATTCATGATGACCTGAATCTAGAACCTAACTCACAAATTATTTTTTGCCTGGTTTTAAATTAGTTATCCTCCCCCACCAAGGTAATTACTATATAAATCAAGAACAGATACTCAGGTTGAGAATCCCAAATTCAAAAATCTTGAAATGTTCCAAAATCCTAAACTTTCTGAGTACAGATGTGACACTCAAAGAAAATACTGCAGCATTCTGGATTTTCCGATTTGGGATACTCAGCAAGTATAATGCAAATACAGTACACCAAAATCTGAAAAAAAAAAATCCAAAATACAAAACACTTGTGAGCATTCCAAATAAAGGATACTCAAGCTGTACTTTGATATCTCTGTAGCAGTCTGGTTTTGGCTATATTGCATTTACACAGATCACTTAGACATCACCTAATCAACTGTGTCTTTTAGTGTAGCTATGTCTGAGTATTTATATATGAAAGAGCATGCCATTTTGTTATATGTTGTTTTCTTTTTATTTCTTCTTTGTATTTAGTTGGGGCCATATCTTATTTTCAAAATTTGTGCACGTACATGAGTTATATTACCTATGCATTTTGTTTTAGGGTAGTATATGGGAAGTTACAAAATATTTGCCATTAAAAGGGGGTTTGGAGTCTGACAGGTTGAGAATCACTACTTTAACTCATCCAATCTTATTTTGCTTTCTGATTAAAGCAAAAGGTATCCTTAAAACATTTACTTATCCTTAGGAATTAACAATGTGAATTAACCACAAACTACATACTTTACAAGACAAACTTTATAAGCCCTAGAGTTAAGAGTAAGGACTTTGCAGTTTGATCTGGGTTTGAATCTTGATTCTACCACTTACCAACACTGAAGGCTAGGACATGTTTGTTATCCTCTCTCTTCCTTAGTTTCTCCTTATGTAAAATGGCCGTTAAATCTCATAGGTCATTTGGCTGATTTAATAGAAATAACCTATGTGACTTTATATTCAATGACAAGCATACAATTGCTTATACCATTTGCATTATAGAAAAATTTTCTAACTCTAAATATTTTAAGACAGTAAAAAAGACTTTCAAAGGCAGTAAACGTAAGCTCAGTGGAGACAGAGATTTGCATGTTTTATTCACTGCTGTATCTCTAGTGCCAGTACTTATTATTTATTTAATAAATATTTGTTCTACAGTGAATATACTACAGAACTCTGATGAGAATTTAAACTAATGAAACCAAAAGAAGATATAATTATGACTTATTCTACACCATTTTTATACCTGTAAGAATCCGGGTAGCAAGTCTGAAAAATGTTTGAACAAAGCAACATTATGCTCATTTGCAAGTATAAATGCAGCTGTAGCTCTAGCAGATAATGTCCTGATCTAAAATGAAGAGAGTAAAAAATGTCAAACATGAGAAATTTTTGATGAATGCAAGTTCAAATTTTCTTACTGAGGATGAAATTTTTCTTTGATAATAAAACTAGTGTTTATATTTTACTTACAAATAGTCTAACACATTAATTTCTTTCACAAGTTAGATTAAATTAGATGTTAATATTTATGGAATTGAAATTATTTACCGGCGGGTGCTCCTGATCTTGCATACACTGAACTAACATCCGTTTGATGACGTCTAAATAGTGCTGCTGTTGGTTCCCAAAAATTCCAGGAAAGTTCCTAAAAAGTAACCCAAAGAACTCTTTAAAAGCTACATCATATCTTAGTTAAGTACAAGTTAGAATCTCTAACAAACTGTTTATCTGACTTGAAAATATGCATATTAATCCTTAGGCTGAACATCATCTATGCACCCTGTAAGCAATTCCCTTTTTGGGTTAAGTGAATGGAAACAAACACACTGGAGAAGTCTAGGCTGGGAGGAGCAGCTGCTCAGCATCCACACCCAGCCCCAGGCTTTATCTTTATCACTATCTCAGCCAGAAGCTGACCTGGAGTGCAGGATGGGACAAGAGCAACCATGAGTTTTCAGATGGTAACTATAGTAATTATACTTTCTGACCACTGGCTCCTAGCCTTGGTTGCCCAGGTAATCTGAGTTCTGCCCTATTTAATTTGGTAAACAAACTGAATGCTTTTACTTAAATTCTTTCATCTGGATTACTGATATAAACAAGATACAACTAAGGTGGAATATTATGTACTGTCTAAAATGTATATGATCTTGACAAATTATAAATCCAATACATTGATCATATCTTCAATGCAGTAAAAAAACTATGCTAACACAGTAGGGCAAAAAATAATCACTTAATTCTAAACTTAGACCGTTTACCTGTAAATATACAGAAGTTTGTTAAAATATTATAAAGTTTGGTCACAGGAGACCCAGGAAACATAATGGGGATTCACCAACTCTCTCATTTTCAAGATACCATTATTAGAGCAGTTTTCTAAAAGCTACATTTGGTACTGTGTAAATCTTCAAATAAAAAAAGAAGAAACTGTTGAAGAAAAATTTCAGAATCTTAAAAGACAAAAAAAGAAAACTGTAGACAACCCTTGTGTACAAATAGGATCATAATATAAAAGGCTTTTTATTCTTTTTATAATTTTGCTTCCAACACAAATATGAAGCTTATCTAAAGGTATTATTTTAAATCTAAAAAGTTAAATTAGGCTAAACCAATCAATTGAACTGTTTTGGGCATTCAGGAAATTAAAGTTTTCAAAAAAAATTAGATCAATGTACGTACCAGAAAATGTGAAGGGCAGCTTCCCGTAGTCCCACATTTTGAGAGCTGACTGAATCAAAAAGGAACTTCAAACCTTCAGGCCACTGGTTGTTGCCATCTTCATCTAAAAGTAAAGAAATCCAGGCATAAAATGTGTAAATAAAAACTTCGAGTTATTAAGGGTGAATCCTTTCATTTCATAAGCTTCATCCAAAATATGTAGTAGTGGAAAATGTCACTTGCTGTAAAAATGCCAATAAAATTAAGTAATTTAGCCAAAAAAGCGGCATCATAATCTTGTTAAAAAAAACACAACTGTGTATTTGGGTTACATAAGCACAGATATTAGCAGTGGTTGTTTCTAAGGAGTGGAATTTGGAGAGAAGGCAGCAGTTTTAACTATATAAATATATGATTAATAGAATCCTTTATATATACTATTGTCTTTTTTTGTTTTTTTATTTTATGTAGAAACGGGATCTTGCTCTTACTCAGGCTGGTCACGAACTCTTTAGCTCAAACAATCCTTCCACCTCAGCCTCCCAGAGTGCTAGGATTACAGGCGTGAGTCACCACACCCGGCCAATATATACTATTGTTATTAAAGAGTTTAAAAAGTAGGTAAAGTTAATATTTGGTAGCAAAGTCTTGAAACCAGAATAATAATTACTTTCAAACTGGAGAAGACATATAGTGGAAATCCCAGTAATCAGAGAGGGGGTGCTCATACTTTTTAGTTTAGTGCAAATAGTGCTATAGGGTGTTATCAATGTGTTTACTCTTTAACATGATTTAAAAAAATTTTTAATGACACTTGTAAAAAAATGAGTAACCACAAAAATCTATCATGCCACTTATGAAATTCACTGGTTATACTGCCAGAAAGACCTTAAAGAATTGTAGAAATTATAGACAAGTTATAGACTTCTTCTTTTTGATTTTCCCCCTATATTTGAACTTTTGTGAAATAACAAGTGTGCTGCTTACCTGACATTAAAAAAGCAAAACAGCCTTAATCTGCCCCTTTATCATGAAGATGATGCTTCAAGGGGGAATAAAACAGCTGCTTAAAAAAAAAAATCTATGAGAGTACTATGAATTATTCTGGAAATGTTTTCATTATTAAGTGATTTTGAATGAGAAATGTCACCTGTAAAAATTCATATCTGACAGTTAAAACTTGAAAATAGACTTTTCTAAGCTACTTAAAAATATTCACGGTTGGGCACGGTGGCTCATACCTGTAATCCCAGCACTTCGGGAGGCCAATGCAGGGTGATCACTTGAGGCCAGGAGATTGAAACCAGCCTGGGTAACACAGTGAGACCCCCATCTCTACCAAAAGAAATGAAAAACTAGCCATGCATGGTGGTGCACACCTGTAGTCCTAGCTACTTGGGAGAGGCCAAGGCAGGAGGACCACTTGAGCCCAGCAGTTGAGGTTGCAGTGAGCTATGATCCAGCCACTGCATTCCAGCCTGGGGGAGAGAGTGAGAGCTTGTCTCAAAAAAAAAAAAGAAAAAAAGAAGAAGAAAAGAAAAAAAAACCCTCACAATTAAAGAGTTTTAGGGGATTTTGAACTCGTTATTTAAAATATAAAAATTTGACAACTTCCTTATTAATTTCTAAGAACTTGTTGATATCAGAAAGGATGACAATATGCTAGCTGAATGGAACAAGAACTTCTGCATTATTGATTGATATGATTTAAAAATTGTGTCATAACATACAAAGCTCAGTCAAGAATATTTTCCCATTTAGCCCTTATCTTTGTTAGGCATCCTTTTCAACTATTAAAAACGCCACCTAAATGAGCCCCACATACAATCACACCTATAAATCCCTGTCAAAAAAAAATTAAGCATGTTCAATTACATTATCAATATTTTTAGTTGACTAAAAAGGATTTTACTTTTAGTAAAATGCATTTCTAAAAATGTTTTATCTTTAAAAATATTTTTTGAGCATCTTATAATGTAAATAGTACAGCAGTGTAATAGCCGACGTATGCATTTGTCAACACATATTTAACAGTAAAAGCACCTGGAGTCGACTGATTTCTAGTTCGATTGGCAAATTTAGTCTATAAAGTAAGTTATACCATTAGTTAAACTATGCTTCTCAAATTTTACAGATTAAGGAGGAAATATAACTGCCAATTTTCAAGCAAATTACAAAACTATTTTTCCACATGGATGTTTTGAATATATACTGGATTTCACAAACATCTGTAATTTTCGGTTTAAATGCAGAATTTCATAATCACACTCATTTTGAACAGAATAAATGGTATTCAGGTACTCATGAATCTTCCTCTAAAAGACTCCATTAAAAAAAAAAAAAAAAAAAAGGAAGGATATACCCATTTTTTTTGTAACATAATAATAAAAGTACACTTGCAAACACACCTATTAAATTCCTGGCCAGTTCTGCAGCAATATCACAGATTTTCTTCCTCATGCTAGATTGTGTTTCCATCTGAATAATCATTAGTAGTTCACTCTTGATGGCAGTCTGAACATCAGAAGGAAGTGTAGGATAGACTTCATCGAATGCAGAGGATAAAAGACGTCTTAGGAGAACGGCAGCCATTTGTCTAGCCTATAAATAGAAAACATTATTAATAACTTGATGTCTTACTACAGAAAATATTTCCAACAAACTAGATTCACTCTACCATTGATACATTTCACTGTTCTATTTTTATATTTCAAAATCACTTTATTTTTTTTTAAAAATTGAAAAACTCTAATCACATTAGTCTACTGTATAAAAAGAGTGACAAAATAAGCCATTTTTATTTATGGTTAAGAAAAACTCCTAAGCACATTGGAATTCAAATAGAAACACATATCTTTGCAATGATATACCTGTCTTTAATTCCTCATTTAATACATTATTTGGGAAAAAAACAAATCTTAAAAATAAATTCCAAACCCTTTATAATGCTCTTTTCCTACCTCTCTGTCTAGTTCCCATTCTACAGTATCAACTGCCTTTCCTATTTAACCTTAGGCTCCCAGCCTGACTTTTCTTATTATGTAAACACATTTTCATTAGCATCTTAGATAAAGTGCTATGAAATCCATTGACCTTGTTATGCTTCTTTCATGCAAATAAACATTACAAGTTCCCAATACCTAAAACGTACTAACTGATCTCAATGTGAATTTTCTTGGATTTCCATTTTCAAACCTCTGGAATATATTTCAGTTTGGCATTTTCTGCATAACATCCCTTGAGATTATGAAAATAAAAGCTGATACAAATGCCATTCTAGAGTCTTATCATATCAAACCAATAAATCATTGGACCCAATCTTTCCTGTTTTCATTTTTTTCCAGGCTGCTACTCATTATCACTATGATTACTCTGGGACTGTGACCAACAAAAAAAGTTAAGCTATACAAATAAAATTTAATTTTTTTTCCTCCTTTACTTTTCACTGAGAAATCTTTATATTAAATAACTTATGGCAGGTAGCAAACTTTAAAAAATATTTACTATATGCCCTAGAAAGAATTTAACATAGTTGAAATGTTTATAAATGGTTAAAAATTGTGTGTAATTCCTCTCACACATACACTAAAACTATGAAGCTACAATGAAGATGCTGAGGCTAATTCATACCATCATCTAATTCCTAAATCAAATTAAGATTTAAATAGGATTTAATACAAGGTTTTAAAAATATAATTCAGTAGCTTTCATATTATTCTTGGCTTTAAAATCTTTTTAGTAGCTAACGCACACTGATATTCAAGAATTAAAACCGCCATCTGTTTTTAGTGATAGAAGTTATCTTTTATGTGTTTCTTCTGTATGACATTCATTTTGAGTTATAGAAAAAGAATAGTTACAAAGGCAAGGAGCACCTTTTGTCATCTATTTTAAAAACTGAGGCATCTATTTTAAAAACTTTTATACTGCTTTTTAAGTGCTATGAGAGAACATGAAATTGCCAGTGTAAACTGATTTGACTGAAAAGTCAGGTAAAACACTGTAAAAGTTTCGTGTGACTTCATCTCTACCAAGTTCAAACATTTTACATATAGTGTGACTCTTAGCAAAGAAATCTTACTCAATGAACTCTAAACGCAATGTTTAATAGGTGGAGTAAGTTTTCTAGACTTGGGTATTTTGATACCTTTTCCAAAGTAAACAGATATTCAATTGTATTCAATATTTATGAGGCTATTACTTTATTGGTGGGGGGGGGGATTAGCTACTAAATGCATAGGATAGTAGAAAACAATAAACCCTAGGAATTAGTTTTCTTAAAATTGAAGCAAATTTGAATTTGGTATAGTAACTAGGTAATTAGCTAAAAACCATGATTTAAAAAAAATTCCAGAACTTAGAATCTTTAGTATATATACTTCATCTAGAGATAGCTAAGTATAAATTTTAAAAGACAGACAAAAAGTATTTTTTGAAAACACTGAACACATTAAAACACTGAATTTTCTCCTTTAGAATGAATTGTTTCAAGGAAAAACAATATTTTTAGCTACAGAAATCACTTAAATTTAACAATTCTTATGTAATTATTTATAAAATCATTAACTTTTATCTACCCTGGATATATCTTCTTATATGGGAAAAAAGGAAATTCTTAGTCTTAATAAAGAGTACTTAAAAATTATACTGTAATGCCTAAGTGGCTTCAGGCAAATATTAAGTTCAAAGTTCTAATAATGTGTACGCAGTAAATAACAATTGTCATTTCCACTCTGACCTTCATCTAAAACCCCTATATGATTTATAATAATATAATATTCTCAGATATTAAGGAAGTACCTCTTCAGCAGCTGTTGTATTTCTGATGGCTTGTAAGAGGAATGTGATCTTTGACTGGCCTGGGATGTTCTCATAGGTTTCCTACATGAAAAAGAAAATTAAAGTTTAGAATATAGTGTTAGAAAACTACACGAGTAAACCAATGGAAGAAATGGAATGAAGAGTGGGAAGGACCCATGCATGAGAAATCATTTAATCTAGGTCTGGTGTTGGTATTTTTTTTCTGTGATATGAAATATACTTCAGATAGTTTGGGAAAGACATGTCATCCAAGGGGTTGCTTCTCAAGTTCCTTTCTACCTATATCTCTTTAACAGATGTTTCTAACGTGTGTGCACATTCTCCCAACTTTTGCTCCCTGGTTAACAAACCTAAAGGCCTGGAGGCCAAAAAAAAAAAAAAAAATCACCAAACGTGACATGAGCTGCCACGCTGCAAAATAAGTGCTCACTTATTATCACCTTATATTATGGGAAACTACTCATCCTGGCAACATTTTTTAGACTTGATGATGTAGAACTAGTTCAAATTACCACTACACTTAGAACCACCAGACATGTATCTCAGATGAAGCAAGTCAGAAAAAGAGAAAGGAAGTATTCAAATCCTTTCTGTCACATTTTCTTTCAAGCAAGGATTATACTAAAACCATATATATAAATGAATGAATGTGTTCAGGAAAAATTTGGCCAGGAGATTTTAATATCTTTTCTGGATCTATTAGCAAAAAATTTTATGACTTAGGACACTCTTTCCCTTCTCTATTAAAAATATAAAACCAGAACAAATTGGTTGACAATAAAAAGTTGACAACAGTTAAAAGACAGATGGACAGAATGGATCAAAAATCAAGACCCAACTACATGCTGTCTACAAAAGTAAGTTGAAGTATAGATTTTTGTGCATATGCAGAAATTCTAACAATGGCAGTCTTTTACTGTGGAAATCAATTTAAGTATACTTGGAATTATTTTCCCTAAGAAGCTCTTAATAAATAAATGATAATCCACTTTTATCTATCCAATTTAAAGGTCTAAGGTAGATTACATTAATTTCTTAGTAGTCTAAATCCAAAGAGCTTACTTGCTCTCTCACTGCTACCATTCCTCTATAATCTATCTGGCTTCTCTTGAAAGAAAGGGACAAGGAAGTTTGAATAAGAAGAGCACTTTGAATCCTTACCTACCTTATACCTTTCATTAACTGCTCCCTAGTATTCCCTGAGATACTGACAGATAAGGAAATAAAGGCTTATAAGTTAAATGACTTGTCTAAGACCACAGACAGTACATGGAAGACAGAACTCTGGTCTTCTAAGGCCAACCATATTCAAAATCTCTCTGGCACTGAAACCTCTGGGTTTCACCCCTAGGGGATTACCTCACTAAACAGCCAAGTTCTATTTATGCAATGCTACACAGTTTTCAAACTTCTCAAATATACTTTTGTTTGGGGAAGAAGAGATTTGGGGAGAAAGCAGAATTCAAGATCTCCTGATAACCTCGAGTTCCCACTCTAGTAAAAAGTACATAGGATCATAACAATGCTGAAAACTGTGCCAAAATGTATTCACAGCTGAGGAAAGAAGATGGTCTGAATTTATTTATTCAGAAAGGAGATAATTTGTGTAAAGATACTCACAAGCTAATTGCAAAAAATAGATATGTACCTTGAGATTTTTTCACTTAATTTTTACCAAAGCAACTAAAAGATCAATCCTGTTAAAAGAAGTACTTTAATTTTTTATTTAAAAAGTCTCACAGTCCCATAGAAACCTCTTTTTCTTTCTTGTACCTAGCTTAGCTTCTAATACAGTGTTGATGCTATAAATATTCAACACTTAAATTTCCAGTGGTCTAAATTGAGTTTTTGAAAAAAATTCTTTACTAGGCTATCACTCTCAGAAAACCTGATATAAATTTTGAGGATCTCTACCCTCGTCCAGGTGGAGCTATTCATGTAACTGAGCTAACCCTAGCAGAGACTTGTAAACTTTAAGTCAAGTATTAAACTTTATTTCATAATGAATCAGAAGTCAATGGTGGGAGAGTTTAGTATGAGTGACAGATGACTTCTGCAAGAGTTTTCTTCCCATTTGATATGTTCTACTGTGGTAATCCAAATATGGTATTACATCTGTACCATAAATGTGGTCAAAGATAATGGTTTGGCAAAAAGAGCAAGGCCATAAAATCAGAAGTGTAATTTTTTCTTAGCCTAAATAGAATTTAAGTTACACAAAAGCAGGGATGGTATCTCTTCATTGTTGTATCCAAGTACGCAGCACATTAGAGAACAGCCAATATAAAGAAAATTTTAAAGAATATTCCTAGTACTAGCCCAGTTAGCTTCAGTGAATGTTACCAGTATTCGGTAAATAAAATTTCAATTCCATTTGATTCCACCTTACACAACCACACAATGTAAAAATCTCTCCTCCCCTCTTCCCTGTCCACAAAGGAAAAATGCTAATATGTACTTATCTCACTCATTCCATATTTACAGTGAGCCTACCTTGCATGAGAAATGTAAAAGAGGGGACATGAAACTTTTACCTATTAAAGAACTTTTACCTGGTTCCTCAATAATCAGGTATGTTTTTCAATACGTTATCCTCCAATTTAAATCTGAACAATGAAGTCCTATGTTAGAATCAATGAGGAACAAAGTCTGTATGGAGAACGTTAATAATATAATCTATGCATATGATTAATAAAATACTTAAGCTTATGTCATATAAAAATGTCCAGTCTTGAATATTCAATTTTGGGGCTAGTCAATTATTTGTTTATTCATGTTAGTTATTGCAGTGTGAGGCTCAGGGACATGCAAATTATCTCTTCAAATGAGAAACATTTTCTGTAAAATTAAAAAGAAAAAGAAATGTGCTTGCAGGTTTTAATAGAAATAAAATATAAAGCCTCTGAAATGGCTTATACAATGGAAAAGTTTTAAAACATTTTAGTTTTGAAGGCCTTCAATGATTTCAACAAAATAGAACAATAAAAAATTCTTTTATTGTACTTGATTTCATATTTGAATACAAAACAAGTTACTGTGGTCAATGGTTTGGTATTTATTTGTCAACTAAGTATTTTTATTTTGACTGAGTATATTACAAAGATATTTACTGAGCCCTTGCCAAATTCTTTTGTTCAAAGTATTTCTGTATTTGCTATATCAGACTTAATATTCAACTTTATTTAGTTTGATTACTTATAAAAGGTGTATTTCATAAGGCAAAAAAGAAAGGGGTATTACATGGCACCAGGGAGTTTCTTCCTAACATTTACATTTTTTGGTCATATTAGGAAAATTCTGTATCACAGTGCTTACTGTACATATTAATATATTATCAGGATATGCAAAGAAAGTAAAAATGTAGTATCTGAATGTTTTCACTAGGAATAAAGAGACTAAGAGAACAACAGTACTTATTTCCAATTGTTCTTTATGAGAAAATGTGCTGAATGCTGCTAACTATCCCCAAAGTGATGTAAGTGATAAAAGATTTACAACAGGCACCAATTGGAATTCAAGCTAAACCAGACACTGGTATTTAGTTCAATAGAAGAGAGATTCCCCACTAGGCTTGACAATAGAGACTTAAGCAACTGGAGGGAAGAGGGAGAATTAAACTAGCTTACTAATTACAATGCTGTTCTGCTTTGTAACACATGGAAATTTCTATTATGGGTTAGGATTAAGAACTTATTTTGGTGAAAAATTACCTCTAGAGTTAGCAGAACATGTTAAAATATTTTTTAGCATCATGATATCACAAGGACAAATGGACGTAATTCATATATGCATATTATTTCTAAGGACAAATGCTATTTTTAGGTATTCTACAACAAACCTGGCAAAGTATGCAAAGATAGGTATTCATGTACTCCTATGTATAGCTCTATTTTTAAGAGGACACTGGAAATCTCAATATCCATTCATAGAGGATTGCTTATATAAACAATACATCCACCTATACAAGATATGATCTATACTGCTTAAAAAAAATCTCTTATATGGCAATGCGAAATATACTGAATGAAATATGCCAAGTTGCAAAAGAGTATGTATTACAAGCCCATTCAAGTAAAAATGAATGTACATGTATATGCTTGTACAGATATATTTTCAGGGAAGATTCATGTTACACTTAAGTGATTACCTTTGGGGAATGGGATTAAAAAACTATCTGTATTGTTTGAATTTTTACTCTCAACAAAATACATACATGATAAATGAATAAAGTTATTCAAATAATGCTAATAGTTGGAAGTGCTTTTTCATACAGAATCAAATTTCCAGTGTATTTACTTCACTTAACTATAAAACCACAAAGCATAACTAGCATGTCCTCAATCTATTCAAAGTAAGTATTAACAACATTGTGGTTTTAAAGACTATAAAACTCTTTGGGTCCATGAAGTCAGAAGAGGATCTGTCCTCAATTTCATTAGCTATATGTAAAATGAATTTTTGCTTAGTAAAAATATCTGACTGAACACTCTTCACTAAGTCTTATAAAAATAACTCCACATAATCAAGTTCGAAGGTCCACTCTGATAATGCACTTAAAGGAAACTGGAAAGTTTCTCCCTTCTCACAAGTATCCCACATTATCTCAACGCTGACAATGTACACATTAGTCTTCTATTGAACCAAGCGTCTTACTGCTACTTGGTAAATGAGTTTACAGATACGTATGAGAAAAATGTCTCTTCAAACTATATCCACAATTCCACATCTTAGAGGCCAGGAGCCAGAGATGGTTAAAAAAAAAAAAAGATTGAAGTAAGATTTAATGAAGTTAAAGACTTAAACATATGGTATTGTTCCAGTTAAACAACGGAAGTCCCAATACATCCATTTATGTTATGAAACCACAAATCTCTAGAGATCAAAGAAAATTTGTCTGAAGAAAAGAGCAAAGTGGAAGGTGCTTACAAAGAAACCATAAAGGCAACTTCACAAAACTGGGGGTTGAGGGGAGAGGAAAATCCAGTTTCTGATACTAAGAACCAGAAATGAGAAAGAGAACTAAATGGAAACAAGTGGAAAGGAGCAACAAGGCAGAACACACATTTCAAAAGGCGGGGATGGGGAAGGCAGGAACAGTGTGGGAGCGGGGAGGAGAAGAAGCAGGGGCGGTGGGTCAGTTAGCAGTCAGGGTTTGGAAGATCAAGAGGGCTACGTTGGGTGGAGACAGAGGCTGGAAGGGCGGAGGAGACTCCCGCTGGGAGAAAGCGGGAAAGGGGCTGGGGGGAGCAGGGAAGGGGCTTAGCCAGCGAAGTTGGGGCCTGGGGCCCCTCCAGCACCCCACACCCCCTCCCCGCCGCCGGCTTCCACCTCTGGGAGGGAGCAGCGTGTCAGGAGCGTCCGCACGTGTGTGCGAGAGGCGGCGGGGAGGTAACTGGCGCCGGGAGCCGCGGCGGCAATGGCCGGAAAGGCCCGGGGGCACGGCCGGGAGCCGCGGGCCGCCTCACACGTGGGCTGCGCGGCCGCCGTCCGCCGGGCCCGGCCTGCGTCGCCGTCGCGTCGGGGCCGAGACCCGGCGGGGCCGCGTCGGGGAAGGATCGGCGGGCCGACCCGGGCGCGGAGAGTGGGGCGGCGAGCTCGGTTACCTCTGCCTGTTTCCGGACCACATTGTCAGGGCTGAGCAGGTTTCCCAGGAGCAGGTAGAACTGTTGCTGCTCCGCCGCGGTCGCCGCCATTGCGCTAGGCGTGAGAGAGAGAAGGAGGGAGGGGAGACAGGAGCCGTGAGGCGCGCTGGCGGGCCGCTGGCGGGGTGGGGGCGGGCCCAGCGTGGGGACCGGCACTAGCGGCGGCGCGGGGCTAGGGGGCCGGGCGGGAAAGGGCGGGGCAAAGGGGAAAGGGGAGGACGGGGAGGGGCCCCGCGACCTCTCACCCCGCAGCGGCTGCCGGACCCAGCGCCTCATTGGCTTGGGGATAGGGGGCGGGGCCTCGCCCGCCTCCTCGGGGGCCGCGCCGATTGGCCACGCACCCTACAGTGCCGTCACAGGTCGCGCGCGGCGGGCAGCCCGGCTGGGCGCGGGTGGGGCGGGCCGACGGCTTCGCAGCCCGGCCGGGGCCGGGGGCCCGCACCGGGGCCGGGCTGCGTCGCGTGGGCAGCGGGAGGAGCCGGCTGGCGGACTTGGCCGCGGCGAGGGGCGTGAGGACCGGCTGGGGAGGAGGGGTCAGCTCCAGAGCGCGGGAGATTTCGGCGCCGCGGGCTGACCGGCCTCCTCCCCGGCCGACCTCCAGTCCATTCCCGCGGCCCGAGGAGCAGGCCCCACCCCCTCGACCCCTCACCCTCAGGCCCCCTAGCCCGCCACCCCCTAGGAGAAGGGAAGTCTTTTGAAAATCCAGTTCCTATTTAAATTCCACCCCCAGCCTCTACCGACCCCTCAATCTGTCAGATCCTTTGACCTTTCCCAGGGCTGTGACTCAGGCCGCCCCTTCCTCTGGCTGCGCTCACCAGTGACTCACGCCTTGGGCTTGCCCGGAACAGGGGTTAATCAGCCAGGGGCTCTCCTGCCAGACTGCCAGCTCGCGGTCGTTCTGGGATGTCCACGTAGCACACTTGCCCCCACCCCAGGATCCATGACTATTCCCTTGAATCCCTTGTTTTGGGGTCCTATTCTCTCAATGGTTGGAGAAAGTCAAGAGAAACATTTCCCTCCCCAAAACAGCACTGGTTTGTAGGGCTGATATCTCAATAAGTATTTATTAATTCCCACCAGGACCGAGGGACTCAGAGACCTGATTTCAATGGCAGCACAATGCACTGATAATACACGCAATCTGCCTTTACTGCTGGGGCTGCCAAAGGCTGAGAGCAGAGTTCAAATCAAAGGGCATTTCTGTTGAGATCCTACTGTGTCCAACGCATGGGGCTAAGGGTGCTAGTGGAAGAAAGCAATTCATTTTTGCTAAAAATGATGCTACATTCCTGGTGAGGTTTTACATTGGATGAGATGAAGAGTAGTGGCAGCTCAAAGTATTTAATTTAGGGAATTTAATTTCCTGTTGGCTATTCTGCTGTAGTTCCACTCTTTGAAAGTCTTAAAACATTTGCTCTTTGGTGAATGATTTTAAATCTTGGCTGTACATTGGAAGCACCGGGCCACTGTGTTCAGAATCTGGGCTGAGGTCCTGGGATCCACATGCAATGGCGATGGCCAGCCAAGATTTTTTAAAAGATTCTAACCGATTCCTAGAGAAAATTCCCTCAGAACGTCTTAGGCTGTGTCAGGGATAGAATTCTCTACCAGAGGTCCGCAGATCTATCTTTGTAGAATTGATGTTTCTTAAATGGCACAATTTTTCATTCTGATGCCACATTATTTCTTTAAAGACAAACCATTATGTACATTAATTTGTCATTTGATTTAGATTTAGATTTTATTTTTTTGTAGGTCTAGTGGGCATGTCTCGATTCTGAGGAGGCTTCTTCTTCACCCAAGGTTATTAAGAATTTAGGAATTAACATAGTAAAACAATTATTTCTAATGACTAGGTTAACAATGAAATAAATTGTCTGGAGTCTTGGTCAGGATATGGCCTGATCGCCAATTACTTTTTAACACCTGTTGTAGTATGTGTTTTAATTGGCAATGAGTCTGTAGATTACATATGTTTGCTTAATTCTGTAAAATCATAGAAATTTCTATTAAATAATAGAAATTCCAAACGTAAGTTTGCAGAATTTGTCAAAGTAGGGACTTGTTTTTTAATGAGGCAAAGCATAAACTTAAGATTATTTTAGGCCAGAAACAATTTTGTATTAGTGGTGACATCAACTGCTAGAATATGTAATTATAGCTGAGCCTTATTTTGACATTGTAAATAATCAAAAGAGAAGGAGAAGAATTTTAAGGTTAATGAATAAAGAGATCCCCAAATAGGAGAAATTTCAGTAAACTTGGAGTGGATGGCAGACATTCTCACAATGGAGACCAGTTCTGGTGTCCAGAAAACCTACTAGGTGGGGACTGTATTTTCAGCAGCCAGGTTGGCATTTTGGAGAGTTTATAATGCTCAGCTTTTTGGGAGATTTACTGTACTTAGAAGTCCATTTTCCATGGAGAGACTCCTGTTTGTTTTATAAGAGAATTATTTTCTTATAAGAAAATATAATTATTTTTCAGATATATAAAGGCAGCCTACAGGACTATAAAGTTGTTTATTTCCCAAGGAGATTGGATGGTAGAAGGTAAAGAGCCTTGAACTTGAGTCTAGTGGATTTAGATCTTTAGTCTCTTACTACTTTGTGTGATCTTGAGTGAGTACTTAATGTTAGCCTCAATTTCTCATCTATAAAATAAGGATAATAAAAAGTATAATAGTTTTCATCAAAAAGTTCTAACAAATTATAAATGGAAATAAAAGGCAGAGATAGAAAACTTTGAGCCTCTCTCACTCCACATTAGCTGTCATTGCTTTGGGCAGATTAACTGTGAATGGCAGCTCCCAGTGCCTTTCTCTTCCAGTTTATTAGACCTCACGTTACCTCCATTAAGTGCTGAAGGCGTATTTGCTTAATGCATTTGCAACCCCTCATAAAAAAAAGGGTAAGGTTAGGGGAAAAAGAAGACTCAAAGATTCAAGGGGTACCTGAAATCTAGGTAGTGTAGGATTTTGATATTTGTCCAGAGATACTGCACAGTCTGGGCATGACCTATGTGTAATACTACAGGAGGCAAGGCTCCTTAACAAGAGAGCATCGGAATCCTCTCCTGCTGCTGCTCTTGGTTTGGTGGGCTCCCATGATGATAGGAGTGTTCTGGAAATGGAAGAATGCTGGAGAAGTTAGGCTTATAATAGCAGTCTCCAACCTTTTTGGCACCAGGGACCGGTTTCATGGAAGACACTTTTTCCACAGACTGGGGCCGTTTGGGGCATGGTTTTGGGATGATTCAAGCACATTACATTTATTGTGAAGTCAGACCTCTCTGCTAATGATAATCTGTATTTGCAGCTGCTCCCCAGCACTAGCATCACTGCCTCAGCTCCACCTCAGGTCAGGCAATAGATTCCCATAAGGTGTGTGCAACCTAGATGCTTCGAATGCACAGTTTACAGTAGGGTTTGTGCTCCTATGAGAATCTAATGCTGCTGCTGATCTGACAAGAGGAGGAGCTTATGCGGTGATGCGAGTGATGGGGAGCAGTTGTAAATACAGACGAAGTTTGAAGTTTGTGGCTCACCTCCTGCTATGCAGCCCAGTTCCTAACAGGTCACCAAATGGTACCAGTCCGTGGCCTAGGGGTTGGGGGTGGTAGGCTTATAAGACCTCTGTGAAAGCTTCTCTTAATTGGGGTAGAATTTGGTTTTGTCTGTCCTTTCTGATTTATAGGGTGGTGAATGCAAATAAAATAAGATTCTCTCAAATGCACAATCTAACTTTTTAAAAAGTTGCCTCCAGAGCTCCAAAAGTTGTAGAACTTTTAGTACTGGTAGTTGTAAGCACTTATTTTGAGGGTCAATTTAGATAATATAAATGAAAGTATTATAATCTGTAATTGTACACAAATCTAAGATGATGGTATTCTTTATAGACATTTGTATTAATGTTAAATTGTACAATGAAAAAGAACTTTGACTTTATATCCTCATCTGTAAAATTGGAATAATAGTTCTCCATAGGAGTATTTTAAAAGTTAGGATAATATATGTCAATTTACATAGTATGGTATCTGCCTAAACAGCTTTAATTAGTAAGATGGATTTTGGAGTTAAATGAGACCGTAAACAAGTAATGACTCTTAAAGCTACATGTGATGCGGAGTTGTGTGCATCACATTTGTGCTTTTATAAAATATATTTGCCTATTTTCTATTAGTTTTCCAATTGTGTGGAGTGAAAAAGTATTTGGAATGGATTATGGATATTCAATAGACACTTGGCTGGTAAGTAAAATTTCTGATTCTAACATTGATGTTGTCTGTTGCCTAGATAAGAGCCAACAAAAAAGATGGGAACTGTTGAAAAGTTGTTTATTGAAAATAAATATGCTGAACTAGTCACGTTTTTTTCAGCTGCTTTTTATCAAAATATCCAAGCTTCTCTTCTGAAGCAGTGTCTTAAGAGTCAGAGCACCTCAGCCAGGGGCAGGTGGGACCTTAACATTCCCGAAGGACATTGCACACAGTAGGCTCTCAGCAAATTGCTGAATTGAACACAGGCAGGGGAAATTTTGTCTCAATTACTTTCTTTTGCTCTCTCTCTCTCTCATAGTTTTATATTTGAAATTCACTGCATATATGCAGGTGGATGGATTCATTTTAAGGAGGCAGTAGAGTTTGGAGGCTCGGCGCAGAGGCTCTAGAGCCAGCCAATATGAAAGTTTAAGTGATGGCTTCACAACTCACATGCTGCGTGATCTTGCCCAAGTTAATTAACCTTTCTCAGCCCCAGTTTCCTCTTTTATGAAATGGAGATAATAGAAGTACATTTGCCACTGATTAAAATACTTGGCATTTGCCACCGAGCAAATGCTTGATGATTATTAGTTGTCATTATTAACGCAGATTGAAACCTCTCCAATTTGTAAATTTAATTCTGATTGCACATCTGTTAGATTATTACATTTTTATATTCCCATTATATATAAGTAGTCATATTATGAGGAATGCATAATAATTGTGGTTAAGAAAAAATTTTAAGTTTGATTTGATCATCACAGAACATTTAAAGGCCATTTCCAGCTTTCAGTGCTACAGTTGCACTGTCCAATGTGGTAGCCACTAGCCGTAATGGCTAGTTATTATTTGAAATGTGGCTAGTTCAAACTGAGGTGTGCTTTAAGTATAAAACACACACTAAATTTCAAGGACTTAATAGGAAATTAAGAATAACAATTTACGCCAGGCGTGGTGGCTCATGCCTGTAATCCTAGCACTCTAGGAGGCCGAGGCAGGAGAATGGGTTGAGCTCAGAAGTTCGAGACCAGCCCAATCAAGCAGTGAGACCCTGTCTCTACTAAAAATAGTAAAAATTAGCCTGGTGTGGTGGTGCACGCCTGTAGTCCCAGCTACTCGGGAGGCTGAGGCAGGAGAATTGCTTGAGCCCAGGAGTTTGAGGTTGCTGTGAGCTAGGCTAATGCCATGGCACTCTAGCCTGGGCAAGAGAGTGAGACTCTGTCTCAAAAACAACAACAACAACAACAATAATAATAATAATTTTTTGTTAATCACGTGTAGAAATGATAATATATTGAGTTAGAGTATGTTAGTTATATTTATTAATAAACTATATTGTTAAATATATTAATAATTTCACCTGATTCTAAAGTATGGCTACTAGAAACTTTAAAATTACATATGTGATTTGCATTTGTGGCTCACATTATATTTCTATTGGGTAGTGCTCTTTGCTAGAGAATAAAATAACCAACAAGCTACATATAGGTGTCCTACATACTTTGTACATTGAGGTTTAGAAAGTAACTTTTCACCAAGTAAAATCAGTTACCTTATAGTGGTTTCTGTTGCTTCCAGTTTTCCGTCTTGATTCTCAGGGATTTGGAGACATGATACAGTACTTTCTGAGCAGTGTTCCTTGCTTAGGAATTTTCTTCCCCTGCTTGTTTGACATAAACAGAATTGTGGAACTGTAGAAGGGAATTAAGACACTAGATTTGATCTTGTAGAATAAATCCTTATAAGTTAAATCAAGGACTGGTTAAGAGTTGGGGGAAAGAATATCTTTTATTTTCTTGATGTTGTTTTCATTTAAATGTGGTAAGTGGGTTTAAAAACCATCACTTGTTGCATTTTAAAACCTGAAATAAAAATATACTTGGCAGAAGGATTTCGTTTTTAAGTTAAACGTTTTTCCTTCAAACACAAATAAGTTGAAAGGAAAAAGATGGAAAAAGATACACCATGCAAACAGTATCCAAAAGAGAGCTGAAATGGCTGTATTAATATCAGACGAAATAGACTTTAAGAAAAAAAGTGTCATGAAAAACAAAGGAGGACATTTTTATGATAAAAGAGTCAAACAATCAGGAAGATATAACAATTTTAAACACATATGCCTAACAGAACCCCAAAATACATGAAGCAAAACCTGACAGAATGAAGGGAGAAATAAACAATTCAACAAAAATAGTTTGAGACTTCTGTTTCTACCTTATACTAATTGATAGGATAACTAGACAGATCAATGATAAATGAAGACATGAAGAATAATATAAACCAACTAGACCTAACAGACATGTGTAAGACACTCCACCCAACAACAGCAGAGTATACATTTTTCTCAAGTGCATATGGAACATTCTACAGGATAGACCATATGTTAGGCAAAAAACAAGCCTCAGTAAATTTAAAAGGATTGAGATAATGCAAAATATGTTCCCTGACCATATTACAAATCAAGAACAAAAGGAAATTTGAGAAATTCACAAGAGGTTAAAGCATACTCCAAAATAACAAATGGGTCAAAGAAGAAATCACAAGAGAAACTAGAAAATATTTGAGATGAATGAAAACAAAAATATAGGATACTAAAACTTATGGGATACAGTGATAGTGCTCCTAGGGAAACTTAGGCCTGTACACTTACATTAGAAAAGATGGAAGATCTCAAATCAATCATCTAACCTAGTTTCTTACAAACTAGAAAAAGGAGGGCAAACTAAACCCACAATTAAACGGAAAGAAATAATAAAGACTAGAAAGGAAATACATGAAATAGAAAATAAAAATAACCCAAAATTGTTTCCTTGAAAAGATCAACAAAATTGACAAACCTTTGGTTATACTGACCAAGAAAAAAGACTCAAACACTAAAATCAGGAATGAAAGAGGGCATATCACTACCAAGCTTTCAGAAACAAAAAGATTTATGAGAGAATACTATGAACAATTGTATGGTAACCAATTAGATAACATAGATGACATGGACAAATTTCTAGGAAGACACAAATTTTCAAAACTGATTCAAGAAGAAATAGAAAACATGAATAGACTTATAACAAGTAAAGTAATTGAATTAGAAATTTAAAACTCCCCACAAAGAAAAGTCCCAGACTAGATGGCTTCACTGGTAATTCTACCAAACATTTAAACAAGAATTAACACCAATTCTTCTCAAACTCTGCCAAAAAATAGAAGCAGAATGAACACTTATTAAATCATTATATAAGTCCAGTGTGACATTCATACCAAGACTAGATAAGAAAACTGTAGACATTATTGACACAAAAACTGTCAATAAAATACTGCAAACTTAATCCAGCAACATATAAAAAGGATTGTCTACCATTATAAGTGGAATTTATCTCAGGAATGCAAGGTTGGCACAACATATGAAACTCAATGTAATATACCATATTAATAAAGTATAAAAACTATAAGATCATCTCAATTGATGTAGAAAAAGGCTTTCAAACAATCCAATACCTTTTCATAATAAAAACACTCAACAAAATAAGAATAAAGAGGAACTTCCTCAACCTCATAAAAGCCATCTATGACAAACCCACAGCTAACATTATACTTAATGGAGAAAAACTGTATATTTTCTCACCCAAGATCAAGAAAAAGACAAGAGTGTCCATTCCCACCATTTTTATTCAACATTTTACTGGCAGTTCTATCTCTATTCACAAGTGACATGATTTTGTACAGAGAAAAATCCTAAAGAATCCACACACACACCAAAACCAAAACAAAACAAAACAAAAAAACCCAACTGTAAGAACAAACAAAATGAGCTCAGCAAGGTGGTAGGATACAATTACAAAATCAATTGTACTTCTATACACTAGCAATAAACAATCCACAAATGAAATTAAGAAAACAATTTTATTTACAATAGTATCAGAAAAGAACAAAATAGGAACAAATTTCACAGAAGAAGTATAAGACTTGTAGGCTGAAAATTATAAAACATTGTTGAAAGAAATTAAAGAATACCTAAATAAATGGGAACACATTCCATATACATAGATTAAAAGATTTAACATTATTAAGATAGTGATACACTCCCCTCATTGATCTATACGTTTAAGGTAATCCTTATCAAAATTCCAACCGCTTTTTTTTTGGCAGTTATAGACAAGCTGATCCTAAGATTCACATGGAATTGCAAGAGATTCTGAATAGCCAAAACAATCTTGGGAAAAACAAAAGTTGGAAGACTCATACTTGCTGAATTCAAAGCTTACTATAAAACTATAGTACTCAAGACACTGTGGTACTGACATAGGATGGACATATAGATCAATGAAATTGAATGGACACTCCAGAGATAAACTTTACATGTGTTGTCAGTTGATTTTTGAGAAGGGTACTGTGATGATTAATTTTATGTTTCAACTTGGCTAGCTAGGCTGTGGTGCCCAGTTGTTTGGTCAAACAGTAATCTAGCTGTTGCTGTGAAGGTATTTGTCGATGTGATTTGACATTTATAATCAATTGACTCTAAGTAAAGCATATTACCCTCCTTAACATGGGTGGGCTTCATCCAATCAGTTGAAAGCTTTAACAGCAGAGACTGAGGTTTCTGGAGGAAGAAGCAATTCTGCCACAAGACCACAGCATAGGAACCCTGCCTGAGTTTCCCACCTGCTGGCCTGCCCTACAAGATATGGACTTACTAGCTCCCACAATCATGTGAGCCAATTCCTTAAAATAATTGATAGATAGATAATCTTCTGTTTCTCTGGACAACCCTAGTCAATACAGGAGTCAAGACCATTCAATGTGGAAAGAACAGTCATTTCAAAAAATGTTACCTACACAACTGGATATCCACATGCAAAAGAATGAAGCTGGACCTGTATCTCACACTATTATGAAAACCTCAGAATGGATCCTGGACCTAAATGTAGGACCTAAAACTCTCTTAGAAGAAACCATAGGACTAAATCTTCATGCCTTGAGTTAGGCAATTGTTTAGATATGACACCAACATCACAAAGACAAAAGAGAAAAACAGATAAATTGGACTTCATAAAGTTAAAAACCTTTGTGCTTTTAAGGACACCACCAAGATACTGAAAAAACAACCCATGGAATGGAAGAAAATATATGCAAATAATATATCTTATAAGGGACTTGTATCCAGAATATATAAAGAACTCTTACACTCAATAATGAAAAGACAACCCAATTAAAAAATGGGCAAAACATTTGAATAGATATTTCTCCAAAGAAAATATACAAATGACCAATAAGTGCATGAAAAGATGTTAGACATCATTAAATCTTTATGGAAATGCAAATCAAAACCACAACACAATACTCCTTCATACCCACTAGGATGGCTTTAATAAAAAAAGCAATAGCAAATGTTGTTAAGAATGTGAAGAAATTGGAACCCTTATACTGGAACCCTCATACTTTGCTGATGGGAACATAAAATAGTACAGCCACTGTGTAAAACAGTCTAGCAGTTCCTCAAAAAGTTACCATTTGACTCAGCAATTTCACTTCAAGGTATATGTCCAAGAGAAATGAACACATGTTTACACAAAAACTGGTACATGAATGGTCACAGCAACATTATTCATGATAGCCCAAAGTGTAAACAATCCAGCTTTCCCTCCACTGGTGAATGAATAAACAAGATGTGGTGTAAGTATACAATGAAATATTACTTGGCAATACAAGAAATAAAGTACTAATATATTCAACAACATGGATGCACCTTAAAAGCATTATACTATGTGAAGGAAGTCAGACAAAAAGGACCACATATTTGTTGGTCCCATTTATATGAAATGTCCAGAATTAGCAAATCCATAGAGACAGAAAGTAGATTAGTGCTTGGACGGGGTAAGTTAGGAATGAGTGACTGCTGGAGGATATGGAGTTTCTTTTGGGGCAATGAAATGTGCTAATGGTGATGGATGTACAACCCTGTGAAATATATTAAAACAACACTCAATTGTATACTTTAAAAGGCTGAACTTTATGGTATATGAATTATATCTCAATAAAGCTATTATTTTAAAAACACTTTTCCTTAGAGATCTCGGGGCGATTGATCCAGACACTAATTACTGATTTTTTTTTCATTGTTCACAGTATTTTTATCTGAGTTCAGAATACATGGATAATAACATTCCTTACCTTCAAGCCTTTAAGCATTTCTATTTTATTTTTTTTCCTCCCCCCACCACTTCAATAAGCTGGTCTATCTCTAAGCATTCCTAAACCAGTATCTGGGGAGAGGAGGAATGGGGAGATTCAGATATGATGCAGCCTATAGATTTTCCTTTCTATCTTTTTGCTATTTGTAGCAAGTATCTTACAGATCGGACACAATGACATACGCCTTTTACCCCAGGCATTATGATGACACACACAGTGGAGTGTTAATTGTGACATCAGTCCACATCTCCAGTTTGCAGCTACTCTCAGTATAGGTTTTTATCAGTCCACAGTTAATGAGGAAGAAACAAAAGGGAATAAATAGTTCATGTTCTTCGATTCCACCCACCCCGTGTGTAATACTGCTTGATGCCACATTTAACTGAAGTAGTATTTATTTAATAAGCATTTCATTCATTTCATTTGTTTAAAAAATATTTATTGGGTACCTTCTCTGCGGTGGGCGCTGCCAGGCAGTGGGGATTCAGTGGCATGCCTGTGGCAGAGTTCCCATCTTTTAAAGAAGTCAGATAATAAGTAAGAAGATAGGATAATTACATATAGTGATAAGTGAAAAGAGAGGATAATGGGATCAAGAGTGACAGGAGTGGGGGTGGGGTGCTACTTTAGGGACACAGTCTTTTGAGGGGAGGTGACAAAGGCAGGTGAAGATATGGAGGAGATTCCCCCAAGCAGAGGAGACAATACAGAAGCTCTAAGGGTGCATTCCAGGAAGGAAAGAAGGGTATAGCTGGAGGGCAGCAAGCAAGGAGGGAGAGGCCTGGGAGGTGGACAGAGGCCAGGTCACCCAGGGCACTGCCAGAGCTCAGCAGTGCATTCTGCTGCTAGGGTATCCTGACAGTTCGGTGGTGTGGCTTGTTCTAAGGCAAACGGGAAGCCATTGGGGGGTTAAGTAAGAGTTATGACCTGAAAAACAGCTTTAAAAGGTCATCCTGGCTGCTATATAGGAAACAGAGTAGGAGAGAAGGTGAGGAAGCTGCAGGAGGCTTAGGAGGCCGTTGCAGTACTCCAGAGAAGACAGAGGCTTGGACTGCAGTGGGAGCAGTCAGCAGTGTCCCACATGGTCTGTTTTAGATAGTTTTCTTTTGGAAATAGAGCTGGACATGGGGTGCAGAGGCAGATCCAAGTTTTGTGGGACCTGAAACTTATACAATTTGGGGGCCTTCTGTAAGAAAAATAAACCGAACACAAAATGAGATAGAGGACAATGATCAGGTCCTGAGCGAGGGAGGGGCCCCGAAGCTTAAGCTTCATGGTGAATCCTTCTTTGATGGTGGCAGGGAGTGGGGTGAGGCCGGGAGAAATCAAGGATGCCTAGGTTTTGTGTCTGTGTAACAGGTGATACCACTGATATGAGAAGGAGGTGTTTGGGACAAGGTCTGGAGAGAAGGAAACAAAAGCTGGGGTTCCCTCATGGCATGTTCGAGGTGCCCGGTAGACAGCCACATGGTGCTGTCCAGTGGGTGGTTAGAGGGGATGGAGCCCAGGAAGAGGGCAGGGCTGGAAATGACAAGTCATCACTTTCATGGTACTCAAAGCTCTGGGAATGGGTGACATCGCCTTGGGAAGAGAGAGCCAAAGATTCCACCCCCAGACAACTAGACATTTACAGGTCAGGCCCAGAAGGCTCCTAGTTTCAGCTTATAATTTATAATCCAAATACAATCATAAGAGGAAACTCGTAGTTTAACATTAGGCATTTAAATTCTAATTCCCTTTTGATATCTGATTGCAAGGGTTTCTTTTACACTTAGGAATCTACTAAGGAATGTAAGGATAGTTGGATGAACAAGTAGGCACACATGATAAGAAAAAGTCAATTACACAAAATCTTTGATCGAGGGAGTTGCTTTGTTTTCATTTTTTCTTATACATCACACAAGTAGTAGGATTTGCTTGGTGCCAAGTAAATAATTATTTTTCTCTAAATTTTCTTCAACCATTCAGCTCTCTTACCATCGAATCTATTTCTCTCCCTCTCAGAAACTTTAATAATATGGAATTTAAACGATCATTTAAAGAAATTAGATCAAACTAATACTAAGATATCAAAAGACCGGTCCTCTTCCCATCTTAATCTAAGGATTTATCTAGTTAGTTTTGTTTATACTTAAGTTTTTGTTTGATTATTCAGAGAGATAATAGCCCCTACCCTTTTAAAGAATGTGGGGAGGGAGTGGGAAGAGTAGGAATGTGTTTTAAGATCTTTCTGCCACGTAAAATCAGAGTGATACTGGACCCGTGGGATGTAAATGCTTGTGTTACAGGGATTCAGTTACATGATGGGCCAAGCACTTTCTCTTGAAACATAACTATATATAGAAAATCTGGATAGAATACACCTCAAAATAGGAGTTCTGGTACTTATACCTGAACACCATCACTATAAATCAATTTCATCACGTTATTACTGAAGCTGGTTAGACGCAGTTTGCAGAGACTCCTGTTCTACTGTTGACTTGGCCCATATGAATTGACTTATTTAGTGGTTTTGAGATTAAGGGCTAAATCTTTTCTGAGGAAAGAGGGGGACTATTCTATTTAAAAACTAGATGGAAATCATAGTATTTAAGCTGTTAACTTTAGGAGAAGCTTTAGAGGAAAGATTATGTTAATATATATATTTAATTTCATGTGGTGGTAGGTTATAAAGCAACTAACCTAATCCAGATAAGAAGATAGAAAGTGATGGGGTATTTACTAGGATGCTCAGGGGAGAACTTTCTGACATCCAGCAATGCCTTTCTTCATGAAAATTTTCTGGCAAAGTTATTTAAAAGATTAATATTAAAAATGCTCAATTTTTTTCTATATCAGATTTTTATTTCATGATAATAGCTATCAAGATTTTGATCTCTTTCTGAGTGATAACCTCCTATACTTTATGGGATTTAATTCTCATTTAACCAATGAAAACACTTTAAACATTTATTAAATCCTTCATGGCCTTTTGCAACCTTTTGAAACACTGGATTACTTTCACCTTTCTGAGGTGGGGTGTATAGGACAAGCGCTGGGCCTTGGGGTCAGGACACCTGGCCCCAGTTGCAGCTACACCGCTAACCAGCTGTGATCCTGAACTGGGCTCTCGATGCTTTCTGAGGCCTCTGTGTCCTTACCTGTGAGTTGGGAGAGTTGGACAACACCCCTAGGGGATCTTTCCAGTTGCAACATTTCAGCATCATCAAGCCAGTTACCACCCTGTGTTGTAACAGAGCAACGACTATAGCGGCCACTTAGGGGAGCTTGATCTGCAACGAAACTGCTCTGGATCTCTGGGATTTCAGCTCTCTATTTCTGCCTGGATTTTAGAAGTACTTTTTTTTCTCATTTTCCTTGTCAGTCAGTTGTCACTTATTTTAGCTGCCAATATATAAAATGACAGCTGTCTCCACTTGTCAGCTGTGTGCTTTGGAAACAAGATGACCAAGTGCAGAAGAACGGAGCACAAGGGTATATGAACTTGGCACAGAGAGCCGAGTGTATTTCCTGTAGAACAGCATGCGTTAGTCTATGACAATTATTTGGCCACTTAGGTATTTTTCACTTGAAGGTTTATAACTATGTTCCAGAGGATTAACTCTACTGGAAAGCTAACACAGTGCTCCAACACAAAACTGTCTCTCATACTAGCCATTGGGGTACCAATATATAGATGCATGAACTCTTAAGTGACAGAACAAAGCAAAACTGTTTATGAAAGTCTAAATTAAGCTTTTATATATATTATAAAGGCATTCCCATTTGACAAGTCCCCTGTATCTAATAATTTTCTCTGTAAGACGACATTTTGGCCTGTTTACCCCTAGTTAGAGGATTAAATTCTAGTTAAGTAGATGGTTCATTAAATAGTCTTTTGACTATGTAATGATTTAGTTTTCCCATAATGAAAATGAATTATATTTACCCTCATTTACTTGACTAGAGATCTCTGAAAACGAAGATAAAATGTACTCACTCTCTGAGAGGACGCAACCATAATGTGTAGAAGCCCAAACGGGAACTCTAAAGATTTTATGCAGAACATCTTGAGACTTGAGAAATTCAAGTCACTATGAATCACACTGGGGGGGAGGAGGGGATGGGTATATTCACACCTAATGGGTGCGGTGCGCAGCGTTTGGGGGATGGACACGCTTGTAGCTCTGATTTGGACGGGGCAAAGGCAATATATGTAACTTAAACATTAGCACCCCTGTAATGTTCTGAAATTTTAAAAAACACTTTTTTTTCAATAGGAAAGCAGGGTAGAAAATCCTGGTGGATTGGATTTCGATTAATTGGTAAGTAGAAGGTGAAATGATCCAGAAACAAATATCATAAGTGTAGGAGAAAATAGTAGGAGCTTTTTGTTATAAAGGAAGTATAGACCAGAATTAGCAATGGCCAGAGACAGAGCAAAATCTTTCTGATACTTATGGACTGACTCACTTGGGTACTGCAAGGATCCTGATCAGGAAAAACAGCTGTGCCCATGCATGGGTCCTGGAAAAGTTTCTCCCCGGAACCACCTAAATGAAATATAAACTCATTTCTGACTGTTTCAAGATGGCTATGAGATCATTAGGATAATAACCTACATTCTTTTGGGCAACTCTAATCAAGTGATGGTTCTTTAAGCACATGGAAGAGTTGCCAACTAATTTAAGGCAGGTGGAACTTGTTATTGATTTTAAGAATTTAGGGGATTTTTGAAGGTGAAGAGGTAAATGCCAAGGAACAGTGAGCAATGATGGAATTCTCATTCTTTCATCCTTGGTTTCTGTGCTCTGACCTTTCCTTCCTCTTAGGTACTGTGGTGACTCTGGGAGACAGGAGGCAGAGAAACACTTTCCTTCCAGTATCATGCTAATTTGTTCCTCCGTATGGATTAAGTTTCTACATTTTTTACATCTAAATGCGAGGTTTGGGGATTACTTACAGCAGGCAAAGCTGTTCTCTGCACTATGGTTGCTCCAGTCGTGGGATGTCGCTAATCCCACAGTTCCGACTTCATGGCTCAGAGAGGTCGCCATGGAGACACCTGGCTGCTATTATGACCCGCTGCAGGTCAGCAGCCTCGAGCTCCTGGCCATTTCCACCTGCCCTCCCACCAGCGTCACAGGCCCAAACTTATGCAGGCATTCAGACGTTCAGGGTTAGCTCAGGTGTACCCAAAGCCACTGAAGGGAGCCACTGGCCCTTGAGAACTCGAAACTCATGCTGTTGAGGGCTACTCAGACTGGGTACAAATGTGTCATCAACTTCAGTTTTGAAACTATATGAGTAGTTTCTTTACCGGTGGATTTTGATTCTATTCACAACTCAACTGAAAAGAGAAATTGATCTCCCGAATAGACAAAGAAAACTTTGTACAAAAGCAATAGGAAATTTCATATTAAATAAGTTTATGGCAATTTGACTTATAATAAATTCTCAGCTGGGCGTGGTGACTCACGCCTGTAAGGCCAGCACTTTGGAAGGCTGCGGCAGGAGGATTGCTTGAGGCTAGGATTTCGAGTCTGGCCTGGGCAACATAACAAGACCCTGCCTACAAAAAAAAAAATTCTTTTATTATGGTTGACACATAATACTTCTACAATTTATAAGGTGTAATAAATTCTTATATGGCTGATTAACATCAATTTTAGCCTATATTCTCCTGGTCCTTGATGCCCTAGATTTGCTACATTTAGTATTTTGTTATGCCATTTATTAATTCAGAGCATTAATTAAAGCTAAACTGCATGCTTTTTATTTTTAAATTGCTTCACAAGACGTGCGGACTCCTTTCTCTGGGTCATATTTTTTTTCCTGGTAACGTGACATCTAAGCACTTTCAGGGTCCCTCTGCATATCCTGAAAGTTCTTCAGCACGATTCCTTGTTCTTTGTCCTCACTCGCATCATATGTCACTTGTTCCAACATTTTGGCTTGTGGGCAGGTGTCCTCATGGCGTTTTGTTCAAGGCTCCTACCAAGAATCCAAAACCAGAATTTATGCAGGTTCAGAATCAAAGATTCAGTGGTTATAAAGTGACCGTGAACTGCATGAAGAACATTTTAAAAGAACGAATCCCAGAGGTTCCTCCAGATCCCATGATATTGACCAGTGGCTTTGTTTTTTGGAAGGTGCTGACAGACCTTGGCTGCCTAGGTTGATCCTCAGGCATTTCAAACCCACTCTGAAGACTGGGTTTAGGGGAATATATATTGATTTCGTCATTACCAGGCAGAACAAGGGGGAGAGTGCTGAACAGGAAGCACTGTGGTGGATAAAGGTAGGCTAGAAAATCAGGTATAGGGAGCACTGTGGTGCATATTTTGCACTGAGGCCTTGTTTGCTTTGTATTCATTCCACTTTATCCAGCCGTAGTTGAGCTGTGAGAATCTTGGATAATTGGAGAACCCCATGGTCTCTTCTTCTTCTCCGTTTGAGAATGTCCACCTTCTGGCGATCATGTAGACATGTTGTCCTTCTTCAGTTAACAGTAGGTGTGGATCCTCCAAGTTGTTCATATAGCTTTCACGGCATGCCCTTGAATACTGCTATTCAGGGTGGTGGTGTATGTGTTAGTGATGGATGATGTAAATGGCTTTTTGTTAAAAAAAAAAAAAA
>NW_012146301.1:190173-191637 GCF_000956105.1 Propithecus coquereli | reverse complement strand
CGGACACAATGACATACGCCTTTTACCCCAGGCATTATGATGACACACACAGTGGAGTGTTAATTGTGACATCAGTCCACATCTCCAGTTTGCAGCTACTCTCAGTATAGGTTTTTATCAGTCCACAGTTAATGAGGAAGAAACAAAAGGGAATAAATAGTTCATGTTCTTCGATTCCACCCACCCCGTGTGTAATACTGCTTGATGCCACATTTAACTGAAGTAGTATTTATTTAATAAGCATTTCATTCATTTCATTTGTTTAAAAAATATTTATTGGGTACCTTCTCTGTGGTGGGCGCTGCCAGGCAGTGGGGATTCAGTGGCATGCCTGTGGCAGAGTTCCCATCTTTTAAAGAAGTCAGATAATAAGTAAGAAGATAGGATAATTACATATAGTGATAAGTGAAAAGAGAGGATAATGGGATCAAGAGTGACAGGAGTGGGGGTGGGGTGCTACTTTAGGGACACAGTCTTTTGAGGGGAGGTGACAAAGGCAGGTGAAGATATGGAGGAGATTCCCCCAAGCAGAGGAGACAATACAGAAGCTCTAAGGGTGCATTCCAGGAAGGAAAGAAGGGTATAGCTGGAGGGCAGCAAGCAAGGAGGGAGAGGCCTGGGAGGTGGACAGAGGCCAGGTCACCCAGGGCACTGCCAGAGCTCAGCAGTGCATTCTGCTGCTAGGGTATCCTGACAGTTCGGTGGTGTGGCTTGTTCTAAGGCAAACGGGAAGCCATTGGGGGGTTAAGTAAGAGTTATGACCTGAAAAACAGCTTTAAAAGGTCATCCTGGCTGCTATATAGGAAACAGAGTAGGAGAGAAGGTGAGGAAGCTGCAGGAGGCTTAGGAGGCCGTTGCAGTACTCCAGAGAAGACAGAGGCTTGGACTGCAGTGGGAGCAGTCAGCAGTGTCCCACATGGTCTGTTTTAGATAGTTTTCTTTTGGAAATAGAGCTGGACATGGGGTGCAGAGGCAGATCCAAGTTTTGTGGGACCTGAAACTTATACAATTTGGGGGCCTTCTGTAAGAAAAATAAACCGAACACAAAATGAGATAGAGGACAATGATCAGGTCCTGAGCGAGGGAGGGGCCCCGAAGCTTAAGCTTCATGGTGAATCCTTCTTTGATGGTGGCAGGGAGTGGGGTGAGGCCGGGAGAAATCAAGGATGCCTAGGTTTTGTGTCTGTGTAACAGGTGATACCACTGATATGAGAAGGAGGTGTTTGGGACAAGGTCTGGAGAGAAGGAAACAAAAGCTGGGGTTCCCTCATGGCATGTTTGAGGTGCCCGGTAGACAGCCACATGGTGCTGTCCAGTGGGTGGTTAGAGGGGATGGAGCCCAGGAAGAGGGCAGGGCTGGAAATGACAAGTCATCACTTTCATGGTACTCAAAGCTCTGGGAATGGGTGACATCGCCTTGGGAAGAGAGAGCCAAAGATTCCACCCCCAGACAACTAGACATTT
>NW_012146301.1:176983-178598 GCF_000956105.1 Propithecus coquereli | reverse complement strand
ATGAATATTTTGCAGTCCAGAGAGAATTTTTTGTGGGCCTAGTGATTTCTGAAAACCATAAAGCTAATTTAAAGCATTTTAGGCAATGACAAATATCTCATGATATTCACGAGAGTAGTGACATTATAATAAGACTTAGAATACTGAACAATAGACACGAGTTTACACACCTAAATAAGTGATGGTTTTCAAAGTAGGGAGACTGTATGGTTTTCCAGTGATACTACCATAGCTCAAACAGTATGGAAATTCTTCTGTTTGGAATTTTGCCTCGAATCAGGTCACCAACCCTCGGGAGAATCAACCTCATTACTTATAGTCACACAATGTGGTTAATAGTGTTTCTTTTTCCTCTTTTGTGAGCTCTTGATTTATCATCAAATAGGTTGCTTCGTACAGGTAACAATGGCACTGTGCCAATGACTGTATAGTTGGAGTCAGAGACAGGCCTGCCTAAAAGCCAGGAAAACAAACCTCCACAGAGCTGGGATTGGCATTGTTCTGGATGCTTCCAATCTTGTTATTTCATCCTTGGTCATAGGTGGCACTTCCTCAAGAATAGGGGTACATTCGGGGACATATACATATATCCTGGGTCATAGGTGAGTCCAGATGGACTGTCCAGAGTCTGAATCTACTGAAGGTATCACTGTTGCTACAGGTCACCTGGCACGTTGCTTGCTACTGCTGGGATGCCCACTCGGGGCACAGCGAAACCACAGCAGTTTGTTAGCATAGCAACAGGCAATGCTCTCTAATGGCTGTGGAAGTTGTTAGCTTTGGCCAAGGTCCCAGCCCACTTTCTGGGGCTGAGACTAACGGTGTTCACCTGGACAGGGGCAGGCAGTCCTGATGCCACTGTCTGCTTCTGTAGGAGAGAAGGGCCCACCTTCTTCCCTTCTCAACACCTTCCAGCTTTGTCTTCCTCCTCAAGATGGTCTAACTTCCTCCAAAGCTCTTGTTTAAGGGTGAATTTTATGGGCTAATGCCTTGCTTTATTTCTTTTTTTTAATTTTTTGCAGAGACTGGGGTCTCACTATGTTGCCCAGGCTGGCCTTGAACTCCTGACCTCAAGTGATCCTCCTGCCTCAACCTCCCAAAGTACTGGGATTACAGGCATGAACCACTGTGCCTGGCCTTGCTTTTTGATTCATTCAAAAAAGCAAACAAACAAAAAGCAAAAACCAGGGTTTGACTTTTAAAGCAATTGTTATGTGTTGGGTCAGGTGGAAAAATGTGTAGAGATCGTGTACTCAATAAAGCATACTATAAAACTTATGCACAGTATAAGGTCATTTTCAGATCCAAAAGGTTCTGCATTCAATGTCACAGTGAGAGAGGTAGAAATGAAAAAATTTTACTTGTTTATTTTTGCATGTCTATTTTTTCTAATATTTTTCAATGTGCAGATATTGTTTCTACATTAATAAAAGGTTTTTATTTTTGTTTTTGTTTTTTTATTGAGGTAGGTTTTTCTCTGTCATCCAGACAATCACAGCTCACTGTAACCTCCAGCTCCCAGGTTCAAGTGTTCCTTCTGGGTCAGCCTCCAGAGTAGCTAGGACTACAGGCCCGTACTACCACACCCACCTAGTTTTTACAGATATATTTTTTT
>NW_012146301.1:175464-176933 GCF_000956105.1 Propithecus coquereli | reverse complement strand
TATAAAAATCAAACTTCGGGTATGACAATTCTTTTAAACTATAGATTCATTGAACTGGAAAGGACCAGAAGAATTCTAATTCGTACAATTAGGACCCATATAATTTATATAATAGGGGGCTAGATTTGAAGCAACCCAGAGAATAAGAATTGAATCTACACTTAACCTTCTATAAAGAAGTTTTTCATGGGCAGAGGATCCGAATAGACTTTTCTACAAAGAAGATGTGCAAAAAGCACATAAAAAGATGCTTCATATTAGTCATCAGGGCAGATCAGGGCCACAGTGAGATACTACTTCCTACCCACTGAACTGGCTATAATCAAAAAGTCATCATAACAATGTTGGGGAGAATGTGAAAAAATTGGAATCTTCTTACACTGTTGGTGGGAATGTAAAGGGGTGCAGCCAGTTTGGAAAACAGTCTGGCAGCTCCTTGAAAAGTTAGACAGAGTGACCGTTTGACCTAGCAATTTCACTCCTTTTCACCCAAGAGAAAAGAAAACACGTTTACACAAAAACATATACATGAATGTTGATAGCAGCATTATTCCTCAAAGCCAAAAAGTGGAAACAACCTAAATGTCCATCAACTAATGAATGGATAAATAAAATGTGGCATATCTGTAGAAGGGACTATTATTCGGCAATAAAAAGCGACGAAGTACTGAGACATGCTATGACACTGGATGGACTTTAAAAACAGTATACTAAGGGACAGAAGGCAGTCACAAAAGTTCACATATTATATGATTTCATTTATGTGAAATATTCCAAATAGGCAAATCTATAGAGGCAGAAAGTAGTTTAGTGATTGCTTAGGGCTGGGGGAGGTGGGGAGGAGGCGGGAGAATGATAGCTAATGGGTATGGGTTTTTCTTTTTTACCCAGTGAAAATAAGCTAAGATGGATTATGTTTCTGGTTGCACAACTATGAATATACTAAAAACCATTGAATTGTACACTTTAAATGGGTGAATTGTGTACTATGTGAATTATATCTCAAGAAGAAAGAAAGAAAAAAAGACTTTCTCTAGCTTTCCCGTCTCAGTTTTTAATCATCTTTGCTGCCAGAAATTTCTTTCTTATGTTTAGTATTATTCTTTTTGCTAACTATAATCAAAACTTGTTTTGTTTTTTGGAACAGATACAGAGAAGTAAACTCTGTTTACTTCTGAAGATAAATTCCTTGTCTTGAACTGTAGTTCTTCTCCTATTCAAAAGCCATTACTAAATTAGCCATCTGGAGGGAACAATTTTGGTGCCTTTAACCTTTCCTCATGGATCCGTTTTGACACTGCTGTTCACCGTTGTGCCTCTCCTGGAGCTTCATAACCACTCCAGGCCTCAGATTCTTCATCTATGAAATGAGGCTGTTGCACCAGATCTCAAAGATCCCTTCCAGGTCTGAAGTTCTGTGACGAATGTCAATGTCCTTTTAGAAAACATGAACATGTAAAAGTCAAGCT
>NW_012146301.1:142816-171499 GCF_000956105.1 Propithecus coquereli | reverse complement strand
AGACATTTCCTAACAGAGAAAATCCAAAATGAAACAATGCTCAACCAAAGAGTAATCGGAGAAATGCAAATTAAAGCTACAATGGGACACAATTACACACCCACCAGAATGGCTCAATCCGTCTTTTGATACTAAAAAAAGAGCAACAAGAACTTTACCTGCATGGTCAATGGAAGTGAAAAGTGCTACACACCTTTGGAAAATAATTTACCATTCTCTTTCAAGGTTCAAAATAAACATAACCCAAGACCATGCATAGCTTCTTTCCTGGGTCTATTCTCTAGACAAATGCATGCACAGGTGCAGCAGGGTACAACGATGATAGCCATGCTCCTCATAGCCCCAAACTAGAAACAACTCCAAAGCCATCTTCAAGCAAATGGATAAATAAATTGTGGTATATTCATTTGATGGAATACAGAATTACAGCTAGACACACCGTGGATGAAACTCACAAACATGATGTTTAGTGAAAAAGCTTAGTGAAAAAAGGCAGAGTCAAAAGATTTCATTCTTCCATTTGTATAAAGTTTAAACTAGGCAAAAATGCTACATTTTTAGGAGAGCATGTGTAGGTGGTAAGTACGTAACAGGAAACAAGAAGTGACTGTCACAATGTCCGTGTGAAGGGAGAGGATCATGAGTGGGGAGGAGTGGGTGGGACAGGGGACATCGTCCTGTCTTCTGACTTGGGTGGTGGCCACTTTAGAATTAGAAAAAAATATTTCAAAATCATTATGGATTCATAGGAAGATACAAAGATAGTATCTAAATGTCCTGAATAGCCCTGTACGCAGTTCCCCCAACAGTTACATCATACATAATGATAGTACAAATTGACATTGGTCCAATGTATGTATCTAGTTCTGTGTCATTTGATCACGTGTCCTTTCGAGTATCCACCTCCATCAGCACGATACAGAACTAGTCTATCACCACAAAGATCTCCTTGTACTTTCCCCTTTATAGTTACTTCCTCCTCCCAGGTTCTCCCACCATCTGTAGTTTCTGGCAACCACTAGTCTATTTTCCTTCTCTATAATTTTGTCATATTGAGAATGTTATGTAAATGGAATTGCACAATATGTGACCTTGCCCGATTGGCTTTGTTCAATCAGCAGAATGCCCTTGCGATCCACCCACATTGCTGTGTGTACCAACAGTTTGTCCCTTCTTATTGCCAAGTAGCATTTCACTGTAGGATGCACAGCCATTGTTCAGCCATTCACCTGTTGATGGACATTTTGGTTGTCTCCAAGTTTTGGCTGTTACAAATAAAGCTACTGTGAACATTCATGTGTAAGTTTTTGCGTGGATATGTATTTTCACTTCTGAAATAATTCCCAGGAGTGCAATTGCTGGGTTTTATGGTAAGTGTACGCTTAGCTCTATAAGAAACTGCCAAACTGTTTTCCAGAGTGGGTGTAAACATTTTATATCTCCACTGGCAATGTGAATTTGGTATTGGTGCCACAATTTGGTGTTTGTGCTATTTTTTAAAAAAAATTTTCTCTGTTCTGACATGTGTATAGTAATAGATCATCAGGGTCTTAATTTGCACTTCCTTAATGGCTAGTGATCTTGAACATCGCTGGAGGGGGAGCAATGTTCTATCTTCTGATTTAGCTAGTGGTTACTTTAGAATTGGTTTTTAAAGTGTGCTTATATCTTTTATACACAGCACTGTGGATGTTTTGTATTTCACAATATAATACTTAAGAAGAAAGGAAGAGTACTGAGATTAATATTTTGAGATATTCCCTTCCTACATTCTACATAAAAAAATAAGACAAACACGTGTAGGGCATTGAAGTAACCTGGCTAGAGGTGGGATAGGCAGTCGGGGGTCCGGGTGTGAAGCCTGTGCTATTTTCAGCTGACCACATCACCTCCGTGTGAAATAGGCTTTCAAAAACAAAACCTTCTTCCAAGCAGTCTGACATGGAGTAGTCCAAACACTGAAAAAATAAAATTCATTATGCGTATGCATTGCATAGGTGTTTCATGTACTGCAAAGTGGAGCATTCATGTCAAATGAGAAACCCACGCTTCATTTCCACGTAGTTGGGAAGGGCTTTGAAAAAGTGGAAATTTCAGAGCCATTTAAAAGGCTCTTTAGATTGTTACCGAGAGGGAGCAGGGACGGGGCGGGGAAATGTTACTTGTCATTCTAAGCACTTCTGTACTGTGTCTTACTTTGCTTGGAAAAGAAAAAGTCAGAAAAGACAGAGGAGATTCAGCATAGCGTGTTGTATTAGTCTCCCGGGGCTGCCGTAGCTAACAAAGCCCCCAAACAGTGTGGCTCAAACAACAGAAATGTGTTGCCTCACAGTTTTTGAGGATAGAAATTTGAGATAAAGGAAATTAGATTCCTGTATTTTAGAAAGGTGCTAATGCAAAAAAGAGTTTCTGGAGTCACCTTGCTGTTACCCAGAAATTCAGGCATTTAAAATACTATATTCCTCCATTCCAGTCACTTGGTTTACCGAGAGTGTACTCCAAAGAGTCATTCTTGTTCCTGCACATGGTAACATTTTTTCTCTCTCATCCTCCTCACCCAGCTTTGGACCTAGGTACTATTCATTAAATTAAACAGCACTGTTAGAAGCACTTTATATGTGTTAACCATTTTTACCTCAACTAACATAATAAGCCTATGAAATAGGAATGAAAATTATTCCCTTTTTACACGTAAGGAAACGAAGGTATGGAGAAGCTAAGTAACTTGCTCCCCATCTCACAGCTAATGAACAGTGAGCTGAGCTGCAAACCCAGGTTGTCTGTTCCCACGTCTGTGCTCCTAGACACTAGGCTGAACTATTCCTTGTGAAATTCAAACAACGATTATAACCAAGTTTCATGTAAATGTCAGCAAAGTACTTTGTACAGTTTCTTGGCATGCGGTAGGTGATACATAAATATTCCTTATCTTTTTTTTCCTCCTTGTATCTGTGTTCTTTTTTTTTTTTTTACTTGTTATTTTGCAACACAGACATTATTTGGGAATCACAGAGATAAAAGATTACTGTGTTTGTTCAGAAATTACATAAAGCATTGCAGTTGGAAAGTTCTTGGAATTTTTCTCTTGCTAGATGGATACATGGCCCCAAAGACAAAACTTTCTGGAAAAGAAGACACAATTTTTGACAATGCTACAATATTGCATTTGATCTGAGGCTAAGCTAGCTCTGAGGTCACCACAGTAACACGAGCAGAGATGTTAATAGGATTTATTATACTTCCATTGCTGAATTCTGAGATAGTTCTGAATTTTTAAAAATGCTGTAAAAATAATTTTGCCTTCAATTATATTTTAGGGAAGTGAGATTTTTTTTTTTCCCCAAGTCATGCCCAGATTTTGGTAGTGTTAAATCAAGGTTTTTTGAAAATTAAACTGGGAATACTTTCTGGAGACGGAGATTGTTGGATCTGGGATTTGATTTTTCCCTACTTACAGGCAGATAAGTGAGCCTGTTCCTGTTTCATGGCTGCTGGCACTAGACAAAGATTCCTGTGTCAGACATAAAGGACTTTATTATTCATGGCACAGCAGGCAGCGTGAGCATCAGCATATTTACTTTGGTTTTCTTTGCCTCCAAGTCCTGTGGGGATGATGCGACATAGCCCAGATGAATGTCACCCACGCAGTAGGTCTGAGATGCAGCCAAGAAACACCGAGCTTTGGGACCCACCACTTTTAGAGCAAGCAGTAAGCAACCTGCTCCTTCTAGGGGAGACATCACCTAATCTTGCAAGGTTACCACCTGAATAAACAATACTGAGAAATGGCTTGGAAAAAGAGCAAACAGTGATGAGAAAACTTTTTGACAAGGCTGGATAAGTGGCATACTAGTTGTTAGTGGAGACTGGAAAAGCAATGAAGAAATTGCTGCAGCAATCTGGGTAAATGGCAGAGCAATCTGCAAGATTGTTGTCATAATAACTTGGAAGATAGCAAATGCTACTAATAAACTTTTGGATTTGGCTAAAGAAATCACCAGGCAGAATGTTCAAAATATCAGTTTGTTGATCCTAAATGCATATGATAAGATATAGGAAGAGAGAGAGGAGGTCAAGAAGCAACTGTTTGATTTGCAAGTAGAATTTAGAGAAAATATAAAGGATCCAAGGTTTGCTGAGTTGGAAAATAAAACTGTTTATCATCTCTGTTCTCCACAGTAAATAAGAGATTCTCAAAATAAAATGAGACCTGAGGCCAAATCCCAAATTAAATGTACAGCTGTAACATCATATTTAAGATCACTGGAAGGTTCTAGGCAGTGTCTACTAGACTCAGTAGACAAAACAGCATCATCCCACTCTGCCTGACTTACGACCCAAAGTAGAAAGAGACCTGTCTCAAAAAAAAAAATTATAAATGTGACTTTTGCCACATAGAGTAGAACTGTAGTTGAGTCATAGGAAATCCACAAATATTTTAAGAGAATTTTGCTAGCAAAAGTACTGCTAACTTGGACCAAAAGGAGCAGAGACTGTTCAAAATGAAAAAAATAACCTCTGGGATCCCAACCCTCTATAGTTAGAGGGAACACTGAGAAATCTGCTCAGCTGCAAAATGGGCCATTCTTATAGAAACGAAAGTTTTCTCAGATGGCTGAGCTAAGAGCCTAGTGCATAGAACCAAGGGCCACCCCAAGAAACGGGCTGAGTAGTTCCATAGCAAGGGAGCAGCAATGGACCCTAACCAAGAAACCTTCCCTGCTTCCAGTTTAGGGGGAGCTGGCAACATGTGTCCATCTGTCCTTCAGAATTGCCTTGGAAAAATGCATTCTATGTTCTCCCATTCTTCTCTTTTGAATAGGAGCATTTATTGTGGTTCTCCTGCCTTGCTGTGATATTTTGGGTATGTGTGGGTTGAAAACTTGCCTTTTTATTTTGTAGGTGTCCAGATTGAGGGGAGCTGCACCTGAGGATAAGTACTCAAGGAGCCTCATTTGGACCTGATGTGGATGATGAGATCTTAGACTTGAGCATGAAACTGTAATTGGATGAGACATTTGGGGTTCCCAGGTGGGGGGTGAGTGTATTTTCCACGTGAGAGGAAAATAAATAATTGTGGTTAGGTGGAAAATGATGGTAGATTGAAAAAATATGGCCATAATATTTTGCTGACTTTCCCGTTAAGAAGCGGAGTTCATTCTCCTCGCTCCTCAAATGCGGACTGGCCTGGTGACTTGCTTTGACTTGGGAAATGCAGCAGCAGTGATGCTGTCTGACTCGCTAGACCAGGCCTCAGGAGGGATTACAGTTTCCGCTCTCTTCCTCTTGAACTGCTGCCCTAACGTGGAAAGCCCAGGCTGGCCTGCTGGAGACACGTGGCTCAGTCAAGAGCCAGAACCGACCACCAGACATAATGAGGCCATTTATCCCATCCGACCCTAGCTGCGCTGCTGGATAACTGCAGCCACATGAGTGAGCCCAGCAGAAAACCTGACTGGCTTAGCCACCTGCTCTAGTTTGAATGTGTGTCCCCTCCAAAACTCATGTGGAAACTTAGTCCCCATTGTAACCATATCAAGAAAGGGGAAAATGTGACTATGGTATTCGAAAGGTGGGACCTTTGGGAGGTAATTAGGATTAGATGAGGTCATGAGGGTGTGGCATTAGTGGCTTCATAAGAGAAGAAAACGAGACCTGAGTTAACACACTCAGTCTCTCGCCATGTGACACTCTGCACCACCTCAGGATTCTGCAGAGTCGTCACCAGCAAGAGGGCCCCCCCCGGTTTGGGCCCTTTGGCTTTGACTTTCCAACCTTTTTTACTTTTAGGAATTAATTTTTTTTCTTTTTTAATTTCCCCGTTTTCGGTTTTTTTTTTTTGGCACCGGAAATTGGCTTAGGCCTTCCCCCAATTTGTTGCCTTTCGGATTCTTGACCATTACTAAAAATAGTTGCTTTTTTAAGCTACTAAATTTTGGTGTGGTTTGTCATGGCCCGAAAAGTAACTGAAACATGTGCTCTTACAATGCCTCTGTTGATGCAAATTCACGACAGGCATAAAGTCCTTCCAGAAGAGTTTCCAAACTACTTTGAAAAACTGAGGTAGTATTACTAAAGACTGGCCATATAGACCTTATTTCTTAGTAGCTCTGCTTCTGGTTATATATAATAGTAGTGTGTATATGAAAAAACAAAGGAATATGTGCATGTATTCACTAAAACACATGTAAAATACTTTATATAGCAGCATGCTTGTATTAATCCCAAACTGGTAGCATCTCAAATTTTCATCATTGGTAGAATGGATAAATCAAGTTATGATGTATTTATACACTAGAATACTATACAGAAAAAGAATGAAAAAAGCTATTGTATAAACAACTATGCAGATAAATCTCACAAGCATAATGTTAAGTTAAAAAAAAAAGCCAAACATAAAAGAAAGCATATTGCATGATCAGCAGTCAGGAGAGTGGATAGGTTTCCAGAGAAGGAGTGAGTAATGACTAGGAGGTGGCCCATGTAGGACTCTGGGGGTAGTAACATTCTATTTCTTGATACCAGTGGGGATTACAAATGTGTGTTCATTTTGTGATAACTCATTGAGCTGTAAACTTATAATTTGTGCACTTATCTGTGTGTATTATACACTTCAATAAAACATTTCTTTTTTTAAAAAAAGAAGATCCCAAGATTAGGAAAGAAATTTGAGAAAGGCCAAAATTAGTTTTTTTATGCAAAATCTGGGATGTTCCGGCCGGGTGCGGTGGCTCATGCCTGTAATCCTAGCACTCTGGGAGGCCGAGGCGGGCGGATTGTTTGAGCTCAGGAGTTTGAGACCAGCCTGAGCAAGAGTGAGACCCCGTCTCTACTAAAATTAGAAAGAAATTAATCGGACAACTAAAAAAAATATATAGAAAAAATTAGCTGGGCATGGTGGGGCATGCCTGTAGTCCCAGCTACTCGGGAGGCTGAGGCAGAAGGATCGCTTGAGCCCAGGAGTTTGAGGTTGCTGTGAGCTAGGCTGACGCCACGGCACTCTAGCCCGGGCAAAAAGAGTGAGACTCTGTCTCAAAAAAAAAAAAAAAAAAAAAAATCTGGGATGTTCCAATTTATGCATCCCAGCATCTTGCGGAGAGAATTTGCTTTTATTTTGTCCAATATTTTCTCTGTGACAGCTCTGATCATGCTTTGATAAACTCTTTTCTCTCTTATACTTGAATCCTGTGTTTATTTCAATATTTATCAAATATGACTAACATCCTTTAATAATTTTTATATGTTATGAATTTTAGGAGAAGAAAACACATTTGTCACCAAGGATTTTATATGAAATCATCTTGTAGCCAGAGCAAAAGTTGTGGGAGGAAGCAGCAGAAGATGAAGATGAAATAGACTGGGGCCTGATTACAAAATATCTTGAAGGTGTGCAAAATTTCACACTTCATTTTTATGCAGTAATTAAAAAAATCCAACAATCGTATCTGGATTTTACCAAGATCACAAGATATTTGTGTTTAAAATGGTATAGTAAGAGGTTTCTTACAGTCTCCTCGCTGAAAACACCTCTGAACAAAAATAAATAGAAAAGAAAACTCCATGTTTGAATAAACTAGGGGACAGTTGTAATGCTAATGCACAATGTATGAAGTGACAGTAAAACATGGGCTTGATGTCAATGGTGGCTGGAGTGTGATCTCTCAGGATGTCAGCAGAGCAAGACCGACAATGCCTAATTCAGAACAAAGGGAAACATGCAGACCCACCATGCTTGCTAGAAGCAGTTTGCTAGTGCAGAGGAGGGGAGGAGAGGAACTCAGGACCACATGCAGCACCAACATTACCAGTCTTGGATTGCCTGGGAGAAAAGTAGACACTGAAACTCCCCTCTCCCCAAAACTCAAAACCTCACTCACATAAAATTCTGTGTCAAAGGAACCTAATTGTGATCCTGACTCCCTGGAAATCATCCCCTGGCTTCTCTACCGTGATATTTCTGCATTTATTTGGTATAAGAAGAACCAAATAATTCAACCATGACTGATAAGAAAAATTAGCAATTTGTAACTTGCAACCTGTAACCGATCGTAGCAAGTAATAGTAATCATACAAAGATACTGTAAGAAAAAAATGGGGAAAGGAGAAAAACAAATGGCAGTAAAATATGCCCATCAGAAAAATGTTATCTCAGAGTAATTGACAATTGTGGCCAAACAGCACTATCCCAATACTGAAAAAGAAAAAGAATTAATGCTTGATTCAATTGTGTCTATAGAACAAGAGCTCAAAGAAGAAATACAGGAAATTCAGGAAAAACATAGCAGGGCAACAGAAGGAGCTGAAATATTAACAGACTAAAGGGAAGCAGAGGAAAATAAGTATTCATTATTGCAGAAATAAAAGCTTCATTAAACGTAGCTCAGAGAAGCATGTGGAAGGCATACTGAGAAAAGCAAATAAATGTAATAAACAAGCACATATAAGCTAGATTAGAGAGAAACTAAGATCTGTGGCAGACAAAGGACATTTAACATAGGATAAGTGGTATATATAAAAGAGAGAAAATAATGGAACAGAAAAAATATTTAAAGATATTTAAGTATTTAAGAAATATTTGCAGGAGTAAAAGAAGATTTAAATGTGCAGTTGTCCCAGAACAGGAGAAACAAAACATTCCAGATATTTATTTGAAATAGAAGATGACTTGGGTCTACAATTTAAAAGGAACCACTTTATATATATAAAAAAATTTTTTTTTTGACACAGACTAATCAACAGCAATACATCCTGGTAAAGCTTGGTCTGCAAAATTGCAGCAAGTGTTTGGCGTTTTGGTCGGGAGAAATACTTGCGCCACCTATAGGGGGGAAAAGATAAGGCTGGCCTCTGATCTTGTGTGGAACATTCAATGTTAAAAGATAGTGGAACTTTGTTCACAGAGCCCTAGAGAGAGTTCGACTCAAACATGTTTTATCTAGCTATTATTTTTGAATATGAAGGCACCATACAAATATTTTTTAATCATTCAGGATGCAGGAACCATATGGCTTCTATGAGCCCTTCTTAAAGAAACTATTATAGAACAAGGCCAGGCGCAGTGGCTCACGCCTGTAATCCTAGCACTCTGGGAGGCCGAGGTGGGAGGATCGCTTGAGGTCAGGAGTTCCAGACCAGCCTGAGCAAGAGCGAGACCCCATGTCTACTTAAAAAATAGAAAATTAGCTGGACAACTAAAAATATATAAAAAAAATTAGCGGGGCATGGTGGCGCATTCCTGTAATCCCAGCTACTCGGGAGGCTGAGGCAGTAGGATTGCTTGAGTCCAGGAGTTTGAGGTTGCTGTGAGCTAGGCTGACATCACAGCGCTCTAGCCCGGGCAACAGAGTGAGACTCTGTCTCAAAAAAAAAAAAAAAAAGAAAGAAACTACTGTAGAACAAACTTCAGCCAAATAAAAGCTCAATGGAAAAATTACAGAATAAACATAAATTCTACTTGTAGGATTAAGACTAAAACAGATCTCGTTTCATGGCTGAGGAATAACAAATAAGTGCTATAACTCTGATGATGGAGAAATGATGTAGCTATTAAAATTTGGGAAGGTGAGATAGTGAGAAGATATGGGGTGACCTAAGTACTGTGGTTTCTTCAACAGTTGAAGATTGAGGTACAAGAAAGCATTGAAATCTGATAGACGTAAGATATATTTAAGGATAAAGGTAAACACTAAGAAAGATAATAAACAAAAATCAGGTGGCAGTAGGGATGTGGGAGAAAAAAGAAATGTACTAATTTTATTATTGCTCATAATGGAAGTAACTGGCACAGTCTAAAAAGTAGATCATTAAGTAAATTATATGGAATTATAGCTATAAAGAACTTTGTAACAATAATTGCCTCTAAGATGGAGAACTGGGTTCCTGGGAAGGGGAGGGGGAACATATTTTTCACTGTACTCTCTTTTATAGCTTTTGAAATTGTACCATGTTCATGTGTTAGCTACTAAGAAAATAGAAAAATACAAAAATAACAAAAAAGATAAAATTATACTTATAAATGTGACCAGTAGAACAAAACATCAGGTTTTCCAATGATAAAAAACCACTTTCACCAAAACTGTAAAGAAATCACAGCCTATAGAAGTATTTTTTAAGGAAATGAAACTATAACAAAGAATATAACAAAATAGGATGACAGAACTAAGACCAAACATACTTCTCATGTTGATAAATGTAGGTGGGTTAATCTCACCGGATAACAACAATGAGAAGATTCTGGGCCGGGCACCGTGGTGTGATTATATAGACCTTGTAATCCGTACAGTTTGCAAGCCCTAGAACCAGGCCTAGAATCTGGGACTTCAAATTCCTGCCCTTCTCTCAAGGCTACAACTGTAATTTCCACTGGGTTACTTTCTTGCTCCCTAATAATTATGTTAAACTCAAATTCCTCAGTCTCTTATTAAAGGTTCTGCATAATCTGGATTAACCTCACCCTCCAATCTTATCCCCTACAACTCCCTAGTGGATATTATGGTTGTCTCTTCAATTCTATTTCTTTCTTTCGAGCAGCAGCCATACAGTTTGGGAGATTATCCCTAGTGCAAGGCATGTACCTGATTGATATAAGAATAATCAAATTCTCGACCAGTGATTTGGTTCATGAACAGGTGAATGACCCAACTCTGACCAGAGAGAGTTGCTGGAGGCTTCCAGGAAAGTTCCTTGTCTGTTCTTAAGAAAGAAACATGAAGCCCCGCGCTCTGTCTTGCGGGATGAGAGCGAGGAGGCACATTGCTCCAGTTCCTGTGGGCTGCTGTTGTGGCCAGATGAGAAGCCAGCTTAGAACAGCCTCAGCAAATAAGGACAAAGCAGGAACAGGGCAGAGAAATGGGTCTGGAATCTCCAATATGAGCACTAACAAAATTCCCTGTCATCTCAACCATTTTTCTGTTGGATTTCCATTACTTGCGGGGCAAAGCATCTAAGAGATATAACTATCAAGTATTTGATTTGCCCAGAGCCCAACTGTGAAACTATTGAAAAGTGGTATGAAACAAAGTCTCGGAGAAACTTGGAATATAATTTGGTTTGCTATGTTTGTTTGCAAATGGTGAACCACAGATACCCGGAAGTGTTTTCAATCTTTCTAGGGCTCCATGGGGTTATTTTTCAAGTAAAGATAGGATGAAGGTGGTTTTGTGTTTTTGTATTTACGTTTCTAAAAACCTACCCATATATTCCAGTTCTTTCTTCTTCCTCTTCTTTTTCTTCCTTCTCCTCCTCCCCTCTTTCTCTCCCCACCTCCTCCTTCTCCTCCTGCCCCCCCTTCTTCTTCTTCTTCTTCTTCTTCTCTCTCTCTCTCTCTCTCTCTCTCTCTCTCTCTCTCTCTCTGTCATGCAATTGGTCCACTAGTATAATCGTGGTAGGATTGCAGATGGCACACTCAAATGAGTTTATGGGAGATTTTCATAAAGGGACTATTTATAAAAGTGTGGGCAGAGTGAAGGCAAACCAACAAGGCCTTGTGAAGGACTGTGGGGAAGGAGATAGCAGTAGCCATTCCTGCCCCTACACTTGCAGCTGCAAGGGAAGGGCGTGGTTATGGGTATAATTCAGAGAAAATGTAATAGCTTTATCTGTAGGAGACAACTGCCCAACACTTTCGTCCCTTGGTGGCGGGACTTAAACGTTTGTGATGACCTGGCAGGACGGAAAGCAGGGAAACAAATGCCCCGACCTCCCTGAGTCTCTTCCATACCTGTGAAGGGGACAGGGCGATGTCGACACACTCTGAAAGCGACTGTTGCAGTTAGACATTTTAATCCATGTTTTACAGATGTGGAAATAGTCTCAGAGAGCTTTAATGATTTGCCCAAGGTCATAGAGCTAGTAAGTGGAAGAACTGAGATTTAAAGGTGAGTTTAGGTCAGCGGTTCTTAATACTGCCTGAACATTAGTATCACCTGGGGAAGGTTTTAAAAAAATACTGAAGTCTGAGCCTGTCCTGCGAGATTCTGATATAATTGGTCTGGCTTGGGGCCCAGGCAGCGTATTAAAAGCTCCCCAGATGATTCTAATGTGCAGCAGGCGTTGGCAATCGTGGTTTGGGTGAACTCCAGTATCTGCACTGCCAGGGGTATAGGGCTACTGACAAAGAAGTCACTGAGCTGAAATCACACCTAACGGGTACAGAGCACACTATCTGGGTGACGGACACTCTTATAACTTTGGCTCAAGCAGTACAAAAGCAATCCATGTAACCAAAACACTTGTACCGCCGTAATATTCTAAAATTAAATAAATAAGTAAGTAAATAAAAAGAAGTCTCTGATCTGAAGAAACTCATTGTCTAATGCTAAGCAAACCATGACTGTAGGTGAGACCACGGGGTGCCCAGAGATGCTGGAGGCATTTTGGAGTGAGGGGAGACACCTCAGAGGAAGCCAAGCTTGTGCTGAGCTAGGAGACTAATGATGGCAATATTTGCTTAGCATGGTTTTCCCACGTGCCAGCCGTAGCTTCAAGCACTTACTGGTATTAGCTAATTGCCCCAGGTAGAGCGCAGTGGCATCATCGTAGTTCACAGCAACCTCAAACTCCTGGGCTCAAGCAATCCTCCTCCCACGTTGGCCTCCCAGAGGGCTAGGGTTACAGGCATGAGCCACTGAGCCTGGCCGAGTATTAGCTAATTTAATCCTTATTGCCACCCTATGGATAGGTGCTACTATCAATTTATTTATAATCAATTATTAGTTAAATTAACTTTTTAAAATATATTATTATCTCCATTTTACAGATAAGGATGCTAAGACATAAAGAGGTTAAGTGTCTTGATCAAGGTCACACGGAGGTATAGGTGGACTTAAACCCCAGTGGTTTGACTTGGGAGCCCACCTGTGCCAACACTGCATTAGCAAAGTGAGGCTGGGGCTCAGGAGGGGAGAGGGAGGGTGGAGGTTAGGGGGAACCAGGCAGAACCACGGGCATGTGAAAGAGGGGAGCTGTCAGACAGCAGAGAGCATTTGGGGGAATCTTTGCTGGAGCTTGGGGTGCGTGGGCGTGGGGTAGACATCCGACACTGCTCCCCGGGGACGTGCTTGCATCATGCATTTTATTCTAAAGGCAATAAGCAACCAGAGAGAGTGACTTGGTTAGATGATCTGCTCGTACCTTTGAAAATGGGAATGGTTGCAGAAAGCCCGTGGACTCCAAGGCTGGCAGCAGCGAGAGGTTCTGGGGAGGCGTCTGTGCTCTGCAGGGTGGGCCACCGAGAGACCCCGGCACCTGCCCAGTGCCCAGAACGTACCCAACACTGGAGGGCCTGGGCAGCAGCGATGAGGCGAGAGCTCTGGACTGAGGACCAGCCCCGCTTTCCGGGTTTTCTGGCACCAGGATTCTTCTATAATTCTGTGAAGAGTAGGAAGAGATGCTCTCCCACGCTGAGGGAGTGGGCAAGGTGGGACTCCAAGTGGGTTTACCCGACTTAGAAAAGGGAGAAGTATGAAGTTTCGCATATTTGAGTTTTGAGGAATAAAAGCCTTATTCGCCACAGAGAAGGGAAACTTTATTATTATTATTATTATTTTTGCTGAGACTGGAGAAAAGGGTTTAAGGGGGAGGATGACACAGATCAATCTGGCAGTGGAGGGCAGGCGGGGGGGTTGAAATTTTAGCATAAATGTAGGATCTGGTAGAAATGTGGCCGAGGTAAGCTAGAGGAATATGAGGGTTGGATTTGCAACATCACTGTCAGTTCAAGCTGTGTAAGTAAATTCTAAATTTTGCAAAAACACCCATTAGGAGGAAGAAACAGCAACCATTCCCCTCCCACGTACATGTATACGACTTCCCCTCAAGAGTCATCGGATTATGCCTGATGATTGCTTTGTGGTAAACATGTAAGGAAATTTGTTTATTTCTTTCTAGTCTTCACAGCCAAAGACACTTGTTTTAACCCAGGTCTCCTCCCTTAATGAAATCAATGGATGAAAAACTTGAATCTGTACTCTGGTTTAAAATTTTTCTTTCTCAGCCCACAGGATATCTCAGTCCTTGGACCTCATCCCAGGGGTGGAGAGATTTTTTCTCTTAAATGAGTTGATTGGATATTGGCTTAAAGGACTATGTGGACAGACTTCATTACACAAAATACTGAAAGTGATGTTGACCCTGGCTCTGAGGCTGGGCCGTGTGCTTTGCTGAAGAGTACTGAGGAGCAGACCACAAGGGCCTGAGGCCACAGAGGCCTCGTAGGAATTAGAAGAGGCCTGTTTTACCCACAAAATGCAGGAAAACATTTTAAACTTCTTGACTCCAAAACAGAGATCCGAATTTATCTCCTCAAGGCATAATAAATCTCATATGGCCTTAAATAAGCAAAAGGACTTTCCTTTTTCTCCAACTAATTGCTGTAGAATAGTTGAGCTATTTCCTACATGGATAGAAAGGTAGAAGGAATACTATAAAAAGCACCAGTTTCTTACCACCTGGAATTAATGTAGAAAATTTTCATTGTATGTATCTTTTTGTAGTGAAATGAAACATTGCAGATAAACCGTAAGTGACATTTGACCTTATATCCCATTCATGTTCCCACCACCACTATCAGGAGATTTGTAGGTGTCCTTTCAATTAATTCTTTAATTTCTTCTCATATACATATACACGGATTGAGTATCCTTACTCCAAAAATCTGAAATCCAAAGTGCTCCAAAACCAGAACTTTTTGAACACAGGCATGACTCTCAAAGGAAATGCTCCTTGGGGCATTTAGGATTTTGGATTTTCAGGTTTTGGATGCCCAACTGGTAAGTATACTATTCAAAAATTCTAAATATTCCAAAATCTGAAAAAAACTGAAATCCAAAACACTTCTTATTCCAAGCATTTCAGATAAGGGATACTCAACTTGTATGTATGTCTGTATGTTTATATATGTGTGTGTGTGTGTGTGTGTGTGTGTGTGTGTGTATCTACATCCAATATATAATATTGTTTTGTGAGTGGGTTGCTTTCAGTTTATATAAATGATGTCATAAATACATATTGATCTACATGTTGATTTTTTCACTCAACATCGTTTTTCTAACATATTCATGTTCATACAGATAGATCTATTAATAATTCATTGTTTTTAACAATTATATAGTCCATGTCCCTTATTTTATTCAATTTCACTCTTACTTTATTATATTCTAAACAATACTGCAATGAACATCCTTACATATGTTTTCTTGTGCAGATGTGTGGTGGCTTCTCTATGTTACACACTAGAAATGGAATTGCTTGGTTATAGCATATGCACTATTTTCAATTTTTTAAGAGCCTATCGAACTCTCTATATTAATTTATCCTTCTGCCAAAGGGTAGGAACCCATTTCCCTCCACATGTCATTTGGTATTATTCAAATCCAAACTCTCTATAGTCTTCTTATCACGCTCAGAAGAAAATCTAAACTCATGTGCTGGCCACCCAAACTCTGTGCCAGGCCTTTCCCATCTCTCCAACCTCAACCTCATCTCTATATGCTCACACTGCTCCAGCTACGCTGGTTTTCTTGATGTTTCTTGACATTCCAAGTTTGTTCCTGCATCAGAGTTTTTGCATTTGCGTTTTCATCAGACTGAAATACTCTGGTCAGATTTTCTCATAGGTTTCGCTGTTATTTCAGGTCTCTGCTAAAACGGTCCCCTAGTAGAGCTCTGTTCTTGGACCACCCTACCTAAAACACCCACCCCTCCTTCCAAAGCCATTCTGCCATTTGTTATCCTCCTTCATTTTATTTTTATTTATAGCACTTCTGACTATCTGACATATTATGTATTTTCTTTTGTTTGTTTAATGCCTCCTTCTCTAAAACGTGAATGCTTTGGGGGCAGGCACCTTGCCTCTTTTGTTCATTGCCATGTCTCTATAAGCAGAATTGTGCCAGGATGGTAAGTGCTTACTAATGTTGAATGAATAAACATAATTCTGGAAAGTCAGGGACAGAGGAATGATTTGTAGGTGTTAGAGGGATGTTAAACACCTTTTGTTCCCCTGCACTCCCAGTCCCCTATCTTTGTTTTAGAATATGCTTTTCCATGTGACTGAAGCAGATAATATTCAGAAAGGACTAGAGAAGATATTGAAATATTAGAATCTGAAATCTGCATGAACATTTTCTTTTCTTGAGTCAGGTTTAAACCAGAACACTACCTGGCCAGGATGGTGGAGTAGATTCTTTGTGTCCTTAAACTATCCAAAATGTGTTTGTCACACTGGTCTCTGTTTAAAAGTTAAGGTTTGGTCAATGATAAGGTGGCCATGGATGATGTTTAGTTATCAATTGCTGTGTAACAAATCACCCCATAATGTAGTAGCTTAAGAAGCATGCATTTATTATCTCAGGGCTTCTGTGGGTCAGGAATCTGGACAGGCTTAGCCAGGTCCTCTGCTTCAGGGTCTCCCACAGGCCATAAGCAAGGTGTCATCCAGGGCTGTAGTTATCTCAGGGTTCAAATGGGGAAGAAGGATCCACTTCCAAGCTCACTGTGGTTGTTGGCAGGATTCACTTCCCTACGGGCTGTTGTCTGGAGGCCTCAGTTTCATGCTGGCTGTTGATCAGAAGCCACTCCCTGGACACATGGGCTTGGACATGGGCCTCTCCAACACAGCAATTTGCTTCATCGACACAAACCAACCCAGAAGGCAAGAAAGAGATATCACAGTCAAGACAGCAGCCATAGGCTTTTATAATCCCATCTCAAAAGTGGCATCCCATTACTTTTGCCATCTTCTTCTCATTAGAAGCTGATAACTAGTTTTAGCCCACATACAAGGGGAAGGGATTGTACAAGGGAGTGAATAAAAGGAGGCGGGGGATATTGGAGTCATTTTAGAAGCTGGTTACCACAGTAGGAAAGCAAGAGATGGGCATATATGAAATGGGAGGGAGGGGAGTTATTGGTGACAGACGAAAAATTAGTTTTACTTTAAATTTGGTTTACAAGCTTGAAATCGTATTTCTTACCACTTGGATGAAACAGAATGGCAATTTAAAAGTATGCTTTATATTGTGTTAAGATAAATTATTGTGACACTTGTTAAAAATAGCAAAGAAGACATTATCCAAGACTATTGCAACAGAGGAGAGAGATTGAACTCAACTCTAAATACAGCAGGGAAAGTGAGGACTTACAGCCAGTGGTCAAGGTGAGGGAATGGATGGAAAATTACTGAGAAGGCTGATTAGGTACCAAGGGGACGAGGAGAGGAACTGATTAGTTTCAGGTGTTAGGGAAGAGAAGCTTGACTGGATATCAGGGTGGGGGGATTCTCAATAGCTGACTTAGCAAGATTCTTTGCTAACGCTGGTCTCCAGCCAAGGCCAAGGCCTGTCTGAGAAGAGGGCTGAGGGACTGGACTAAAGTCTGGTTAAGGAGGAGTCCTACCCCGTTGTCTTCTGTTAGCGTCTACATGTCTCTGGAACCCCTTTTACTGGCCAGCAACACCAATCTGTTGGCACTTCACACGTGGTGAGCGGCTCTACTCGCATAGGAATGGTGCTCTCATAAGAGGAGGAGGAGACATCAGAGCTCGTGCTCTCTCCGCACATACAGAAGGAAGGCCACGGGAGCCACAGTGGGAAGGCAGCCATCTGCAAGGCAGGAAGAGGGCCCTCACCCAGAACCGAATTGGCTGGCACTTTGATCTTGGGCTTCTACCTTCTAGAAGTGTGAGAAATAAATGTCTGTTGTTCACACCCAGCCTGTGGTATTTTGTTATGGCAGCCCAGCTGACTAAGACACCCACCTTTCCCCACTCCCTTTAATTCTGCTTAAGACATTTTTAGCTGTTTCTTCTGACATTTACCCTGATCTATATTTTTGAATAATATATATGGTGGTGTCTTTCGCCTCATTCATTTTAGACATTACCTATTAATTTCCTATTATGACAGATAAGTATTTGGCTTTGTTGTACTCCATCCTCTCCCCATCTTCCCACTAGAGTTACATTACGATTTTGGTTCAATCAACATGTAGAATTTATGTTACTTTCTTAATTATTGGGAAAACTGTTAGGACAGCACTACTTGACCTGCATAAGCACAGACCTCCTCTGCAGGGGCGAGTTGTTTACAGTGTGGAAGAGGAGAACAATTGGGTCCTGAGAATAGAATGTGGACAGAGTGAGTGAAAGTGGCTGAATCAGTAATGCTCATTGCTTTTTCCAAACGCATCCATCAGATACTATGCTGCTATGCCCTACAGAATAGCAGAAAAGGAAGCCAAAAGAGGCCAGAAGGATTCTTCCTATATTTTTGCCTCCAGGGCAATGGAAAGGAAATTCCTCCCCTTAAAGGAAACCTGGGGTGAGGAATGACACTTCTCCCTACACAGTCCAAAAGATTTAATTTTTGTGAGCCTACAGCCATATTAGGGCCCATGCCAGGGCCCAAGGATTCCCTGTACACTTGGGCCAGCCCGAACATCCACTGGGAGTTGAGTGAGGCAAGTAGATATCAATGAATGAGCAGTTTAGGAAGTTCAAAGTGAAACGTGAGGCAGGTTGGATTCCACAGTTGCTTGCCCTTTGAATTGGACTCCATTAATCTGCCATATTCAGTGTCTTGCTAAACAATAGACTTTAAAAATGATGCACACACAGCCTTAAATTTGCTGAGCTATTCTCACACTCAGCCGAGCTCATTTCAAAGCATTCAGACTGTACCACAATTAGCTGCTGACACTATCCTAAAATAATATAAAGCCTGTCCAGTAATTATACACTAGAAGAAACTATGTATAGAAAAGCTGATTAACTTGTGTGGGGGGGTGCAATTTTCTGAGCTGAGAACATTTCAAACAGAATGGTAGCACTCATGTTCATATGGATGAAAATCCATTTGTAAATCCTCAGCTAAATGTTTAACAACATCTTGCTCTAAAAGCATAAGTCTTCAGACTTTGTGGGTCAAGGGACTAAAGGGCCAAGTCTTTCCCAAGTTTACCTATAGGTGGCACTGAAAGAGTAGTTCAGGGAAAACCCACATTGATGTAGCTGACTTACGACAATGACCATAGCCATCAGTCAGGGTGGACGTTGTTGCCGTCGTCATCATCATCAGCATCATCACCACCACGATCATCTTGGCAGTCATCATTAGCATTGTTAACTTATGAACCAATGGCATGTGGTGTAGCTGTGATCTCATTTGCCTCTATTCTACACCCATCTCGCACGTGTATGCATTTGGTTTGGGTTTCCACCATCACTCCTGGCCCTTTGCTCCTGTGACGTCCTTGGCTGGGTGTCCAGCTGTGCCCCCTCGGCCTTGCGCTGGGGGGAGGGTGTCCTGCGGGAGGCAGCACTGTTCCACTCTAGTTCCTGAGGCACGGTTCAGGGAGGCTTCTGTAAACACATGACCTTTGCCTGAAGGAGCTTTGCCCCGAGTCCCTGCCTCTCTTCTGCCCCAATAAGGTCTTTGTTTCTTCCTTCTAAAGTCAGTGCCTAAAAGAAGTCTCAGGAAACCATCTCCTGGGAATCCTTTTGTTCACAGCCAACACCCACCCAGCTCTCCAGATTGGAAGGAAGTTCCCCACAGCTCGCCTCTGGCTGCAGCTCCCAGTCCCTCCTCTGCACAGTGTTCTCTCGACGTTGCTCGTGAGCTTTGTCTTATTTATTGTTGTATCTCCAAAAGTGGACACAGATATTTGTTGAATTGAATAGTTTAAGAAGAAGATGACTTTAAAATCCCCATAATGCACTTCCTTAAAGGCAGGGATGTAGAAAGGAAGAGACATTTCTAGTCTTCTTCTCACTAAAAGGTTTTACTTTGGGGATCTCTCCAGCTTGTGGGAAAAGAAGGGAGAAGCTATGAGAAAGCCTCTTCTTTGAGGAAAGAGTGTTCAATTTTTCCCTCTTAAGATGGGCATGTTGGATACTATCCCACAGCAGTTCCCACTCGTTTCCTTGTTGGCACAGCTTTGAATTTGTGGCTACTTCACAGTCCCGGGGGTAAATCATGACTGATTTGAGTGACAACCTCATTCGCATTGCTAGGAGTTAGGTTAAGCCTGGGTTCTGGTGAGTGGGACCTGAGGGCATCCTACTTGGAGATTTTGGGAAAGATTTTCTTCACTAAAACAAAGAAAGTCATAGGGTACAATGCTGCTATTCTTGGCTAGACGTTGTTGGGTTGTTGCGTGATACCTGGAACTCTAAAGCCATTTTGCAGCCAAGAGGATACTTTGCTCTCTTACTACTGAGATCTCTTACTTTAACTTCTATTAGTTGGGTTTACTCTTTTGTACAGTAAAAAGTACAATATTTGGTGCACCTTACAATATTTTGCAACGTTTTTCTCAATCACTTCCCTGGTATCAGTTGAGGTTCCTCCCTAAACTGTGGGGAGGGAAAGGGGTTGGTTCAGTGTGAAGATATCGAGGGACAAGAGCTGTGGAATGTGCTGACTAATTTCTCTTCGCTCTTGCAGATTCACCTTCCACCGTGTTCTATTCTCCCTGCTCCTAAAGGCTGACCTGTATGGATTATCTCTGTCTTCTCATCTTATTCGGAAGGGCAATAACCAGCACCTCTTTGAGTTTGCAAATTATATGTTATTAATAACCTATAATTCCCCCCAAAGCCTTTTCTTTAAACGTCATATGAGCCTGTAGTTTTCTTTTTAATTTTTCCCAAGACTGAATCCAAATTTGAGGGCTTGTAATTTTATCCCATATATCAGTCAGGGTCCCAACAAGACACAGATGGCTTACTTAAATTTGGATAACTCAAGAAAGGTTTACTTACAAAGGTGTTTGTGCAGAGCGGCAGACAACCACAAGATTAGTCAGAAAGTACCAGATTCTCTGCTTGAGTCTACCTTAAGCATATTTAAACCCAAAATCAATTAGAAGCCTAATTCTTTCCAGAGTGCGGTTGGATCAAATGTCCCCCATACCTCCTCATAGCCAAATTCTTCTCTTTTTTCTACAAGGATCTCAAGTTACACTTTTTCTGGAAGGTTTTCCCATCCATGACTAACAAACACCTACTGAGCCTTCACTTATGGTTGGACACTACACTGCATTAATGCTCAACATATATCGGAGTTCCTTGGGGATAGAACACACCCAATACCTACAAAACCTATCACTAACCTGAGTAAGAACAACAGTATAACACATACATCATTTTAATAAGGTATTTTTGATGTTGGTGAAATATACAGAACATAAAATTTACCATTTTAACCATTTTTAATGGTACAGTGTAGTGGCATTAATTATAATTACATTCACATTGTTGTGCAACCTTCACCACTATGCATCTCCAGAAATTTTTCATCATGCCAAACTGAAATTCTGTGCCCATTAAACAATATTTTTTAATCATTTATTTAGTAGCAGGTATTTCAGAAAAATTAATAGGCTATTTTTTAGAGCAGTTTTAAATTTACAGAGAATTTGAGCCAATAGTACTGAGTTCTTACCCCTCATTATTAATATCTTACATTTGTATGGTACATTTTTAAAAATTAATGGGCCAATGTTTATAAATTATTATTAATTAAAGTCCCTACTTTATTCAGATTTCCTTAGTTCTTATCTATTGATCGTTCTGTGTTCAGGATCACACCCAGTATACCACAGTACATTTATTTGTCGTTTATTTATCATCTGTTAGGTGCCCTCTTGGCTGTGATAGTTTCTCTGACTTGTCTTCTTTTGACAGTTGTAAGGATTGTTGGTCAGTTATTTTGTAGAATGGCCCTCAGTTGGGATTTGTCTGATGCTGTTCTCATGATTAGGCTGGGGTTAAGGGTTACTGGGAGGAAGACCACAGAGGTAAAGTACCATTTTCATCATATCAAATCAAGGGTGCAGACTATCAACATGATTTATTACTGTTGACTTTGGCTTTGACCACCTGTCTTTAGTACTTTTTGTCAGGTTCTCCACTATGAAGGTACTCTTCCCCCTTTCATGTGGTGCTCTTTAGAAAGAAGTCACTGTGTGCAGCACACACTTAAGGAGGAGGGAATTATGGAATTAATTTTTAAATTATTGCAGGAGATACTGTCTGAAGCATCTACCCAACTTACATGATTTCCCATTCCCTAGGAATTGCCCTGTCTCAGATCCATACGGGCGCCCTCTCCTGATCCCTTTATATACCTCCTCTCCTAAGCAGACAGAGTTGTTCTGTGGAATCCTGTCCTCTTGGTCACAATGATTGGAGAAAGTTGGATCAACAGGATACCTTCTTCAGGTGCTTGAAATTTTAGGGCAAGTCAGTCTGTCTGTGTGCCCAAGTTCAATACATAGCCTCTAAATTAATCACTATGTAATAATATCCTTTAGTTGATTGACTAATAATTATGCAAAAGTCTAGTTCAAATACCTCCAACATTGTTGATTGTCTTCCTAGCATCCATTCCTGCTTCCCTCCTTTACCACATAAACCCAATTTTATGTCCAATAGATTCTCTCTCCTATGAAACCCATGTGCCCTGAGGAATGGATCCTCACCCCAGCTCCAGGAGTGGGCCCAATTGTTCCAAGAGTAATTCCCTTTTCCTTGCCTATTGTAAGTTCAGGAACAGACATGTGACCCAATTAAGGACAACGAGATATGCAGGAAGTTGGTTAGAGCCTCCCGGAAGAGTTCTTCCTTGCTCTTTCGCTATAGCTTTGAAGTGACCTTATCTCTCTTCTGGATGTTGTCACGTATTAGACTAGAGCCATTGCTCGCATCTCTGTACCAGCCCAAGGAGGCAGCTGGAACACAGAGGAGGGCAACCTAGAGAATGTCAGAGAGATGGAGCAAGAACTATGCCGATGTCTACCCTCTCTCTAGACCAGGGCCACTCACAATGTAGGGTGTGAACCATCTGTGAACTGTTTGTTACCATTCCGTGATGATGTAAACACAGAAACTGAGAGAATTGCTTAGGAACTTTTGTAGGGATTTGACATTGCTAGCACATCTAGGTGTGTGGCCAGTGGACTTGTCTAGCCAATAGGCTAAGGACCAGTTTGGGTGTTATGTAACAAAGGCGTGAGTTGTAAGCTGTGCAAACTGTACAAGTCTTGTGTGTTAGGACCGTGCAGCAATCTGCACTGAATTGAAAAAAACAAACAGTAATACAAGAACGACAACAACAACTGTTCTCCACAGATGTTTTGAGAAGCATTGCTCTAGACTTCAATAATTATGTGAGTCAATTAATTTCCCTGTCATTTAAGACAATATGGGTTCTGTTTTCTCCAATTCATAGCCAAAATAATCTTAACTGATACTATGAGTAAATCCAGCAAGAAGACAAGAAACTGCACAGACACTTTTGGTAGGGTGTACATGTTGTTCATTGAGGGTCTGTATATGTGTGTGCATGTGTTTGTGTGTTTTCACCTAGCTTCGGTGCTGGATAACCATTTCTCAATGTTAGTGATCGCAAAAATTTGAAAAAGAGAAGTTATTTTGGTGCCTCTTGTCAGCTGCTGGCATTTCCCAGCTCTAGTTCTTTGATTTGAATATGGTGCCATCATAAAACACATGCGAGGGATTCTAGAAGAACCAAAGTTCCATTTGTATTTCTAGGGAGGACACATAAGAGGAAGGAGAGTTGACTGCTTGCCATTTTCTGATTATTTTTTTACCTTTGTATTTTGAAACTTTTCTAATATTGGGAGAGCACCAGTGTAATTTTCATGACACATTTTTGGTCATAGCCTTTAAGGAATTATCAGAATTATAAATTGTAAAAACATTGTAAGTTACAAAAATAGAACTTTGCAATTCTTTTTGTCCCTCTAGTTATGTGAACTAAGAAAGGGCTATAATGAAATGATGATTGTATGCATATGAATAGAAAAGACACATTTGCTAATTGATGTAAAACATTTTTGTGACTATTCTCTTTTGATATTATTTTGATCCCAATGGAATGTTTTTAGAGAGCCAGATTATTTTTCGCATGGGGAATGACTGTTTTCACTTACCATCCCAACCAAAGCTAGTGATCTTGAAAAATTGCTGTGTAAAATTAAAAAGTTTATTCTTGCAACAACGATGAGATGGGCACATCTCTTTAGCCTTGATGGAATGAAGCCACATGACAATTGATTTATAGTATGCACTGTCTCAGCCATTAAGAGCTTTGGAAGGACTCCTGGTGTTGAAGGATGAGGCAGATGGGGTGTTCTAGAGAACTAGAGAGTTTATTTTGGCTTCAAAACTGGTTACTATTATAAGAGACAGAAAACTGGGCAATAGCAAACTGCAGCAGAAGGGACGGCCTCAACAGATGAGCCTGATATATTATTTTAAGAACTTCCTTCCAAAGCCAAGTCATAATACCTCATTGCTTTGTATGAAGTACAAAACACATTTTCTTTATAGGACTTGCTTCCCTTGAAAATGATGAACACCGATTACATGAGTATAGATCTTATTTTAATATAAAAGAGTGGAGCTCTTAATTTACTTACACAGTAAAACATTACATCTTTGTCATGTACCTTGGTGATATAGCCATATCCCTACACAAGTGGCATTCTGTAACTGGTTCCTGGTTCCATTTTTTAAAAATGTGGTTGTATGCTTGAAACAGTAGGGTTCACCAACTATTCCATGGGCTTCCCCAGTTTTCAGCCTCCCTCATAGGTGAACTGGGGTCATGTGTCTAGATCAGGCCAAAGGGCCATGAGAAAAAGGGACTTTTGTTACTTCTGGTCTGAGGCAGTTAAAAATAAGCACAGGTTTTCCATAATCTTTTTCTCCTCTGTGGTGACTATTCTGCCATGGAGGAGCCACAAGATAGAAGCAGCTTCTATCTTTGAATCACTACGTCAAGAGAAACATCCCTGAAGAGCTCTTCACCTGTATTAGATATTTTGTGAATAGGAAAGAAACTTTTGCTCTAATATGCCATTGAGATTTGAGTATTTATTTATTACTCTAGCATGGGCTGTCACTACGCTGACTCTTATCAGTGGTCATGTCTGTACAACTGTCTTACTCTATTTGTGCTGCTATAACAAAATACTGGAGACTGGGTAATTTATAAAGAACAGAAATGTACTTTCTCACGGATCAAGTCACCATCAGGCTCAGTGGCTGGCGAGGGCTGCTCTCTCTGCTTCCAAGATGGTGCCTTATTGTGGTGTCCTCACATGACAGAAGGCAGAAGGGAAAAAAGGGCTGAGCCTTGTGTGAAGTCTCTTTTATAAGGGGCTTAATCCCATTCCTGAGGGAGGAGCTCTCATGACCTAATCATCTTCTCAAGGCCCTACCTCAATACTGTTGCATTAGAAATTAAGTTTCAACATGAATTTTGGAGGGGTCACAAACATTCAATCTTGACAGAATTGGAAACTACTAACCAATTCACCACTTGTCATGTTGAGATAATCCCCAGAAGCAGAGAGATTGATATCTGCTGTAGATGTGGGTGCATGGTGGAATTCCTAGGGGCCCTATTTTGCATTGCTCATTTGCCTCCATATTGTTATTGTATGAACAGAACTTTGCTAGGAACTGTGATGATACAAACAACAACAACAAAATCATCTTATCCCTAAATTAATTCAGTCCAAGGATGAGTAACGTACACTTCTTCTTACAGTCCATTGATTAGGAGAGCTGGATGAGCACTCAAGTAATTAAAACATAAGGTAGAGGTACAAAGAATTTCATGGGCTTGGGGAAGTCACAAGCTGTAAATTGTAAACTACAGTCATTGGAGAAGGCTGGTCACCCACGTTCAGCCAATTAAAAAAACGACACACAGCCATAAGTATTAATGCATGAGTCTGCATGTTCTAGGATATCACACTACGTGAATTTGGAGAATGAAGAGATTTTTAATGAGATTGATATTCTTAAAGGATAGTTTTTAGGTACAGAAAATGTTAACATTGTACCTTTATTTCAGTTTGGTAACAAGGTCTTTAGCCTCGCTTTTCCAGTTTGGCAATGAGAGCCAAAAATTTTGGATACAGAATGTTATTTCCCCAGTGATGGCATATCTTACCACATCTCATCATATCTGTCATGGTAATTGGTCCTGATAGTTTGCACCATCTCAGCCAGAACTCTGTTTTCTCAGTTAACCTATATAGAGGCAATGGTGGTGCAGGTCTTTCTGTGGACAAAACATCCCAGTCTGGCCTTTCCTTGGGAATGAACTAGGAAACTTCCATTTTATAGGACAAGGCAGGCAGGATCTACACATGTACAATCACCACCAGGGGAGCCTTCTTGTTCTCCACCAAGGCGGTGACAGTATCAGCACCTGTTTGAAGGACAGGTGGTCTCAGTGGGGACATCCCCTTTATTGGTAGCTCCCTGCTTTTCTTGCTCTGTGTCTGACTATACTTGTGGGCCAGCTTAAGGAATTGAGTAGCTCTTTGACCACCCAAGGCCTGGGTGAGCTGGTTAATCTTGAGGGGCACTTTCAGATGCTTATAAATGAGGATTCTTCACTGCAGATGGATGTAAGAGGGCCATTTGACAGATAGATGACAGAGGTGGTCACTGCATCCCATTTTGTAGGTCTACCTGGAAATGATAATAATTTGCTTTTGATTTGAACATTTTAAAACATTTTGATAGCATTTCAAATTTTGTTCAAAATAACACATGTAACATATTTAAAATCAATAGGCCCCTGTCAGGCCTGTTGCCCTCCTGCATCCCTGAGGGTTTACATTTGTATACAGGTTTTCAAGATTAGTCTCACAGAAATAAATATGACCATTCAAGGTCAGTATAAATCTGTACACTTCTAGAATGCAACATATGTAAACATGACCATGACATTGAGCTTTTTTCCTCCACAGTGAATACTTATCTTTTTTTTAAATTAAAAAGACTATATCAAATCAGTTTTTAATCATTTTTATTCTCAGTAAGCAAAAATACATTTTCATGTGCTCTAAAGCCAGCATCAGATCTTTTTGTCCCCTCTTGATTAAAAAGTATATTAATGGCACTATGACGTTTATCCTCAGAATTCTGTAAATATTTGTACTAAAACACATGCAGTCTTTTGTCCCTCTGTTTTAACTGTGTTTCTATCTCTTACCTGATATTTGAGTTATCTACTAACGAAGAGATCAAAGAGAATAAAAATTGGGGTACTAGATTATCATGACTTATGTATACATAGTCCTAGAACAAGCTAGGCCTGATATAATTTTCATAAGGAACTATTATTGTGGGATCATTTTACCTGTCCATTTCATATCCTCTGGAGACCAAAGTCTGTAGTTGTTTTTTTTTTTTTTTTTTTTTACATTTTCTCCTGGGAAAGATAAATGAGGCACTCCACAGTGGAATAAGAAACAGATTTGCTTTTAGGAGTTGGGAAAGTTCTGGTGAAATGCCAAGTGCTGAGCTATAAGTTTTCAAAATTGTTTATTTTCAAGCTTACAATTGTTGGGAAGATATCTTATACGAGCGTCACTCATTGCTTCTGACAGCAAAATAGGTCAGCTTCTCAGGTGATGGCTAAGGAAAAGCTCAAGGAAAAAGGTAACGTATAAATCGCATTTTGAGCCCAGACTCTGTCAACCACCCATGTAAGAGGCTCAGTGGGGTTGAAAATCTTCATTACCATTCCTTGAATACACACTGTTAGTCTACTGGTCTGACTTTTATAATCATGGTCACGGTTATAGAGAGGTCTAATTTTCTAAAAAATGTTGGAAATTCCAAATTAATCCACTATTGATGTATTCATGGTAAGCTATTACAGCAACTCCTGTTCCCAAGGGGCATAGGCATAGATCCCTTTTTACAGCAGATCAGCCTGGATTTCTCATTGCCATTATTCTGACTCCAGTTCATATGGCGAATTAACTGAATACACATAATGTGCACAGCAGTAGCAGTGAGCACAGAGAAAGGGGCAGGGACTTCCAGGAATGAGGGGTATCAGGTAAAAAGCTGGGGGGAGCCTGGGAACAAGAGCTCCCCCAAAGGTGTAGGGAAAGCTTCCTCCGTCTTTTTTTCCCAAATGGGGAAAATATTTGATTAGAACTGGTCATAGCTGTATTCTTTATCTTGTAGACAGATGATGATACAAATTGAATTTGCAAAAGAAATGGTGAATGACATTGTTTTGGAACCTTTCTCAATCCTAAAAAATAGTAATAGGGTAGGTTAACCCATCTGTGGCTGAGGTTGCTGCAGTCAGGAAGCACATACCCACCCAAAAATCTGCAGAGGACATCCACAGAAGTGAGACTTCCTTACTCTTCCTCCTTCCTGGAGTGGTGGGGGTGGATTCTGAAAGGGATTCCAGGAACTGAGAATATTCTGGGTTGACCCTGAAGGGGCAAGTCCTTAGTGCACAAAGAAGAGATTACTGCAGACAAGCTTATTACCACATCTACAAAGCTATCTCAACTACATAATACCTAGGAATCCATCTAAGCAAAGAAATGGAAGATCTATACAAGGAAAACAATGAAATAATGATGAAAGAAATTGAAAAGTACAGAAAAAATGGAAGAATATTCTATGCTCATGGATTAGAAGAATTAATATTGTTGAAATGGCAATTCTACCTAAAGCAATTTATAGATTCAGTGAAATCCCTATCAAAATACCAATGACATTCTTCACAGAAATAGAAAAAGCAATCCTAAAATTTATATTATGAAACTACAAAAGACCCCAAATAGCCAAAGCAATCCTGAGCAAAAAGAGCAAAGCTAGTGGCATCA
>NW_012146301.1:135920-142052 GCF_000956105.1 Propithecus coquereli | reverse complement strand
GGGATATAATACAATAAAAATAAAAATAAACTGCACAGATAATCTACAATTTGAAGTTTGGTGTGTCCCTTTGGAACTCCATTTGCTATGGTCTGAATGTTTGAGTCCCTCAAAATCAAATATTGAAATCCTACCCCCTAAGGTGATGGTATTAGGAAGTGGGGCTGTTGGGAGGTGATTAGGTCATGTGGTTGGAGACTATAAATGGGATCAGTGCCCGTAGAGGCCCGGGAGAGCTAGCTTGTTCCTTCCACCATGTGAGGATGCAGAGAGAAGGGACCATCTATGAACCAGTAAACAGGTCCTCACCAGGACCAAATCTGCTGGTGCCTTGATCTTAGACTTCACAGCCTCCAGAATTGTGAAAAACTGTTGTTTATAAGCAGTCCAGTTTATGGCATTTGTTATAGCAGTCCAAACAGACTAAAACACCGTTTGACATATTTTTCATTCCAGAAGTGAAGCTTCAGGTCAAGAAACCATGAAAAGTATATCAATGACTTGAACCAAATTGTTAGAAACTTTTATTTTAAGAATTTATGTTTCAATATAGTATATATTCAAAAGATAGAGGTTAAATAAGGAGACATGTTTGCAGGAAAAGGGATCTGGTTAAACATAAAGAATCCCTCAGACAACATCTAGTGCATAGGCTTGTCCAGGCTGGAATACCATATCAAGTATCCCCAGAGTACCCAATGCTTTTAGGTGCCAGCAGGGTTTCGTTCATAAATTTTTACAGTGCAAATGAGGCATGGAAAATTCTCAAACTTTTTGTAAGTGGACAAACTACAGCTCAGAGGGATCTAGAGAGGAAAAGATTGCTCAATGTTACAAAACAAAATTCAAAAAAAATACATCAAAAATAGATGTTACTGCATTATGCTTTGCATAATATTTTTAAATGTCCAACTGTTTTTGTCTCAGAAATGTATCCCCACTGAGTACATCAGGTAATTCTCCAAACTAAAAACTTCAAGAGAAGAAACATAGGAGAGAAAGTCAATCAGCTTTTATCTTAAATTTTGCCTGATTGGAATTTTTAAAACACTTAATGATACTAGTATTAACAATTTTCTGTTTTTTGAATTGAGGCGTTGACTTGTGTATACCAAAGTACATAAGTCTTACTTAAGCTGTTGGTTCAATGAATTGTATATACCTGTGTAACCACCACTGAGATTACATCTGGAGTCCTTCCAGCACACCAGAAGGCTTATGCTTTCTATCAGTTGATACTCTCTTGCAAAAACCAACTTCTCTGGCTTCTCCCTAACCCTATAGATTATTTTTGCCTGTTTTGAACTATAGAGTGGAACACTTTTGTGTTTGGCTTCTTTGCTCATCATTATGTCTGTGAGATTCATCCTCACGTGTAGTAGTAATTTGTTCTTTTATATTAATTACTGTGTAATATTCTATTGCATGAATTCACTATATTTATTTATCCATTCTTCTGTAGATAGAAGCTGTTTCTGGTTTTGAGACTATTTTGAATAATGCTTCTATGAGTGTTCTTATACTTATCTTTCAGTAAAGATAAACACTTATTTCTGTTGGGGTTATACCCACAATCGGAAATTCCATGTCACAGGACCTAACTCTGTTTAGCCTAGCAGATACTACCAAAAGGTTTCCAAACTGGTGGAAGGGTTTTTCCTTCCACAGCAATGGATGAGAGTTCCAGTTGCTCCTCGTCCTTGTCAACACTTGATTTTATCTGTCCTTTAATTTTAGGTGTCCCAGTGGATGTATAGTGGTATCTCACTGTGGTTTTAGTTTGTATTTCCATAATAACTAATGATGTTGCGTATCATATGAATATTTTTAAATAAATCCATTGTCTTATTACCCTATTTTTAGTTTTCCATGTGTCTTTTCAGTGCAGCCCATGTTTCTATCATTACAATCAGAGCACATCTAGAATTTTGTGTTTTTTAAACTAATCATTTAAAATGTTATGCCTTCATATTTGTCCTTTAAAATGGCTTCCTAATAATCCATTGATTTTGGCATAGTATAATTTACATAGCCATTTCCCTCCCTCCCTCCAACCATCAGGTTGCCTCCTATTTTTCATTTGGCTCATTATTGTCCACAAGAGCAGGAATACAGATGCTCAGCCTAATGTAATGTTTTAATATAATGGAAACTATCATTGGTGGAGTGAGATGTGCCAGCAAGTTGAGCTAGTTGCTGTAAATATGGTTTTTATTTCATTCCCAGGACAACCCATGGAAGTGTTATCTCCATTTTATGGATGATGAATCTGATACTAGGCTATGTAACTCGCCACTATCATATACCCAGTGGGTGACAGAGCAGGATTTCCAGCCCAGGTTAATGACTCTAGAGCTCTGACCAGCCAACAATGGCTCCACCCATGCCCTTGTCCACATGCATAGGAGGTTCCTAGCTCCACCTCTCTGTTTGCAGATTCTCCTTGTCCCCTCTCACCCTCCAGCCTCCCTCCGGGGTGTCACTGTCTCAGATTGCTGTTCAATGCTCCCTACAAAGTACGATTTTCCCACACTGTCTGTGGGTTCCCATCTGTGCTTCTTCCCAGGCCCTCCCTTTAGACTAACCCAGGGCTCAGGCCAGGGGTGACCTTTAGTGCTGTGGCTTCTGGAATTCTGATGCCAGTAGAGACAGAGGCCCAGCCTCTCCTGAGAGGGGTTTGGGAATTTAGGGGAAAGGGCTCATTTCTATCACTTTGTCTTCTGGGTAAGTTTCAGGACCTGGAGATACTCCGAGGCTTTGGGTGAGTTTTAAGCCCAAGTGAGCTGAGTAGAGCCCGGCCTTTTGTTTTTTTTGAGGCAGAGTCTTCACTCTCTTGCCCAGGCTAGAGTGCCGTGGCGTCAGCCTAGCTCACAGCAACCTCAAACTGCTGGGCTCAAGCAATCCTTCTGCCTCAGCCTCCTGAGTAGCTGGGACTACAGGCACGCGCCACCATGCCCGGCTAATTTTTTTTTTCTATTTTTAGTTGTCTAGCTAATTTCTTTCTATTTATAGTAGAGACGGGGTCTCGGTCTTGCTCAGGCTGGTCTCGAACTCCTGAGCTCAAACAATCCTCCCGCCTTGGCCTCCCAGAGTGCTAGGATTACAGGCGTGAGCCACCGCGCCCGGCCCTAGAGCCCAGTCTTGCTTTCGGAAAACTCTCTTTCTGCAGTGAGCATGGACAGGCGATGGTTTCTGCCACATGGGAGAGACATGTGCTGGTGGCACAGAGGCCGGGTTGTGTAGCCTACTGGACCTGCACGGAGGGAAGCCAGGTACAGAACTCACCATAAACTACCACGATGTTCTCGCTCCATGGGGTCAAAGGGCCCAAACGAGACAGCATATGAGCACACTTCTAAGTTATAAAGTGCAACACAAGTGTGAGTTATGATTATGATGACGACCGTCACTAACCATCTATCATGACATTCCGATTCCTTGGAAAGATGTCCTTGGATTCTTCATGTGTTGGAACATTTTCATTTCCTCATTCGAGTAAAGCAGTAAGTAGGCGTGAAACTCTGGTATCAGACTGCCTCGGGTTGAATCTGAGCTCCATTCTGTGGTAATTGTGTGATCTTGGACTAGTTATTAACTACCCTGAGCCTTTGCTTTTTTTTCCACCTGTAAAATGGGTGCAATGGTCTGAATATTCATGTCTGCACAAAATTCATGTGTTGAAACCTAATCCCCAACGTGGTGGTATTAAGAGGTGAGGACTTCATGAAGTGATTAGGTTGTGAAGTCTCCAACCTCTTGAAGGGGATTCGTGTCCTTATGAAAGAGGCCTCAGGGAGCTTGTCCCTCTTTTCCACCATGTGAGGACACAGCAAGAAGGCTCCGTCTATGGGGCAGAGAGCAGGCCTCACCAGACACAGAATCTCTTGCCACCTGGATCTTGGACTTCCTAGGCTGCAGAACTGTGAGCAATAAATTTATGTTGTTTATAAATTACCCAGCCTAAGGTATTTTGTTATAAGCCTGAACTAAGACAATGGGGATTAAGAAGAGTAATGTGATCACCTCATAGGTTGGTCATGAAGATTAAATAAGCAATCATGAATAGCACTTGGAACAGTGCCTGGCACAGAGGTAGTTGTAAAAAAATGTTATTCATTATTTTCTTATGTGCATGTGTGCATGCATATGTGTGTGTGTGTGTATGCATGCTTAGGTAGAAACCTTCCAAAATATTTGATTATGTCAAAATCATGATTAAAAATACAGTCCACAGTTATTAATTATAATTTATAAATTGTTAAATTAAATGACAATTTGTTGATTATAAATTATAAAGTCCTTCATAATTTGTCCTGCTGGTCTCACCAGCTTACTCTTTAATCCATCCTGCATACGTGTACACCACATCCCTCAGCTAGAGCTGAGCTCCTAAGTTCTCACATGCTGTTGTGCCTTCGCAAAGCCCCTCTCCCTCCCCCTTCCCCTCTCCTCTCTGGAGAAGCAGCAGAGGCTAGAGCTGAGACTTTCTCCTAGTTTCTGGCTGTCACTGTTTCCAGAGGCTCTGCTGGTTTCCTTCTCTTGGGTTCCGTGAAACACCCTTTTCTGCTTAAGCTGAGTTAGTGTTTCTTACTTTCAACCAAAGAGCTCTATTACTGGGACCTCCCTCATGCGAGTCCTGGGCAGTTCAGTGAGATGATCCATGACTTGCAGCTATCCTGGCGCATTGCGCATCCTGGTTGTTTAAATGTTGTTGTCATTATTATACGCTTGGGCTGTTGATCAGTGGAGGATCTATCCATGTGAATAAATTAAAAAAATTTAGCTTGTTTCTCCATGGAAGATAATTCTAGGCAATGGATTGAAAAAGGATTTAGTACAGAAATCATAATGAACCTAAGGTGTTCTGACTCTGGGGTTCTACAGAGTCACATTTACTTGAGAGTGTGGGTGGTAAATACAAACATAACACATTTTCTTTAGGATCCTATGGTCACCTGAGTAAACTGTGATGGCCACATTCAGTGTATTCTGATGGGAGTGAGACTACCTGGCTTCAAATCTCAGTTCCCATCCTTATGAACTGGGTTATCTTGGGCAATTGATTAAATTTCTCTGCACCTCTGTTTTCTCATCTGTGGAATGGATATGGTAGCCACTTCCAGGACTACTGTGGAGCTAAAATGAGTTCATACACATGAAGCCCTTAGCATAGTGCCAGGCACATAGCACTCAGGAAGAGTTAGCTCATATTCAACCATCGTCTGATTTTCCTTTATCATCCCAATAAATAAGGTTAACTATTTTTAGCTAGAAGTAATCTTAGAATTCATACATGCCAGTGGTTGATGAACTCGTTTATTTCTTCTTCCCCTTTAGACAATGGACTCTTTTTTCCTGGTGAAACCTATGTGAAACTCTAGCAGCTGAGGTGCTGCCACCACGTGCCGTGAGTGCACGACCTTTCTGGTCTGGCTGTCTGTCATCCATCCTGGTGTGATCGAAGCTTCCTGTGTTACATCCCTCAGGAGCAGGAGTGGGAGGCAAACGTGTCCACAGTCAGAGGTGAAAATACCTAACTGCTAAACCAGACATTTGTGGATGCTCCATATAAGTGGTGTCGCAAGTGCAGATCCGGGCCCAAACCCCTTCATTTTGTCTGCAAAGAGGCTGAGTTCCATGGAAGTTTCTAACAACAAGGAAGCTTAAAAGTGGCAGGATTAGAACTTGATCTTAGGTTGACCGACTTAAAGCCAGTGAATATTCAGCTATGCTGGTTACATTGACTGCTTCTTTAGCAAGACGAAGATAAGAAGAGCGTTCGGTTTGGACAGGAGACCTGGCTTTAGATCTTGGCTTTGCAACTTGCTAATTTTGTAACCTTGAGGACACTTTTTAACACACATGCCCACCCCAAAAGCCATGGCTTCCCCTTTCTATATACCCCTCCGCTTTAGGTTGGTGCCACATGACTCTGCCCTTTGTCCACAGCAAATGAGTGTGATTTTTTTTTATCATTCTTTGGAAAAAGCTGGATCCTTATTCCTGAAAGGTCCATCCCTGTGTACAAGGAAGGTGTTGGTCTAAGGAACCAGTTGATGGAATCAGGTTGCCCAGAGTAATATCTGTAACATTTCCTTCTGAATATTGATATAAATGTATTATTTTATTTTA
>NW_012146301.1:105465-135079 GCF_000956105.1 Propithecus coquereli | reverse complement strand
TTCTTTGGGAATTTAAAATCTCCCCCTCCTTTTTTGTTTTTGAAACAGTTTTGAGCCAAAGGCAATCTCGAATTCAATCTGGTTGGGTTATTATATAAACCCTACTAATTACTTGTTTTCCTGCTTGTATTTGAACTTATAACAACCATATATTAAGATTTGGAAAAGACTTTTCAGAACTTGGTGATGCAAGGTTGCTACCACCCTCATTGAAAAGAATAAATTTAATAGACATTTGCTTTTTATTCTTACTTAGAAAGTGTTCCCATATCAAGCTTTATTAAATAGAGGAAGACATTAAAAATGTAGGGTTTTTCAGTTGTTTAGCCTTTAAAAAAATGGGTCTTAAATGTTAAAAATTAATGCTTGTTTCTTTGCCTTCATTTTTAGACAGACCACATATCATCAGCAAGTCGGGAAGAGTTTGCAAAGGGGGTTTATATGATGAGGTTTTATTGAGCTACTGGCCTCCCCCAAACAGCAGTCTTCGTTTGGAAGAACTTGAAGTTCAGCTAGCTATTCTTCCTGTGTTAATTTGTCCTTTGGTGAAGTATTAATAAAAGATCCTGTCACAGATTTATTTTTATCGTGGTGGTGGTGAAGGAGCAAAGAAATCTTATCTATATTCTTTTTCCACTATTTAGATGTATCATTCATTTCCCTATATCAACAGTGCCAATTGTGCTGGTCAGAGGTATAGCCAAATATACTCTCGTTTCTAGTGTTGTGTTTGTGGTCCATGTTGATAGACAATGTCACATGTATGATCAAATCCCCTTACAGTCTGTCTTTGTATTAGTCAGCTATAGCTGCATAACAACCTTGACATCCCAGTGGCATACACCAACAACTCATTTCTTGCTCATGAGTTTATGAGTCAGCTGAGACTGCTTTGTCTCACATTGCAGGTTGACCAAGGTGGCTCTGCTCCATGCAGTGCTCACCTTCTCCTGGGACCAGAAAGTTGGCCAAGGCCTGTTCATCTCTTGCTGTTAAAAGAATAAGAGAACAAGCCTCAATATGCAGCCACTTGTCAAGTCCCTACTAACACGTCTTTGGCCAAAGAAAGTCACATAGTCAAGCAGAAAGTCATCGGTGGGAAAAGTCCCTACTACCTTTTCTGTGGAAGTAACTGCAAAGACAATGTGACAAAGGGTATGAATATAGGGGAAAGTAAAGTATTTAATCTACTACAGTCTTGCACCTTTAACTAAATACCTTTTAGATGGGGTATATAACTATATATTTGGCATATACCAAAATCCACACTAGCTCATGCCAAGTTCCAGCAAAAACTGCAATGGAGTCTTTTTCTGTGTAGTTTCTTAAAAATAAGTTACTTTAAAAGGGTATAGTGGGGTCACAAATTTTGCTCATACTGTCCTCATATGTCAGAGAAAATGTAGTGTCTTAATTTCTTTCTATAGCTATTCTAGTTTTTCTCACAAACATCACCCGAAGAGGAGTGGGAAAAAAATATTGTCTTATCTGAGAAATGTAAACAGCTTTTTTAGTAAGTCAGACTTTAACAATAGTTGGTTGATTTCTCTTGTGTCTGCTCTATCCTCTCCCACCTGTCTAAGAGGGGCATGGGGTAATTTACCCAACTTTGTTGGGTGCAAGTTTTCCTAGAAGCTCTGCTTGCCACACACCCTGCTGGCATTTGCATCTGTAATCTTGGTGGGTAATGATGTGTTCTCTCTCCTCCTGGCTAGGCAGAGCCTGGTAGCCCTCTCTGAGTGACCTGGCCTTCCCTTGGCTCGTGCTGGTGCTCTGAGAGCCCTGGGTTTCTGCATTAGTGTCCACTGTCCCCTGGTGAGGGAGGCCACCCCAGGCCTCTGCTGTTGACTGCTTCTCCCCTCACCATGACAGGCCCCTTGCTTCTTTCAGTTTAGCTGCCTCTGAGTCTCCTCTCAGCACTGTGGGAACTTCTGGGTGCCACTTATGCCCTCAGGAACCACAAGTAGTCTGGGAAAGCAAAATGCCAGGGTGCTGTTCTGCGGTACCACTGAATTAGTTACAGTTCTCCAAAGAAACAGAACCACTAGGAGAGAGCTCTCTTCCTACTCCTATCTCCTTCTCTCTCTCTCTCTCTATGCATCCATCCAACCAACTATCTATCCATCTATCTGTCTACCTAAAAGGAGAGTTGATAGGAGGAATTGGCTCACATGATTATGGAGGCTGAGGAGTCCCATGACCTGCTGTCTGAGGTTGGAGAATTGGGAACTGGATGGTGCAATTCAGTTTGAAGTCTAAGGGCCGGACAGCCACGGGAGCTGCAGGTGTGAATCTCAGACCGAGGGCAGGAGAAGATGAGATGAGATGATCTAGCTCAAGCATTGAGCCAGGAAAAAAGGTGGGAGACAAATTTCTCTTCCTTCCCCTGCTTTTTGTTCTATTCAGGCCCTCAATGAATTGGATGAGGAGCACTGCATCTGGGAGGGCAATCTTCTTTATTGAGTCTATTGATTCAAATGCTAATTTCGTCCAGAAACACTCTCATAGACACAGACAGAAATAACATTTAACCTGGGCACCCTGTGGCCCCAGTCATACACTTTTTCTAATCCAGTTTTCCCCGGAGAGCCTTGTCTTGGCAACATCGTTGGGCATTTTCCAAGCCATTCATAAAGGCGATACTTTGACTATCGGTTCTTTCTATGGTTTAGGTTGAATTATAGGAATGCCAACATTTGGCATCATTTTTTTTTCCACATCAGATGGGTAATGTGCCAACATCGTAACAAGGTTTGAGGGAGGCACATCTCACACATGAGCATGAAAACCCAAATCGTCACACTTACAAACTACAAAAGGATCTCAGCATTTTTGAGAATAACAGCAATTCCATATGGTTCAATCCATATGTCAACTGGGAGAATTCCTAAAGAGAGGGAGGACGAGTCTCAGCCTGCTTCCGTCCCCTCCCCCATCACACTTCCCATATAGGAGGGCCAGGAAGGCATAGATTCTGGAGAATGAACCAAGCAAGAGGTTGTCAGAGTTGCTGACACCGGCTGGGCAGTGGCTGCAGAGGGTTTATACACTGACCAGGGCGTCCGTGCACGGCAAGGCCTCTTCCTGCACCGGGTCCTGTGATCCCGAGAGTCTGTGTTCCCGGTCTGCGGCATTCAGGGAAAGGAGCTCCAATGTCGCCTGGGAAGTCTGGCCCCCGCTCCAGGTGGAGTGACTCACACTGGTGCTTTCCCCAGTTGGCAGTGGTTGCAGACTGCATGGTGAAATGCGTCAGAGTGTGAGTGTGTGAGTGTGTGTGCACTTGCAGGTGAGTGTGCAGGTGTGTCCGCGTGGGAGGGTGTGGACAGTGGGGTGGGGGGGGAGGGGTGGCAGGCCTGAGGGGAAAGGCTGGAAAAGCAAAAGCCAAACACCTCCGTCCTCCGCGGCCAGTCGGTTCGCTCAGGCTTTTGAGGACACGCAGGCCCCAGTGCAGACCCAATTTCAAAGATAGCTCGGGGCAGGCAGGGAGCGAAGGTAGGTCAGGGCACATCTGTATTCCCAAAAGGAGCTGAAATTGTTCTTTTCCCTGCGCAGCGATGACGCAGAGAGAGAAGCAGAGCAGACATAGCCGGGTTCTTTTTTTTTTTTTTTTTTTAGTACTTTCTCAAATAGTTTTCAGATTTGGGAATTACAGTTTTTAAAAGAAATAGTGCAGTAGCTATTGCCCTCTGAGAGCACCACAGAGGTGTTTGTACAGTCTCGAGAGGTGCTTCATCCTCAGCTCCCGATGTGACAGCAGGCAGGAAAATTCAATTCGGATCAGTTGGGGAAAGGCCAGTTAGACTTTGAGAAATTATGAATGATAGGCTATTTTAAAAGAAGTGGCATTTACATTGCAATGTATTTTTCAGGTGTATGTGTAGGGAGTCTAGCTGTTTATGGGGTCACTGTGGGGAAAGAAAGGGGCTGTTGTCCCTTCCCGCCACCCATCCTCTGCACTGGGCTATGGAAGTCGCCTGCTCTCACGGGGCCGGGGGGCAGATATGCACACCCCGACCCTCCCCACGCCCTGCTCCCCAGGAGGCCAGCCTCTGCGGACTGCACCCCCAGGCTCCCTTCACTCTGGCTTCTAGCGGAAGATAGCAGGGTGGGGGAAGGGGAAGGAGGGAGGAGTCACCATCACAGTAGAACCGGTGGCATTGGTGCTTTGCCTCTCCCTGAAGGGCGCCTCCTCTTCTGAGGTCCCCCCTTCCCCCAATTGATGGCCACCCCCAGATACAGTTCCCACCTGCTTGGAGAACCCAACCCCGCTTACACTTAATGCCTTCAGGCCTAGGGATGGTAGTGGCTTTCTGCTGTCCCCACCCCAGGGAACTTCATCTCCGTCTGCCCAGAGCCTTGTGAACATTCTCTTCATTTAACTGTCTTTGGAGCTGCCATCTCCAGGTTTCCTGCTGGAACCGTGACCCAGGTCCTGGTGACCTCCTAATCCATAAATCACCTGCACGTAATTTTGCGCTTATCTTCAGCGTCTGACTGTGGTGTGTATAATCCCTTTTCCCTGGGCTTCCATATCTCCCTCTCCCCTGGGTGACGCCTAGCCCCTTGCAGATCCTCCTGGGTCTTCTTCCTGATGTCACCTGGTCTTCCCACACCTGTGCCTCTCGGCCCCTTTTCTTCTTACTCTGTATTCTCCCCCATGACCTTCGCCATGCTCCTGGCTTTGACTTAGAGAAGGGAGCTAACCCTCAGAGTGCTCCTGTGAGTGACCTTGGGGGCTTTAGCCCATGATTTGTCTGAATATTAAATATTTATTCATGCGTCAGGACTGTTCTGGGATGGGGAGTTGACTCTTTACAACAAGGCATGTAGTATCATCTCCATTTTATACATGAGGGTCCTGAGCTTCAGAGAAGTTAAATGCTGTGTCCGAGGCAGAGCTGGGGTTGGAGTTCACTTTCCTGCCTCCAGAGTCTCAACTCCTCCCTCTGCGTAGCGATGACACCCGAGCACTTCTTTCACATCACTGAACTTGAGATGAACTTAGCAGAACCTTTATATAGTCTAAAAAAAGCCTGGTCTGACTTTGCGGGTTTGAACGGTAGTAGCACAACGTTTTTTGCTAACTCATTCATCAGACACATTATCCTGGCTGTGACTTTGAGCCTCCCTGTGCTCTGTCATTCACTGTGTTTCTAAAAATTGCTCCTGGCTCCCCAAGTGCTCAATTTTAGACTCATGGTCTCCCGACAATACAAGATTAATTTAAATCCAGAGCAGCAGGATTTATTTGAGAGATTTCTTTCCGTATCAAAAATTAGAAATAGGAATAATTGTATTTTTTTCTACCCTATAAAAAGAAGATGCAGACAAACATTTTTGGGGTGTAGGGCCAGGGCCACCCTAACCTGCAGCCTCTGAAGCTCAGTCATTACTATTATTCAATTATTGTGATCTTGTTAAGAGGAACAAAGAAGAGATCCTCAGAGAATGGAGCCACCACTTGGATCAAGCTTGGGCTTTAGAATCCAATAGACTGGTTTTGAAAATCTAGCCAAGTAACCTTGGGGCAAGTTACTTAACTTCTCTAAGCCTCAGTTTCCTCAGCTGTCACATGGGAATGACAGAGATGAGTAAACAAGGTGTGTATACTTAGCATTGCTTGGTGCGGTCAGGTCCTAAAACCTTGGCCAGCCACTTTTGATAGAGACCACAAACGTCACTTTGGAGAAGACTTGGATTCCTTCCTGGAGGAAACCACTTCATCAGCCTCCCATATGGTCCCCTTCGGAAAACAGAGTACTGGGTTTGTTGCAGTGTGGAGGGCGCGAACAGACCACGAGAGAATTCAATGGAGCCAAATTGAGAGTCTTTATTAGCTGGCCAGCGACCACCTCTGCCCGCATAAAAGCAGTACAAGAGAGTGGCACCAGTCTTTAGCTTCTACAGGAATTTTATACCATTTTGAGGGAGGCTACGTGGCATAAAACAGATATTCTGAGAACAAAGGAAACAAAGGCAGGATGTACAATCAATATTTCAATGACACAGAGTCCTGAGATCTGGCTGTTCTCACAGATCTCTGGTGCCCAAAGACAGATTACAATTATTGAAGTAAAGCACAATCTAAGTTATAGATTAAACACAGAACATTCTTCCAGTTACACATCGATCATAAGTTGAACCCTTGACATACTTCGCGTATGGCGATCAGGTCCTGAATTCTAACAATTGCTAACCGCAAGCTTTGTACAGAAGCAAATAGCATTTATTAAAGTTCCCTAGCAACTATAATTGCATTATACCTTTTTATTCATTAACCCTTCAAAGCATCTCAGCTCACTACAGGGTGAACCTCCAACAATTTGCGGACGAGTTCTAGACCTTTAAGAGGGAATGGAATAAGACTCTCAACTCTTGTCCCTAACATGTGAAATTCAGAATACTCTTCGGGAAGCTTTAGGAGGACCCTAAGCAGGGGTGGACAGAAGAAAACCCTGAAATAAAACTACCAACAGGGTAGAAAGGAGTGGGGCCTGGGGCCGTGGAGGGAGCTGTCCTTGGCCTTGAGTGGACAGAGAGAGCAGAGTCTGGGGGTCCCTTGTTCCCTGAGGAGGCAGTGCTCCTTCTTGTCTCCACTCAGTTTCCTTCTTGTCCCCACCCAGCCCTCCTGTGGGCAGACTTGGGCCTCAGAGGAAGTGGCTAAGAGAAAGGGCCTAAAAAGTGACCCTGTATAGTGTGGGGTGAACTTTTGATTGAGTCTTAAGGTGAGGAGACTGAAGCCAGTGAGATGGCCAGGAAATCCCCTCCCACAGGTGAGCACACAGATGCTTGCACCTGGTGACTGGGGGAAAGAGGCACCAGCACTGGTTGGTGGGCAGGGGTGGGACTTCCTGCTGGTCAAGGTGGGCAGGGGTGGGACTTCCTGCTGGGCAGGGTGGGCAGGGGTGAGATTTCCTGCTGGTCAGGGTGGACAGGGGTGGGATTTCCTGCTGGTTAGGGTAATGGGTCTGACCACATTATAATTTGAGAAACTACTGGTAATGTCAGTTACTGGTTACACATATAAAGCATTAAGCACAGTGCCTGGTACATAACAGGTTATCAAGAAATGGCAGGGAGCTATGGATATTGTTATATTACCAGGAGAGGTCTTGATGGGGACAAGAATTGACGATGTTTGCTGAGGGTATGGGGGCAGCCGCAGGGAGGGATGCTCTGCTGCACTCCTCACCTTTGCAGGGCGGGAAAGATGGCAGGAAGAAGCCCAGAGTTTTTCCTATACTTTTGCCTCTAGTGGCTGTCACCTTGCTTCACTGCTCAGGAGCTTGATTGGGAGAGGTGAGACGTCACCCAGCTCCTCAAAGCGTAATCTTTAGAATCTTAGAATCTGGGAAGGATCCTAGAAGTCATCTACTTGTGGTTACTAAACCTTTTAAAGCAGTAAAGTCCCCTCCTTTTTTCCTCCAATAAAATTTATATGGCATCCTGATATGTAAAACAAAGTGGTATTTTTCAAATGAGATGTTTTTAAGAGGAAATGCATTTTATTGACTTACATTAGCATCAGTCAGTGAGAACAGTAAAGGTATTTTGAAAAATTCAGAAACTCATAATCGGTGCTGTGGAAGCTGGTTTCAATCTTCCATGAGATCTAGCATCCATGAAATTCAAATCAAACTGCAAATGGGAGCCCAGAAATACCCTGGAGATACTTGGCATACCGAGAATCTGGCTCACTGTGTTAGTCATGGTCTCAGCAGGGAACAATTTGCAATCTCAAATTAAGGGACCTCAAGGAGGGCCTAGACTTAGCAAACTATTTACAAAAGCATAGGGAACTATGTAGGATGGTGTGATACCCCAGGACTAGTAACAGTGGAACTGTTACTGCCCCCGCCCCCCACCTGCCAGGCGCAGCGCATGGAGAGTTGCGGGAAGCCAGAAGGGGAGGACTGCAGACAGGGCTGCCTTGAGAGAGCAGAGACCTTCAGGAGAGGGACAGCGCTACTCCCAGGAGACCCTGCAGGAAAAGAGTAGGGGGCAGATGAATACCCCAGCCTCACTCTCCTCTCTCCTTCTGATCTCTTCTTGGGACTCCCTGGTGGCAGACCCCAGCCAGAAGCCAGAGGGCAAGAGTCCTTTGATGTAGTTCAGCCTGGCAGGACAGAAAGTAGGCTGGAGAAGGGTGGAGTGTGAGGATGGAGGAGCCAACCAATGCCCCGCAGCACATCCCTGCCCTATTTTTTGAGAGCCAGAAGGAAGACTCAGAGGGTTCAGAAGACTTGCCTGGGGTCACAAGCAGCGATAGGAAGCCAAGTGCTCCAATCCCGGCTCGGCCCTCCGTTCACCATGCTTTTCCATAACTGTGGTCTGAGGACCACTCCAGACATGGAAAAGCTGATGTCATCCACTGGATTTTTGCATCTAGTGTTAAGGGGACAGGCTTAGCCTAGTCCAGTAATTTCCTTTATTAGGGCCAGCTATGGTCACTGTTGCTGTGTAGCCCAGCGATTTTGCAAGTCTAAAGAGAAGGCACAGTTATTTAGGGAAATTGCACAGCAAGGGGCTCTTTGGCCTTCTCCCCGCACTCCCAGGTCTAACACTTTCTCAGAAATGGCAGGAAGAATGCCAGCCAAACAATGCAAGGGAGTACACAGAACATGGGCAGTGATTCTAGCCCAGAAATATCCAAGAGGATTCATGTCTTTGAAAGCCAAACAGTGGCAGAGACCTTTCGGATCCCGGGTGACATTTGTGCTGTGGTCAGCATGCTCCCTCAAGATTCCACCCTTTGCCTGTTTCTTGTAGAATGTTTGGTTTCAAAAGATCCCTTCTAAAAGAACATGCCCATCCAGGTGGTGGATGACAGCGATTGTCTAAGATTCTTGCTATGGTTTGGGGGAATTAGAGGCAAGGATCCTGGATCCATGAACTCAAAGCCATCTGCAGTTTGGGTCATTGACGGTTGGTGTGAGAGTTTTGTGATTGTTTTGACTTAGTTGGAAACAGCAGGCGAGTAAGCTTTGTGGTGAGGTGAGGCTGTTTACTTATTGATGGTTTAGGGCATAAGAGTCAACTCACAAAAGAAACCTCATGAGACAGAGTCTTTGTAAACCCTGACTGATCATCTTGGCTATTCCTTGGCCACAGGTAACCAGCACATGGCTACGCCCAGCCAACTCCCTACCTTTCCCAGGACACATTCTCCTCCGGTTGGCCAGCTGCACGCCTCTGCTCCACGGTTGCCACCCTCCCGGTACTGCTGGTTGCCTCCTTGAGCTAATCGATGTCCTGCCTGTCTTTTAAAAGGCTATTTACTTAGTCACGGTTGACTGGGTTACGTAGACATGAACTCTGCATTTTCTTTAGTGAACCGTCAGGACACGTGGGTAACCTTGGTATCCCGGGCAACTGAGGAGTCCCTCTGACCTTCTCTCCCTCTCTTCTCTTCTAGAACCATAGCTCAGGTTTCTTTTTGTAGTCTTTCAGATTAAACATCAACCTGTGGCTTGGGCAAGGCTGGCTCTTGTCTGTGTAGTTCTGTAGTCAGCAAGGTCAATACCATTCGTTTCCCCCTGTGCATGGTTCTAATAGGACTGCACCCTCCAGAGGCCTTGGTTTAACCTAGAACACTATGCAACTTCCCTAATTGATCATAAGGTAGTACTGCAGTAAATAAGGTGAATGGAATTGACCACCAAACTATTCTCTGTAGAAAACAATTTGGCACTATATAAGTAGGTTTTGGAAGACCTCCTAACATATAGGCATCACCCGTAAGTTATTCCCAAGGACAGCATCATTCCAATGCTTCAGTCTACCCCAAATCTAGCGTATAATAAATTCACACAGTGCAGTGTTAAAACAAAAGGCCAACCAGTGTCTCACAGTCACAGCGGGAATATCAGGAGAGTGAAGGTTTTGTGCCTATCACTAAAGCTGAAGTAGCCTATTTGGCCTTGTTTGCAAATGTCATGGAAGGGAATAGGTGACGAAGTCTGGGTCCCTGCTGTAAAATACACTACATTCTCTCATTTGATTTAAAAATAATGAAAAAAAACCCCTCCGTAATAATACAATTATTGTGGGGTTCTGCTCATCGATTGATTCATCACTCTTCGTTACTATCTACCAAAATCTTATGTAATTCTGATGAATGAATATAAAGGAGCCACTCTATACTATAATTACATGATATTTTTAGTATCTATTCATTTTTTCTGCTAAGACCCTTAAGTAAATGTTTTATTTTCACTTAAAAGTATACATTTTCTTTCTCAGCTTTTCCAAATTAGTGAATGTTAGATAGTGCATTGTTAATAGGAGGTTCGACCTACCTATTCAGTCATGTTGTAATTTTGTTAATAGGGTTAGGATTTAGGAATAGATTTTTAATTATTTGGTATATATTAATAGTTCAGTAATATTTTTCTTAAAAAGGCAGATTTCCTGGCTAATGAGTGGCTTCTCTAAACTAGCTCACTTTTTAAAAAAAAACTTTTTATTTTAGAATAGTTTTAGATTTACAGAAAAATTGTGAAGATAGTACAGAGTTCCCATGTATTCTACTCCCAGTTTCCCTATTATTAACCTCTACATTAGGATGGTACATTTGTTACAATTAAGGAAGCAATATTGAAACATTATTATTAATTAAAATCCATACTTTATTCATATTTTCTTAGTTTTTTTATAGTTCTACTTGGGGATGCTTTTTTTTTTTATTTCAGCATACTATGGGGGTACAAATGTTTAGGTTATATATATTGCCTTTGCCCCACCCAAGTCAGAGCTTCAAGCATGTCCATCCCCCAGATGGTGCACACCGCATCTATTAAGTGTGAATATACCCATCCCCTCCTCCCACCACTCGATGAATGTTATTACTCTATGTGTGCATATGTGTTGATCTATTAATACTAATTTGATGGTGAGTACCCGTGGTGCTTGTTTTTCCATTCATATTTTCTTAGTTTTTACCTAATTTTTTTTTTTTTTCTGTTCTAGGAGCCTATCTAGGAAACCTCATTACATTTAGTTTTCCTATCTCCTTAGGATCCTCTTGGCTGCGACAGTTTCTCAGGCTTTCCTTGTTTTTGGTGACCTTGGCAATTTTGAGGCATACTGGTCAGGTGTTTTGTAGAATTCAGATTCCGTGCTTTTCTCATGACCAGATTGGAGTTATGGGTTTGGGGGAGGAAGACCATAGAGGTAGAGTGCCATTTTCATGTCCTATCAAGGGTGTATACTATCAGCGTGACTTATGAATGTTGGTGTTGACCTTGAAAACCTGGATGAGGTAGTGTTTGTCAGGTTTCTCTACTGTAAAGTTACTCTTTCCCCCTTTTTCCACACTATACTCTTTGGAAGAAAGTCACTTTGCACAGTCCACACTTAAAGAGTGGAAGATTCCTCTATCTCCTTGAGGGCAGAGTATCTACATTAATTATTCGGAATTTTTCTGCAATTCGTTTCTTCACCCCATGTTATTTGTTCAATTGCTTATTTATACCAGTGTAGACTCATGGATATTTGTGTCTTGTGTTATAATCTACTACTACTTCATATGCTTGCTCAAATTGTTCCACCTTTGGGCATTGGGAACTCTTTCAGTTGGTTTCTGTATCCCTTTGCCATACCCCCATCCTTGTGGAGTTCTACATTTTTTATTTATGTTTTGAGCACTTCCTTAACTTCTGGCATTATAAGATGATCCAGTCATACTGTGTGTATTTCCTGCTCTAGTCCTAGCATCAGCCGTTTCTCTGAGGACCCTTGGTTCCTTTTACTGGAGAATGGTATTAGAGACCAGGATCTGGGCATTAGGTGTGCTCGTTGCTGCTGGTGTATCATTGCTTCTAGGTCCTCTTAGCTGGTAGAACAAGGAGATATATGTGTGTACATACTAACCCATGTGTTTATATAAATATTTATAAATATTTCTGTATGTAATCATCTGTATCCATATTGAGCTAAACATGAATTCATACTGATGTCTCCAACTCTAATCCATTACCATAGGGATCATCATAGTCTCCTCTCCTTGCTCGTCTGTAAACTCCTACTCCAGCAGTGAGAAACCTGGCTCCTACCACCTGCCATCCATTTTCTTCATTGTTCAATTCCAGAATACATGTATTGTGGTTTAAGACTCGTTAACTTGTAGCCCATGTGAATCCATTTTATCAACTAGAGTACAGTCTTAGGTACAGTTCCTTCTGCCTTTAGCCTCATAGACTGATCATTTTCAAAGTTATTTAGGTCAGCACCCTTTCTCTCCATCCCTTCAGTTATGTTGTTTCATACATTTGTAATACAGTTCTATTGCTTTGTTACATTGTGCATACCATCCTGGGATCTCTCTAAATGATTTCCTTTTTTTTGGTATTGCTTAAATTAAGGTTCACTCCTTGTGCCATAAAGTGCTAAGGATTTTGGCAAATATATAGTGTTATGTATCCACCATTACAATAGTATGTAGAATTGTTTTACTGCCCTAAAAAATTCCCATGTGCTTTACCTAAGTTAGCCTTCCTCTGTCCCCAATCCCCTGGCAATTACGAATTTGTTTACTGTCTCTATAGTTTTGCTTGTTCCAGGATTTTATATAAATGGAATCACATAATATCTAGCCTTTTCAGAATGGCATCTTTCACTTAGCAATATGTTTTTCAGATTTATCTATTTATTTGCATGGCTTGATAGCACATTCCTTTTTAATTGCTGAGTAGTGTTCCATTGTAGGAGTATACCACAGTTTATTCGTCGATTGAAGGACATAGATGGTTGCTTCCAGTTTAGGGAAATTATGAATAAACCTTCTGTAAACATTCACGTACAAGTTTGTGTGTGGACATAAACTTTCAAATCAATTGGCTAAATACTTAGAAGTACAATAATGGATCAAATGGTAAGACTATGTTTAACTCTGTAAGAAACTGACAAACTTCCTTCCAAAGTGGCTGTACCATTTTGTCTTCTCACCATCAATGAATGGGAGTGTCTGTTGCTCCACATCTTCACCAGAAATTGGGGTTGTCAGTGTTGTGGATTTTAGCCATTCTAATTGATGCGCGACACCTAGCTTTTTTTTTTTGGCATATATAATAGAAGCTCTCTTAACCGATCTCCACTTAATAGTCTCGTCTTCCACTTGAGGGACTTATGGATCAAACAGTGTTCTCCACTCTTCCTTTAAAACACAGATGGCTATTCACTGTGTGCTGTTCCCTCATGAGACTTTGTAATTACTCTGTGGTTCACCTGTGCAGTTAAGCCCCCACCTGTAGAGATTATATGCTTACCAGAAATCAGGTGTTTGTTTTGTACATGTGTATGTGAGATATGTTTCTTATTGTAATTATGTAATTTATTAAAATAGTAAATAAACCTATAAAATATGAGGTTTATTTTACTCTAAAAATAAGAGCTTAAAATCTGGAACAATATAATTATCCTCATTTGATCTGACTTTCCACTTAATTCAGATGATTGTATGCATTATTTGTAAAAAGCCATGGGTATATATTTCAGGTATATCAACAAGCATAATATCCACTTCATTCTATTTTTAACTTCAAAGAGTTTTTCTGTTGTAACTGTGTTTTGTTTCTTTTTAAAATCCTTGTGGAAGATTTATTATAGCATAAATTACTATATGCTAATCCTTATTGATCTTTGACACCATTTAAGAATAGAGGCTAAAACCTTCTTTCTTTTAAGAACCAGTTTACATATCATTCTTTTTGAGAATTTTAAAATGAAAACTAAATTGAATGCTTTGGGAAAGACTTAACAAAGGCAAGAAACTAAAAAAAAGTTCTTGAATTAGGTGTGGGTGAGTCAACTCTGAATGATTGCGGAGAAATTGAAACATTTGCACTCAGAAAAATTCTCTACTTACACTTCTTCTAATGGTTCTTAAAGTAAAGAAAATTTAGGTTATGATCTGAGCTTTGGGTTGAAAGCAAGTGAGATAACTGGGAAACAAATCACAGGTCCTGAGCTTAAAGAAGAGGAGTTTGACCTGTACCCCATGATGTGCAGTGCCAGGAGCCAGGAGTTTTAGGTAAGTGATGAATGAAGGCCAGGTGTGGCAGCTCACACCTGTAATCCCAGCACTTTGGGAGAATCACTTGAGGCCAGGAGTTCCCAAGATCAGCCTGGGTAACATCAGGGTAGGGACCCTGTCTCTACCAAAAAAATAAAAAAAATTAGCCGGACATGGTGGTGCACGCCTACAGTCCCAACTACTCAGGAGGCTGAGGCAGGAGCATCCTTTGAGCCCAGAGTTTGGGATCGTGCCACTGCACTCCAGCTTGGGTGACAGAGTGAGACCTCTTTCTAAAAAAAAGAAAGAAAAAAAGAATGGCTTGGAGAAAAATGAGTGGTATTATTCACATGGAGAAACTTAATCTACCAATCGACCTGCTGCTCAAAAATCCTATTTTAAGTTAAAGTTTAAGTTATGCATGTATTTTTTTAAATAATTCTTTTTCACCTTAAAAAAAAACCCAATTAACCAAGCAACTTCCAGTCCCCGTTGTGCTGGAAAACAGGACTTTTACAGTAAATTAATTTTTTAATCTATAAGTGAGATTATGGGGTAGGCACAGAAATGTAATGCAAAATTTAAAATGTCAGCAATTAAAGACCAGAGCGATAGATGAAATCTGTTGAACTGATAACTCTGGTGTCACCAGAGACCTATAGGCACTATTTTTTATTTTTTGTATCTATGACTCTCTAACAGAAATGAATGTTGTCTCTTTGAACAGAAGCCTCTCTTGCTGGAGGAGTGAGTTTGAGTGACCTGTGGGCACGAACGAAGAGCCTGACCAAGAGGGCTTAACTCCTTTGGGCTTCTCTAACCTGACGTTTGGTCTTCCTGATACCAGGCTCACGTGAGAAAGGCAGTCAGCTGTTACCTATAGTCATTTTACTCTAAATTTATTAGAATTAACAATGATCATCAAACTTGAGCAGTGACATAGTTTTTAGTTGTCTTTTTTAATGTTCTGTATTTTCAAAAATTTCTAATGGGGGAATTTTGATTTTAGTAGTCAGAAAGTAAGTTATAATAATAATAAAAAAAAAACCTTTACAGATTTCGAATGCTTTACTGTTTACAAAGTGCTTCTGTAACAGCCATCTCCAGTGACTGTCACAGCCACCTCTCAGCCCTCGGAAATTTGTCTGCTTTCAGGTGGACTTTGGCCCCTTATTGTCTTCTGTCCTGCAAAAGTCCTGCTGCACAGTTCTCACCTCCTCCAAGCCAGGTCTGTCCCCCTCTTCTGAGGATATACACTGCCACTGAATCTCCGTTATGGGTCAGGGACACTTTTGAGGTTATGAGTCATCTCTCAGGGAGAAAATGATCTTTTGCACATTGCTTGATATTTTGCATGCAGCTGCCTGGGGTTCGAGGACACCTTGGAGCCCTTCCGTTCACGGCTGCTGTGCCTGGAACTTCTCTACCTCTGGCATCTCAGCGCTAACCGGTCACTCTCAAACCCCAGCTCCTCCCTCCTTTGCTTTGATTTCATCAAAACTTCCAGCCCTCTACTCTCAGCATTTTCCATGAATCTATAAGAACCCACCTGTATTATTTTCTTTCCCCAAGTAGTTCAGGCCTCACAGTCCAACATTCCAACTCTTTTGTCCCCCTTTCTTTTTATTTGACCACCAAGAAAACTCTAATCCCAGATCTAAACTACCATTCTCCTCTCTTATCCCTACAATTCCTAGTCCTGCTGGGACTACAGATTTATCCCTTCCAACCTCATCTACACCTTAAAAATTACCCATTCACCCTCCTATGAGCCCCTAGTCAGGGTTTTATCCTCTTTCCTAAGCAATGGTTTCTGAATGTCTTCACTCTCCCCACACCCTCCTGACTCTCTGTCTTGACCTTGCCCTCCACAGACACCAAACGCTCTTCAAGACCTTTCCGTCATACCTCCTGAAGCCTCCGCTTCTCTCCATTTCCAGGGCATTCAGGATGGTGTAGAAACAGCTCAGAGCAGTGGTTTTCAAAGTGTGGGTCCCTGGACCTGCAGCTGCACCTGGGAACGCGTGAGCAACACTGTTTCTCATGCCCCACCCCAGATCTACTGAAGCAGATACTCTGGGAGTGGGCCCAGCCCACTGAGGTTTAACAAGCCCTCCAGGTGATTCTGGTGCATGCTAATTAGTGTGAGAACCTTTGCCTTAAAAGAAAGATGTAGCTTCTACATATTTCTTTAGACTTACATCTTGCCAACACTGCCAACTCCTTCATTCTATTGTACTCTCTAACCATGCAGAACTGAGCATTAACCATTCCCTAATCTGATCAAGTTTTCTCTTGACTCCTGGATTTGTAAAAGCTGCGACTTCAGCTTGGAAGCGCCTGCTTCTATTTACTATTCCCCATCACTCCTTGTTACCCAACATTACAAACTTTAGGGACTCTTGCATACGGGAGTTAAAATCTAGATGTGAAGACAGACTGGGACTTGTGCTCTGACATAATCGACAGAGGCCTCCAGGACTCCCACATTAGGGACCCCATGCAGGTGAGGGATGTGGCTCTAGCTGTGCCGACTTCCCCATCTTGAGTAAGAGGTGACGTGAAGGAGGAAGACTCTTTGTGGAAGCCTAGTCTACAGTGTGCTGTGTCTTTTTGTTAACTGTTTTGCAATAAAGGAAAGCTAAATTAAAACTCAGTCTGTGTTTCGACTGTCATCCTTTGTGATTCTTGAACATTGAATTGGCTCTCGTTGTGTAGATTGGGTTATGAGCTTGGTTGGAAGTTAAGGGAGAGGAAGAGCAGGGCAATCTCTCTCTGGGTTACCTGCTGCCCCTGTGGTCCCAGTTGGTGATTTCACATGACAGCCCTCACAAATGCACTGGGCATTTCTGGGATAGATAGCACCTTGGGCAGTTCTAGGAGGAAATTAATTTGAGATAAATTGCTCGCCTCTTTTGGGTAATTTGCCTCTTTTGTGAAGTCCAGTAATCAGCTAGAGCTAAGAAAATTACTTCCAAGTGAATACTCCACTTTGGAATGATGACTTCACTGCTGTAGCAATGCATTTCGCTCACCTGGCTGCATTGTAGAACCAACCAGGCCCATCAATTTTCAATGGTCATTCACCTGACATTTTTAATTTGGTTAACTTCCTGTGGTTAACCCTACCCAACTCTAGGCAAGGCCAAATTTTTGTTGTCTCTTGGACATTTTCTGGTTCCCTGTAAATATGAGACATACTTATATTAAAACCTGATGGAATTCTTTAGTATTTTCCATGCTATTTTCAGGTCTGGTGGGAAGGTTACCTGAAACCTGGATCCAAAGTGAACATTCTTCATAGCTACCGTGACCCGTTAATTTGAGCCAAACTCAAAAACTTTTTGGTTGTTCCAATTCAGGCTCTACTATAATCACACGATCTTTCAACTTTGATATTACTCTTTAATTTTGTGAATATTTCAGAATTTTCATGGCAGCATTGTGAATAAACTATAGAAAAGGAACCATGGGATTTTATATTTTGAAGCTTCAAAAATACTATGTGACATTTTCCCAATTTTTCTTAAAATGTTGCTTTGTATTATATTACTCTCCTAGATTACTTTAACCACAATTCTATCATTTCCTCTTGAGATTAAACAAGAGTAAAAATGTTCAGTAGGTTCTGACTGAAGTTGTAATTGTGTGTTTAGATTTTCTACATCCTATTTTTTGTTGGCTTAATCTATTTGTTACTGAAAGGTTTGTTACCATTTCCTACCATGATGGTTCAGTTTTCAATTCCTCCTAGTAACAATTTTATTTTTTTGCTTTACATATATTAAGGCAATGCTTCTAAGGTCATACAGGCTTGGAACTGTTACAACTTTAGGGTTACCGATAGGTATTAACTATTAATAGTTTATCCTTAATCATTCAGTTGATTATAAAGTGTATGTTTTACTTTATATTAATACATTAATTACATGTTATATTTATATTAAGATAGTTGTATTGGTTTTTCTATTGTTATAGCAACAAATTACCACAAATCTAGTGGCTTCAAAGAACACAAGTTATTATCTTATTGTTCTGTTATTAGAAGTCTGCAATGGATCTCATGGGGCTGAAACTGAGGTGTTGACAGGCCGTGCTCCTTTTTGGAGACTCTTGGGATGAATCTATTTCCTTGCCCTTTGTGGCTTCTAAAGGCCCCCTACATTCCTTGGCTCACAGCCCCTTCCTCCATCTTCAAAACCGGCCACATTGCCTCCCTCTCTGCCTTTCTTCCCAAGTCACACCTTCCTGACAGAGTCTTCCACAGCTGCCCTTTCCCACATCCCAGGACCCTGTGATTACCCTGGCCCACTTGGATAACCCAGGACCATCCCCTCCCCACCATCTTAGGGTTGAGAGATTAGCAGCCTTAATTCTCTTTGCATCCTTTGTGCCCCTTTGCCACGTAGGCTAACATGACCACAGGTCCCAGACACTAGGATATGGATGTCTTTGTAGAGGGTGTTATTCTGCCTACCATCATAGTTATAACAGTTTCTTTTTGTTAGTATTTGATTAGCAATCTCTTTACTTTTAATCATTGTGAGTCCCTGTGTTGTGGGTGTGTCTCTTGAAAACAGCATATAACTAAATTCCCTCTCTCCTCTCCCCTTCTCCCTTCTTCCCTCCCTCCTTCCCTCCTTCCTTCCTCCTTTCCTACCTACCTTCCATCCATCCATCAGTGGGAAACTTTTTAAAGCAGAGTTTAGTCAGTTTGCATGCATTCTAATTACAGATTTCTTACAGGGCTATTTCTACCATCTATCTTTTTTTGTACTTTTTTTTTTTAATTTCCTCCTTTTTCTTTGCTGGTTTAGAAGCTACATATTTTATTTCTATTCTTTTGGTGATTACTCTGAAAATTTAATATACATTCTTGATATTCAAAAGACCAAAGCTAACCACTGTCTTGATCCTCTTCCTACACATTCAAGAACCTTTTCCCTCTGATCTCTCCTTGTTACTTAAAATGAAGTTGTGCTCCAGCATAAATTTTAATCCCTGTGTTAGTTTGCTAGGGTTGCCACAATGATTACCACAAACTAGTGGCTTACACAGAAATTTCTTGTCTCACAGTTCTGGATGCTAACAGCCCAAGATTAAGACAGGATTGTTCCTTCTATGGGCTGTGAGGATCTGTCCCACGCCTCTCGCAAGCTCTTGGTGGTTTTCTGGCCATCTTGGCTTTTAGATGCATTGCTCTGATCTCTGCCGTCCTTTTCACATACTGTTCTCCCTGTGCACGTCTCTGTGTCCACATTTTCCCTTTTTATGAGGACAACAGTCGTTTTGGATTAAAGCCCACCTTAGTGGTCTCATTTTAGCTTAACTATCACATCTGCAATGATGCTATTTTCAAATAAGGTCACATTCTGAGGTACTGGGGGTTAGGAATTCAACATATGAAATTTTGGGGGACATAATTCAGCTCCTAACAGCTCCCTACTTTGTTTTTAAAGACTTCAAATTAGTCATCATGTTCAGATTTACTTATTTGCTCACTCAATATTTTGCTCACCATCGCTTCTTGTAGCTTACTCTTTGCTTTTGGGCTTAATTTTCTTCTTCCTCAGGTACGCCTCATCTTGATTTGTTTGAAAATGTCTTTATTATGTCTTCACTCTTTTATGACATTGTAGTTGGGTCTAGAATTCCAGGTTGACGATTATTTTCTTTCAGCACCTTGAAGATAATTAATATTTCAGTGTCTTATAATTTCTTTGACTGTTGTAAAGTCTGAAATTAATCTTATTGTGCTTTCCTTATAATTTTTTTCTTTTTTCCTTTTTGCTGATGGCTTCAAAGCTCTCTCAGTTGTTTGCTGCAGTTTTACTACACTATGTCTAGGCATGGATTTATTTTTATTTATTCTGCTCAGGATTTATTGTTATTCTGAGTCTGTAGAATCATGCCTGTTGTAATTTCCAGAAAAATCTCAGCCTTTATGTCTAGAATGTTGTTTTTGCTCCATTTTCTTTTTTTCTTTCTGTGTCAAACTTTTTTTTGCTACAAACGTAAATTTTATTGATGCATAAAATACATAGAAAATATACACAAATCAAAGTTGTGCAGTTTGATGAATATTTACAAACTGAAACCCCTATTTAACCAGCACCCAGATGCAGAAACGGGACAATGCTAGACCTTCGAAAGCCTCTTCAATCTCCCTTCTGGGTACTATTAATATCTACCTCTCCCATCGAGGCTAAGCACTATCTTGACTTTATCATCATAGATTAGTTTTACCTATTTGTAGCTGTACAACAATGAAACTATATACTCTTCCATTTCTCTTTCACTCAACATTGCGTTAGTAAAATTTACCCATGTTGTACATAGTTCTAATGTATTCATTCTTGTTGAGATATGGTATTGCATTGCATGAATTCCACCTAGAACTTTCATTAGAAGCATGTTGGACCTTCTGTTGTCCATATCTGTTAAGTTCTCTCTCATATTTTGCATCTTTTTAATTCTCTGCGGTTTATACTGTGTAAATTCTTCACATCTGCCTTCATGTTCATTCATTCTCTACTGAGCTATACCAAATTTGTGATTTAAACCATCCATTGAATTTTTATTTCAATGACTATCTTTTTCATAATTTTAAAAGCTCTATTTGTCCCCTTTTAAAATATTCTTGTTCTTTTTTTCAGAGTGTTTAGCTATGTGTTTAATTTTTTTATTCTATTTTAAAAATTAATCTTATATTTAAACTCAGATGTCTCTTTTAAATAAAACTTCAGGGGATATAATTTTGATATTTGTTGTATATTCTGACTTTTGTTGGTGTACCTTTCTCTTGAGAATGTTATAGTCTTGAATTGAGAGCTGATTTTTCAGTGAGTTTTTGCATTTGAGACTGTAGTACAGTCTTGTTGGAGGACTTGCTCTTTGGAAAGGTTTTGTGTATGTTTCTGCCTGAAGCCTCAGAGGTATCATCAGATTGGGGCTAGCTTTTATATTAATTTCTTGGATTGGAAGTTTCTGGGTTAGATACGTAATATATATTATAGTATGTATGTTGCGCAGTAGTTCTGAATTCTTCAGGGAGATATTTTTTACCCCCACTCAGAGTCCAATAATGGGACAGACAACAACCTGTACCCAATAAACTATTTTTGATCCAGTGAAATTCAAAAAATGACACAGTACTGTGATTTGCATAACTGGGGCATCAACTCCATGGCAAAAGAAGTGGACATTGGAATCCAACAATGAGCTCCAAGACTGGGACTTTGGAGAGTCTTGGAGAAACGGGGTGAGAAAGAATCAAGACATTAGGATTGGGGGTGGGATATCGGAGAGCAGAACAGCCTATGAGCCGGTGGAGTGGAGAGGGCTTCTGGGGCTAATTCTCATTGCTCTGAGCCCTGGCATCGGTGTCACATCTAAATCATCTTTATGCTTAGCTTGAGCCCTTCTCTGGACTGGGTCAGCTTCTTAATGGCACAGAACTGGCAGTCCCATTTGCAAAATTTTGAATTAGGGGAAGTTGTCTTTAGCACTGTCCTATTGTCCTTTCTCAAAGTCCCTGCTCCACTTGCTAGGGCTGTTCTCTTCCCTGTCCCAATTCGATGCCTCCAGGACAAAGGTCTTGACCTCAAATGTCTACGGGGTGACGAGGCAGCTGACTTAAATTAATAAGACTAGACTGGATGGCTACTTTAGAGAAGTAGAGACCCAGAGGGCACATGGCTTCTCAGTGCCAGCTTATTGTTGCTAAGTTCCAGCACAGCCTCGGTTAAAAATTTCGATTTTCAAAAAGAAAACATCTAAAAATGTTGGCAACTCATTCAACGATCAAAAAAAAAAAGTGCTTTGCTCACCAAAAACACAGCTGTGGGCCACATATGGCCTGCAGGCCACTGGTTTGCAGCCTCTATTCTGAGCTGCCTTTCAGAACCTTCCAGGTGCCTGAATAATCTCTCATTCCAAGGCAGCCCCCATTCTCCCAGCAGGCCTACCTGACAAATAACATCTCACTGTCCGAACTATCTGCATTCTCCGTTCTCCCCCATATTCCCCACTCCTTCAGTGGCCATGTTTGAACTAATCCCTACTAATGTGCGAATGATAGATCTCCCCAAGTATTCGGGACTGAATCATAGTGTGAAGCCCTGGTGATGGAACCCAAGGAACTGTATTTTGGCTGATGCAGGCTGTGTGGGGTCTCAGAGTGGGCTCTGCAGCCAGATGCTCTTCATCCTGGCTCTGCACTCACTGGCTGCATGATCCTGGCCAAGAGGCTGCATCTCCATAAGCCTTGGTCTTCTTATCTGCACAATTAGGTTAATAATACCTGGTGGGTTGTGGTAAGGCTGTTTTAATTTCTGTCATATACTCGTTGCTTACTTTTGTTCAAATTATGGGCATTCCAAAGTCGTAAGAGCCCTTGGAAATCACCTAAGTCAAGCCCCTCACCATGCAGATTTTGTAGATTTTGAGAGATTTTGATTCACGGGATTTGTCCGAAATCTTAGCTAAATTGGGAATTAGTTTGCAATATTTATTTGTAGTGATAAACTTTGTGGCAGAATTGGCTGTGATATCCTATAGCTCATCCATGCAGAATATGAATTAATTGTTAAAGCAGGACTATTGCTCCAAAATCTGTCAGGTTAGAGTATGGGGGAAAGGACCTGTGTACTCCTATTTCTTTCATTTATTATCTGTGCAACAATCACTTAAACTCTAAGCCTCAGTTTGACAACAGGAAAAAGAGATACTAATATCTGCTTTGCCAGCTGAGTATTATTCTGAGTGTTATTGATGTGAATTATTTCACAGACTTGGCGTACAAACATGGCCTCATCTCTTTAAAAAATTAAAACTAATCCAAGGTCATTCTGGACTAGAAGAAATGGTGGTATCTTTTTCTTAGGGATACCCCATTCCCAAATTGTTTAAGAACCTGAGGGTTATAGAGTCCTAAGGTGGGGGGTAAGTAGGTGGTTGGGTGGCCAAGCCAAAGTTTGATCAGCTCACCATTGCCACACTCTTCTGTGGCATTGTCAGAGCCACCTCTAAGCCACCCAGAGAGTGTCTACAATCTGGGGAAGAATGCCCCTTCTGGGCAGACACAGCCCTGTGGACTCTTGGCTTGGCAAGTGAAACCTGGGCCAGATTTCAGCCCCCACTGGCATCTCTGAGCCATGTGTCCCTCACCATCACCTGTGGTGACCCTGGTCAAGGAACACACCTGGTCCAGTACGTGGCATCTGGCAGAGGATGCTGGCCCCAGGCTGACTGAGGCGTGCTCTTCAACTGAGGATCTTTGAGGGAGGACCATGCCTGCCTTTTCTTGGGCTCTCGGGTTCACAGCTTTTACCGCTTACCTATTTCAGGAGACAAGAGGCACCTGGGAGCTCTGCATCCTCTCTTCCTCCTCCCTGGAGAACCACACACTTCATCCGGAGAACACGGAAGGTCTGAGTGTGCCCCTTTGGTGAGCTCTAGGGCAAACTGCCCTCCTCCTGCGTATCTACAGGGAGGCCCCACTCCCCGCCCCTTAGGGTCCTGCTGGGACTTACCCTCCTGAAGTAGAACAAGCTATGACTAAGCAAAACAAACGAACAAGAACCAATGCAAGTTAAATTTCTCTAGAGACATCTTGATACATGTCACCATAACACTGTATTATGATATATATATTTTTAATTTGCACTTGTGCTCTAAATCAGATTGAGTGTGAAATAAGCTGGTGCCTTCATAATCTTCAGTAGGAGCTCCACGGACCTTCTAGGAAACGCAACAAGCTTTTTTTGGATAGATTGGCTCCAGGCTGTCATTTGCATGTGAAATCGAGGTGCTGTGACTCACCCTCCCGTCTCCCTGTTAGCAGGTAGCAGGAACCGGTTGCTGCAACTCCCTGCTGCCCTCCCTGGTGACCTGGGACTTGTGCAAACACATGCTGAGAATGAGGGGCCCAGCCTGGGGTCACTGGGGTCACGGACTGGCAGTCGGCCCCCTCACAGGCCTTTTGGCATTAGTGCTTTCTTCCCACCGGAACTAAACAGCCCGGGGGCCGGTCCTCGTGTTAGAATCCACAACCGCAGGATCCACGGTAGATGATTATAAACAATGATGGTTTATTTTCCTTTGTTTAGAATTCTAGCGAGACTGATCAATTTTTTAAAAAACGACCTTAGTTCAGTGAAATCAAACCAAGGATTAAGTGAAAACAGCAGGAAGCAAAATCAATAAATCAGTAACTCAAAGAACAGACCTTAGAGGCCCGTTGCCTGGCTTGCCTTGCCAAATGACAGAAGGGTCAATGCCTTCTGATGTGGAAGGGAAGTCGGAATGATTTCCCCCGGCGTGAATTCATTTCATTTTGTGTGTGCGCTGACAGTGAAGGGCTGAACGCGATGCTACATCGCCCCCTAGTGGTAAACACGCGCACATCGTCTGTGACGCCCAGGTGGGCTCCAAGATTGTCAGCACGGCCTCCAAGTCAAGTCAACGCACTTTGCGGAAACCTAACTGCGGCAAACCACATGCGACAGGTACTAAAATAGAGTTATTCCAAGACTTCCCCTTCTGTTTTATTTTATTTTAGTTTTTTCATTTGTCATCTTAACATTTTATTAAAATATGTATAACCGATTGAACAAAAAATAGTAACAATGTATAATAGGATATATGAATATGTGGAAATAAAATTATTGACAAGAATAGCACAAAAGATTGGAAGGCAAAAATTGAATTATACTGTAATGTTTGTATGTTACACATGAATCTATAGCGTGCCAAATATGTGATTCCAGAAAAGCATATCTAAAAGGATATTATTGAGAAATAGTCTTTTTAAAATTTTATTTTTTCCCAGCTTTGTTAAGCATAATTGACAAACAAAAATTGTATATATTTATGGTGCACAATGTGATTTTTTGACGTATGTATATATTTTGCAATGATTAAATCAAGCTAATTAACATATCCGTCTCCTCACATACTTATTATTTTTTTACAGTAAGAACATTTAAGATCTACTGCACTCTAGCCTGGGTGACAGAGCGAGACTCTGTCTCAAAAAACGTCTGATCTCTTAGCGATTTTCAAGTGTGTACTACATTATTATTGACTACAGTCAACACACTATACAGTTGCTCTCCAGACCTTATTCCTCTAGTCTAACCGAAACTTTGTACACTTTGACCAACATCTTCCCATTCCTACTCCCCCTTGCCTGTCCCTGGTAATCACCATTTTACTCTCTGTTTCTATGGGGTTGACATTTTTACACTCCATACGTAAGTGAGATCACGCAGTATTTGTCTTTCTGTGTCTGGCTAATTTCAGTTAACAAAATGTCCTCCAAGTTCGTCAATGTTGTCACAAACACAGGACTTCCTTCTTTTTATGGCTGAATAGCATTCCATTGTGTGTATGTACTGCATTTGCCTTATCCGTTCATTGCTTGATGAACACTTAGGTTGATTCGTGTCTTGGCTGTTGTGAATAGTGCTGCAGTACACGTGGGTGTGCAGGTATCTCTTTGACATACTGGTTTCATATCTTTTGGGTATATACCCAGTAGTGGGAATGTTAGATCATAGGACAGTTCTATTTTTAATTTTTTGGGGAACTTCTATACTGTTTTCCACAATGGCTGTGCCAATTTATGTCCCCATAGTGTGCAAGGGTTTCCTTTCCTCCACATCCTTGCCAGCACTTGTTATCATTTGATCGTTTTGATAACAGCCATGTTAACAGGTGTGCGGTGATATCTCATTGTAGTTTTAACTTGCATTTCCCCAACGATTAGTGATGTTGATACACCTGCCTTCTAATTCCTATGCCTTGAGTGTGCTGATCAGGGGAAAGAAGTGGTGAGAAGATCTGGGAAGCCCACGATTTATTTGGGAAGCTAGAATGTGATTGCATGTGAATGGCAGGAAGTGAGCAAGAGGAGAGAGAAGTCTGGGCAAGCAGGAGGGAGAGTGCCCAAGACCCAGCTCAGAAAGCTCTATCCTTGTCTGGTTTGTACAGAAAGAAAGAATGACTAGGGGACTTGGGGAGAGAGAGTGTAATGGGATTTTTAGGAAATTTTCCTATATACTCTTTAAGGCTTTTTGTTGTTTGATTTGCAATGAGTCACGGGACTAAGCTAGATCTTTTTTTTTCTTTTTTTTTTGAGACAGAGTCTCACTGTGTTGCCCAGGCTAGAGTGCTGTGGGGTTAGCCTAGCTCACAGCAACCTCAAACTCCTGGCCTCAAGCAATCCTACTGCCTGCCTCAGCCTCCTGAGTAGCTGGGACTACAGGCATGCGCCACCATGCCTGGCTAATCTTTTCTATATTTTTAGTTGTCTGATTAATTTCTTTCTATTTTTAGTAGAGGCAAGGTCTCGCTCTTGCTCAGGCTGGTTTTGAACTCCTGAGCTCAAACAATCCGCACGCTTTGGACTCCCAGAGAGCTAGGATTACAGGCGTGAGCCACCGTGCCCGGCCTAAGCTAGATCTTAAATCAGTAGCAAGCAGGCCACATTTCATGTGGGTTACACATAAAAATATGACCTCTCGTACTATTGTTCTGATATTTTGGGTAGCTGCATGAGTGAAGGACTAGAGGGGATAAATGTCTTCTAAGAACGAAGAAATTCATTCTTAAACAGGACGAATGGCCACTGGGCCTTCCCTACATGTCAAGTGCCTTCCCAGCTGTGCCCTAATGGAAGAGAAAATGGAAACATCGTGAACATCTGGGAGAGGGGGGAGTGAAATGAAATGGAAAGAAGGTTAACTGAGGTGACCAGGCCACTGAAGGAAGCAGAAAGTTAATGAGCCAAGAGCCCCAGTCATGGATCACTGGCAGGTGTCTGCTTCATCCCTTCTCTGGGGCACCGCTTGATGGCAGCAGCACCGAAGGGCAGGACCACTGTTTGAAAAGCAGTGTGAGCTTCTCTTCATGAGATTTGCAAATATGTGTGATATCTAAGTCAAATGAGCTGATGTTTTTCTCTATAGAACTATATTATTAATAAACATCAAATATGACTATTGTGTAGCTCCATGACAAATTTCTAGCACTTTAGCAACCTCTAAATGCACACTATCCTGCCCATCCGTTTTCCTATCATCTCTCCATCCATCCATCCATCCATCCATCCATAATCCTTTATTCTTCAAGTATTCAAGGATGAATCAGGCAGTCTGTTAAGCATTAAATATTTATTGGTGTTCAGTGCTTTAGGAGGTTTATTCTGTACCAACCACATTACTTGAGGCTCCAAAGAAGTTGTTTCCATCTTCGCTGGGGAGAGGTCACATTCCTGTAGAGCACTGACTGCTCAGCCAGTTGGGCTGCTGCTGGTGGCCCATGTGACTCATGGAAAGAGCACCTCTCATTATTTTGCACACTGATGACTTTTACCAATTATGTCTGGGATTTCCCTGCCATAACCAAGGCACAAAAAGCTTCAGGACTTTCTTGGCACCCTTGCATGAGTGTTGGCATGTCTGGCCTGGCCTGAGATATCACAGACAGCAGGCGGCTGCCAGGAAGTGCCACTGGCTCGCGTTGCTGCTGCTGTTGTGGGGCTGGGCTGGCTTCCCAGTGGCTCCCAACACAGCCCAAGGGGTGGAGGTTCAATGTCTCATGGGAATAAACTTGATCAGTGAAAACTAAGAAATTGGAAGAAGCTAGAGGATAAGTCCCCTTCCTCCTTACTGATGGACTGTCCAGCTGTCGAGAAACAACGTGTCCATGGTGTTTCTCTGGAGGTGTCCTCTGTGAGTCAGGATCCAGGTCCTTGGTGGCACTGAGGCCATTCTTTGTCCCCTCCCTTCCAGGCTTATTTTCCTTTTCCCCTCCCCTTGACTTTGGGGATGGCACTCCTCAACAATGTGAACATGTAAGTTTTGTCTCAAGCTCCTTTTTCCAGGGAACTTGAGCTAAGACAGTTCACATGTCTATCTCTAAACCAATGACCAGGTCTAGGGTAGACATACACCCATTGCTGTGACAGTGGGCAGTGAGGTGCTGGGACTGAAAATCCCACTGGGTCAGGGCTGGCAGGGGGAGGAGCTCCCCAGAGGAAGGAGGAGAGGAAGGGGTGTTGAGCTGATAAGAACACAACCACTGCAGTCCATGTCAACATTCCTCTCCCTCCCTCCAGCGGTTTATTAGGTGGCCGGGCAATTTACGAGTCATCAGAGACATACCGTCCTACCTCAACTGTGTGATCCAACTAAACGTCACCATAGAGGGACCACGTGACATTGAGGCCCTTTGATGTGACACAGTATAAGGTATATAGACTCATACATGAAATAGTCTCAGCAAAAATCTTTGATGAAAATCCAGTCGAGCTTTTAGGTGTAACTTTCAGGTTATAGGAACTACAGGGGATAGAGCAACTAATTAAACAATGTCAGAAGGAAAAAACTGTCAAGTCCAGACTGTAGAATATTCTAGAAGACAATTGGCCTGATGTGTTTGTTTCCTGGGGTTGCCATAACTGAGGGTGCCATAAATACCACTAGCTGGGTGGCCTAAATGACAGAGATATACTGTCTCACAGTTCTGGAGGCTGGAAGTCTGAGGTCAAGGTGTTGTCCGGTTGGTTCCTTCTCAGGGCTGTTAGGAAGAGTCTGTCCCAGGCCGCTCCCCCAGCTTCTGCTGGTTTGCTGGCCATCCTGGGTGTTCCTCGGCATGTAGAAGCATCACCTGGATCTCTGCCTTTATCTTCACATTGGTGTCTCCCTGTGTCCGTTCCCTTTTTTTTTGTAAGGACAGTTGGATTAGAAACCCACCTACTCCCGAATGGCCTTATTTTAACTTAACTCATTTTATCTGCGACAATTCTATTTCCCAATAAGGTCACATTCTGAGATACTGTGGGGTTAGGAATTCAACATATGAATTTTTTTTTTTTTGAGGGAGACACAATTCAACCCATAGAACCTGGTCTCTCAAAAGTTCAGTGTCATAAAGAAAGTGGAAGATTACCCGAGATTAAAAGAGAGTAAAAAGACACAGCAACAAAAGGCAACGTGTGAAACTTGATTGGAAACTGGTTCAGAAGATTGGCTATAAATGTTATCTTTGAGACAACGGCGCAAGTGTGAGCATGGACTGGATATTAGAGGCTATGAGAGAATTGTTATCGATTTTTTATGACATTGGGATTATGAAGGATAGTATTTTTAGGAGGTACATGTTGACGTCTTAAGGGGTGAAACACACATATGGTATATAGAAAAATGCTAACCACTCAATTAAATCTGGGTGGCAGATATATAAAGAGGGTTACTGCATTATTCTTTCACTTTTATATATGTTTGAACATTTAATAATATAAAGTTGGGTGGGGGGAGAGGTGTTGTGGATTGGCATCTCTGGCCTTTAGTTTTAGTGCCAAATTTTGTCCAGAGCATCCTCCCACCTCTAACCAATCTCCAGGTGGGCAGTCCTTGTGTTGGAGAAATCATTTGGATACTAAAGCAAGTTTTAGGACCTTTTGTTCTGAAGATGGAGTAAAACTTTCAGAAATAATGTAAATAGAGTCAGATAGTTGTAAAGGAATCTTCTATATATGGGTAGACTTAATGATTCAGTTCCAATATCAAATACATTTGTATAATAATATTAAATAAA
>NW_012146301.1:100018-101195 GCF_000956105.1 Propithecus coquereli | reverse complement strand
TACTGGGGGAAAAATTTCTCTCTGGCCTTATAACCAAATAAAATTTTCTCATTTATCTCTTCAGACTATGGAGGCTGTCAATTCTGATGAATTTTAATGATCAATATTTCATATAGAGTTGGACTGAGATTCTGAAATGATTATATTTTCAAGCTATTGAGAATTATTAGGATTGTGATAGTGTTAAAAATAGAATATGATATAACTTAAAACTGTGTTTAAGGGAGGCTAAATTTACTTATAAAATAATCCCGAAGACCAAAGCATCACTGAATCATGAATCTCTCAGATCTCACCTCACCAGCCTTATTTTCCAACACTGAAGAGTAACTCATTACTTTAGAAAAATATCGTGTAATTATTGTGGAGTGGGAAATAGTTAAAGTACTAACCCCTCAATGACTAAAATGACAGGTACATATAAAGTAAACCTTTATGAACTCAGAAGTCACATTTAAAGTAGTGTTAACAATTGCATTAGAATAAAAACACTCAGACAATTAAACAGCCTATAGCCTGACTTTGCTTTGGAGTATTTAAAACAGAATCTTTGCTGTAGCTTTATCTCATTTATCATACTTGGTGTAGGCTGACACAGAACACAAAGATCAAATTCTTAGGAGACGGATGCTGAACTCTAAACAGTCTCTGAGTTTTCGGACACATTTCCCCAACGCTTGGTTAAGTGGGTAGGTTTCTTGCACACCACTGTTTCTATTAATCTTTTTTACCACACACAGTACCAGGTATAACTTCATTCACTTATTTAATCAACATTAATTGGGCACCCACTGAACAGGACACTGGCTGGGAGCTCATGGAGCTCACAATTTAATGGAAAGACACAGAAGTAAACTTCCAATGAAAGCTGAACTGCACGGGAAGTGGAGAAATAGCTAATGTCCAAGTTCAAGGTTCAAAAGCTCTCTATGCCTCTGTGTTCCCATCTGTAGCATGGGGAACTCCCTCATAGAATTAAGGAGTAGATGAACATGAAGAATATGACCACCCACAGTTTCTGAATTTATCTTTCAGTAATAGTTACATGGAAATGCTGAATCCACCAATCCATCAGTGAATATCTATCACTGCCTTTCTGCCAATTTAAAATTCTCAGGCCAACGCGGTGGCTCATGCCTGTAATCCTAGTACTCTGGGAGGCTGGGGTGGGAGGATC
>NW_012146301.1:95981-99968 GCF_000956105.1 Propithecus coquereli | reverse complement strand
AATAATATTAAATAAAAAATAAAAAAGGGGTGCCATGGGCTTCCTGCATTTGTAGTCAGACAGGCCTGTGTTCAAATCCTGACTCTGCCATTTGCTGCCAGCCTTGTGACCTGCGCTACATTGCTTATCTGCTCTGAAGCTTGCTTTGGTATCCAAAAAGTGGCAATAGCAATACCACCTTGCAAGGACTCAGTGAGGTCATATATTCATCCCTTCCTTGCTCATAGCATAATATCTGGAACACGGTAGGTGTTTGTATTCGTTCTCCACTTCTGCTCTAACAAATTATTACACGGTGGCTTGAAAGAACACACATTTACTATCTTACAGTACTGCAAGTTAGAAGTCCGACAGGGGTCTCACTGGGCTCAAATGTGTTGGCAGGGCTGTGCTTCTTTCTGGAAGCTCCAGGGGTGAATCTGTTTCCTTGTCTTTTCCGGCTTTTGGAGGCCTCAGTGCAAGGCCCGTTCTTCACCTGCAAAGCCAACGATGTTGCCTCTCTCTGGCGATTCTTCCCTGGTCCCAATCTCCTGACTCTCTTCTTCTCCCTCCTGGTCTACTTTGAGTGGATTACATCAGGCCCACTTGGATAATTTAGGATAATCTATTTTGAGGTGAACTGATTAGCAACCTTAATTCCATCTGCAACTTTAATCCCCCTCTGCTGTCTTACCTGACATATCCACAGCTACAGCCTCTGTGGATTAAGATGTGGACACCTTTGGGGGAGCCATTATTCTGTCTGTCACAGAGCTTGATTAAGAGAATTCATTGTGATTGAGGTTTAAATGCTCAGAAACGAGGCCATACCCTACAGACTTCAATATCCTGCTGATTTGGATCTAGGCTGCTTTCCTTTTTCTCTCTAGACTTGATTATCCTCAGAACAGAGTTGGCATCTAAGGAGCCTCCAGTTGTTCTTAACTGCTGTGAAGAAATTTGCATGTTTGGGTCTCGTTCCTCCCCAGGTCCTTCACTTAGGGCCACGGGTCATCTTGACATCTTTAGCTCAGCAAGATTGCCTCCTATGTTGGTCTTTTCCAGGCAGGCACGTGGCATTTGAACTGGGAAGGATGTTTGGGATGTACTGGTCATCTGTTGTTACATAACAAGCCACACCAACACTTACTGGCTTTGTCAACAGCCACTTTATTAATATTATCTTGTGGTTCTGTGAGTCATGGATTTGGGCAGGGCTCATCTGGTGATTCTCCTGCTCCATGTGGTGTGGAGCAAGGTCCCTCAGTGATAATCAGCAGCCAGAGGGGTTGGCCTGGAGGGTCCAGGGTGGCTTCACTCACACGTCTCCTGATGACAGCAGTGGCTGGAAGGCTGGGCTCAGCGGGGACTGTTGACCCCTGTCAAAGCTCCTGGCTTGGCTAGTGTATGGCTTCTTGACCATGGAGGTTGCAGATACTTAGAGTTCATCCAGGTAGCTCAGGGCTCCAGACAGGATGTTCTAGTGACAAGGTGGACACCGCACGGCCTTGTAAGCTGACTGGCCTGCTAAGCTACACAGTGTCACTTTTACTGCTCTGTGTTGGCCTCTGCAGTCACACGTCCACCCCAATTCTAGGGCATGGACCATAGACCCCACCTCTCATTGAGAGGAATATGAAGGAATTTGAGGCCACATTTAAAAACTATCCAGAGGTCATCTGAGTGTTTTGGAGTCACTAGGGATGTGATGGGAGAGACAGGACAGCCCCATGCTGGGCTAAAATAGTGTTCTTAACTGTTTGTAAGGGGCATGTGGGGGTGGACTTTCTTTTAAATTCTGCTGAGAACTCAAATTTTGTTCTCAGAAGAACATCCAATACATGCTTGCACCTGTGTGCACATACACACAAGTTGATATATAGTATCAGGAGGTCCATGGACTCTCTGCAACCCGTCCACGGGCTCCAGGGTGAGTCCCTGGGTCTGAGTGGAGCTGAGAGCCTTTCCAAGGGAAGGGGACACATATGTAGCCTGACATCTGGTGGTTACTTTAGAGAATTTCTAGCTCCTGGCTTCGGCTAGTGTGTGGGGTCACGTGCCAAGGAACAGAACACAAAAGGAGGAACTGGTGTGGGCTCAATGTGTGTGTGTGTGTGTGTGTGTGTGTGTGTGTGTATGAGAGAGAGAGAGAGAGAGAGAGAGAGAAAATGGGGCAGGAGCATACATTGAGCCTGACGCGTCTCAGGGCCGTCCAGATGGGTTTATAGGGGGATGGACTCGTGGATTCTGCGCACACTAAGTCTGGAAACCTTTTGCTGGGGCGTTTCAGGCAGAGTATCACTGTTGAAGACTCCTGTGGCTGGGGCCTAGTCCAGTGAGAGCTTTAAATAGTGAGGAAATAGACCTACGACAGTTGACTTTCTCAAAGTCATTCCTTTAAATAATGGTGCAACTGGCATGAGAACCCTTGTCCTCACTGTTGGGGGGACCTTGTTGTATGTCGTTCTGTAGTAACCTAGGGGCCCCCGAAGGCTCCTGAGGAAGGAGAGGACAACTCCGTCTTGGTCTTACTGGGCTGCCTCGCCCTGGGAAACAGTGGGTATCTGTTGTTACCACCTGCCCAGACTATTCCCCTTTCTTCTGGGCCAGCACACAGATTTGCCTTTGGGGAAATTACCCTGCTTGCCTCCTCCAGAGGGACTGATCTCATCTGCTGAAGACAGAGGTGGGCATGTTGCCTGTCCAGGCCAGTGGCAGGTCCTGTCCCCCGGCCACTGTAATTGATTGAAGGGTGGGTTTGTGAGTGTCCTGCCCAGGGATTGGAAAGAGACTCTTCCCATCGTGGTTGCTAACTGTCTGAGGGAAGCCTGAAGCTGCCGGTACAATAGTGTGCACAAAGCTTGCCTGTGAATGAAGCCAGCCTAGAGAAGAATCAGCTCCGAGACACGGAGCACCAGGTCCTGATGATCTGTTTGGAGCCTTTGAATTTGTTGTGTCTGAAGCTGCTCATACCTCTGGATTTTATAGTTTTCCCAAGAGCCAATCGATTCTCTCTTTTGACTAAGCCAGTTTAATTGGGTGTCTATTGATTGCACTTGAGGGAGCACTGCCCAAAATAGAAAGCGTCTCAGTTTGATAATTTAGGTGATTAGCGTTGTATTAATGTGACTTCAATGACTAATTTAGTTACCACATGGTTCAGTTAGCATTGCTGAGAGAAAGCTATGCTCCTTGAACATCTAATAAAAGTAGGAGTTTGAGAAAGCAGGAATGACTAACAACAGACCCTTCTTCAGCTAGCAGAACAATTCAATGAATTTCCTATTCATGATGGGTCAGCATTTCCGTCTCTATATACAAAGAAATGAATGTTCCAGAAAGATGATGGGTGGTACATTTAAACTAATAATACTTTATGTTTTGCTGACATGTGTCCTGAATTGCATTGAAATAATGAAATAATTGTTGTAATGAAACTGCTGAAAGCATGATCTAATTCTAAAAACCAAATGGATTATGACCCATACATATTGTATGATAGATTTTAAAAGCGGCTGGGTGTGGCATAGAAATATTTTGAAAAGAAGTAACTTTAACACTGAAAAATAGTATGATAGTAATTTATCTCCCTGCAAAGTAATTGCAATAATAAATGAAAAATTTTCATCGACATCTTTCAGTATGGATAGTGCCTAAGTAAGTATAATACTCAACTGATTTCAGAATTTGTTATTTTGAAACAATTTATAACAGAACAAATTTCAGTTATGCATTTTGGTACAATATGGTATAAGAAGCATATTAAACTTATGACACAGGGGAGGTGTGAAATGTGTTCTATGAATAAATTTGAAACTTGTCTGCTTGATCTGAAGACAGATCGGGACATCTATCAATAATACTAGGGAAGCTGGGCGTGATGGCTCATGCCTATAATCCCTCCCACTTTGGGAGGTTGAGGCAGGAGGATCACTTGAGGCCAGGAGTTCTAGACCAGCCTGGGGAACATGTTGCGACCCCGTCTCTACAAAAAACAAAAAAAAAAAA
>NW_012146301.1:90326-93810 GCF_000956105.1 Propithecus coquereli | reverse complement strand
AAAAGCTCTGAAGATCAAACAACAGTGTGCATATACTTAACACTATTGAAATGTATGCTTAAAAATGGTTAAGATGGTAAATTTTATGTTATGTATATTTTACCACAATTAACGTCTAAAAAAAAAAAAAAGAGAAAATAAAGACACTAGGCAGACTCACTAAAACCTTTTCAAACAATAGATAAATACTTTCAGTCCAAACAAAATGTTGTTCCATCAAGCTAGATTTCTATTTCATGTAAAATTTATGTCTGCAGATTGAAAAAATGGGTGTACACATCCTGGTATACTGTATTAAACCCATGAAGAAGGAAGCTACTTGAGACATTTAAAATGTAGAGTACAAGAAATCATTCATTATCATGGGTAGAGCATCTCCACATAGGGACGTTTTTTAGAATGTTCATTCATTTTTTGAACAGAGACAGAGGCCTGCTACTTTCTAGCTCCTGGGCTAGGTATGGTTCCAGGAGCAAACAAGACACCCAGGGTCCCTGTCCCCACTGAGATCACACTATATAGTAAAGGAGACCATTAGACAAGAAATTACCAGTCTAGTAAGTGTTCTGTTGCCTGTGGCAACACATAGGAGAGGCTCTTTACTGGAGTTTCCTGGAGGAATGATGTGTCAGCCCAGGAGTAAAGAATGAGCAAGAGTTAGCTAGACAAAGGGTGGAGGAAAGAGTGAGGGGCAGAGTGGATGCCATGTCCCTGCATGCAGAGGTGAGGGAGAAGATGTGAGTTCCGTGGACTGGAGTCCAGGATGGTTGGAGAGAAGGGTTCAACATCAGTCTGGATGTGTCCAGGGTTGAGAGTTGCTGAGTGGTTGATGTAGAACAATAAGGCAAGGAACTTAGGAGGTTGGCAAGAGATTGGTTGATATGAAGAACCATAATATGGAAGTTGAATTGGAGAGGAAGGGAGACCTTGAAAGTGGAGGAGCTCAAGAACTGACCAGTTACTAGGATTCATTGAGAAATCGGAAATGAAGGACAGGCCCCAAAGACATAAAGCTGAGAAATGGGAAGCAGCACAGTCTATTGGTTAAGGAATGAGATCTGAGAGCCAGCAGAACCTGCTCAAGCCCTATTCTTTATCCTAAACCTGACTTGGGGGACGCTCCATTTTCCTTATCTGTAAGGATTATGAAAATACCTCCTTATAGGGTTGTTATATACCTTTGATTGCATGTAACAAACTTCACAAATCATTTACATATAGAAGCCATCGATGCATATGCAACAGCTGCTGCAGTTTACTCAGCTCTGTAAGGGGTGGGTCAGTCCCAGGTGCAGTGAGAGGATGCTCTTGGAGACGGCTAGAAAGAAAGGAAGCTTCAAGTCTGCCTTTTCCATTATTACTCACAGCCTCTAGACAGTGCCTGCACACAGTATGTGTTTAATAAAATTTTGTAAAATTAATGAACATTATTATTCATTAATTATTAATTATTCAAAAGTAAGTGGTTGAAGTCACAGTCTTTTGGAAAATATTTTGGAAATACATAGTTTAGAAATGTTGATACCCTTTGACCCAGTGATTGAATTTACGGGGTCAAAAATAAACATCTCTAGTATGCAAAAAGCTTAATGCACAAAGATGCTCAGTGCCATGCTAGTGATACCAGTGAAAAATTGGAAATAACCTAAATGGCCCATAATAGGGGACAGTTGAAGTAAGCTTTGGCATATGCACATGATAGGATATAATGTATACGCACTAAATTTATTTGTGATGCATATACACTGTCATGGAAAATGCTTAAGAAATAGCATTGAGTGAAAAAGGCAGATTTAAACTGTGGTATTATCACATAATGGAAATATGTGATATTCCTTGGGAAAATAAAAATCTGCATAGAAAAAGGTTAGAAAATATATCAAAATATGGGTGGTAGGCATACAGGTAAGATTTTACTTTTCTTCCTTTGCTCTTCCCTCTTTATTTTTCTTCAACATTGTACAACTTATCTGTACAAAATTGTGCAAGTAATGGCATACAAGAGAGAAACATGCCCACCAAATGAGAAAGAGAGACTGGGTGGAAAGGTTTTATCTGCCACAGTGGTGGCAGCCTTTCTGTCCTCAACCTCAGCAGCAGTGGGAAGCGATGCTAAGGAAAGGGAGAAAAAAGGCGAAAGGAAATGAGAGTTGAGGAGGAAGAGGAGAAGTAGAAGAAGGAGTACATAGGATGGTGGTGGGGATGGGAGACACCCTGTTTTCTAATTCTGGTGATGAACTCCTGGCGTTTCTTTTTTAAAGACAGCTAGAAGGATAGTTGCTTGGAAAGGATCTTGCTGCCCCAGCAAATGTCTGAAACACCATCCACTGCGCTTCTCTAATGGTGGGTGCAGTTGAGCTATTGGGATCATGTGACCACACCTCCGGGTGCTCCCCTTTCCTGCCAACTTCCCAATAGAGGCAGAATTGATCACTTCTTAATGTCCTGTATACACTGTGTTTTGCAAATACAGAAGTATTTGTATACCCAGAATAGGTTATGGGATTTGGGGTGCTTGGGGGGAATTTAGGGATAATTTTAATCCAAACCCTTCAAGCCATAGATGAGGAAGTTTGAACATCAGAGAAGTAAAGTGACTGTATAAGGCAACATAGAGTGTTAGCAGCAAATCTGGGTGGATTCACTATGTACATTCCTGGCAAGATGGGCCTTGTTCTGCTCTGTTCTTGGAGACTTCTTAAGGCTACTTAGAGAGGGTCTCTTCTGGGGGACGCCAAATTTGCACTTAACACAAATTGGGGTGGTCAGAGTGGAAGCTGGTGGAAGAGCAATGCAGAGGAGGTCAGTGGCTTCTCTCTCCCACACCCTTCCAGCGGAGTAAATGTTTCTCACTTAAATAATGATGATAATAGTAACACTCATAGCTAATCCTTAGGAATGACAGGGTTTATATTAAATATCTTAATATATATCTTTCTGTTAAATGCTTCAATATATATATTATTTAACCCTCTTAACATTCTTATGGGGTAGGAATAATTATTATCCTCACTTCTGCAGATCAGGAAACTGAGGCCCAGAGAAATAGAGAAGTTAGGTGGGCAAAGTCCCTCTACCGATAGGTGACAAAGTCAGGATTTGGACTCAGAGAATCAGGTCCAGAGTCCATGCTCCTAACCACTGTTCTATGTAAAGGAGAGAAGGAGGAGAAAAAAAAGAGAGAGGGAGAGAAGGGAAAAAGCGGGGAGAGGAATGAGAAGGGAATGAAAAAGGGAAGTTGAAGCTTATTAGAAATCTGTACAGTGGAAAATACATGTCTCCTCAGAAAAATGAGGTGATCTAGAGAAAACTTCTCTAACTTTGTGGCAACTTTTTTTTTTGCAGAAAAACATCTCCAAGACTTTCTACTTACAATAGCTCCTTTACGCCAAAAATTCTTGGTAAAGTGTTAAGATGCCATTAAGATTCAGGAACATGAATTCTTAAGCCTGGACCCTATGGCTACTGAAGTCTTGCCAAGACC
>NW_012146301.1:87685-88801 GCF_000956105.1 Propithecus coquereli | reverse complement strand
TTTTTTGAGACACAGTCTCACTCTGTTGCCCTGGCTAGAGTGAGTGCTGTGGCGTTAGCCTAGCTCACAGCAACCTCAAACTCCTGGCCTCAAGCAATCCTACTGCCTGCCTCAGCCTCCTGAGTAGCTGGGACTACAGGCATGCACCACCATGCCTGGCTAATTTTTTCTATACATTTTTAGTTGTCCGATTAATTTCTTTCTATTTTTTTTTTAGTAGAGACGGGGTCTCACCCTTGCTCAGGCTGGTCTTGAACTCCTGAGCTCAAACAATCCTCCCGGCTTGGCCTCCCAGAGTGCTAGGATTACAGGCGTGAGCCACCATGGCCAGCTGCAACTATATGCTTTCTGCTACACAGATAGGTTAAAAAAAAGATGGGAAAAGATACACCAGGCTAACATTAATAAAAAGAACACTGAAGTGGTTATGTTAGTATCAGACTAGATTTCAGAGTTTGGAATGTTTTAAGAGATAAACAGAGTCAGTTCATAATGATATAGAGGTCAATTTCCTAAGAGGACATAATAATTCTAAATGTTTATTTATGTAATAACAGGGATTCAAAATACATGCAGCAGAAACTGACAGAACTTAATGGAGAAATAAAGCTCACAATTGTATTAATAGTTAGAGACTGCAATACCCCTCTCTCAACAATTGATAGGTCAAATAGACAGATATTTAGTAAAGATACAGAATACTTGAAAAAGTTCATCAACTAACTGGATCTAATTAACATTTATCTATAAGTGTTCTAACACTTTCCCCAACAATAGGACAACATACTTCCTTTTCAGATGTGCGCAAAACATTTAAAAAGACAGACCACATTGTGGGACATAAAATAAATTTTAACAAATTTAAAGAATTGAAATTATACAACATGTGCTCACAGATTCATTATGATGCAGTTAAACGAGAAATCAATAACAGAAATTTATCTTAAAATTCTCCAATATTTGGAAACAAAACCTTACACTTAGTAGTAACCTATGGGTCACAGAAGAAATCACAAGAGAAATTAGAAAACATTCAGAATTGAACGAAAATGAAAACATTACTTATCATTATTTGTAGGATACAGTTAAAGTGGTATTTGAGGGAAATTTATTGCA
>NW_012146301.1:77289-85095 GCF_000956105.1 Propithecus coquereli | reverse complement strand
TGGCTAAAACTTGGCTGTCTGTTATACTCCTAATTAAGATTTTGATTTGTTTACTTACTACGTTAGGTTGAGATTCATTATATAGGAACTCAAAGTGTGGAAATAGCCTCAGGCTAATGGCTTCTTGATTATTTAATTTAACAAGCTAAAACTATTAAACTAGAAGTAAACATATGAAACATCTTAGTGACCTTGGCATAGTTTTCTTAAATAAGACCAAAAAAAGCACAAACTGTAAAGAAAATGTTAACACATTTGACTGCAAAAGGAAAAGCTTTTGCTCTCAAAAGATAAATAACTTAATAAAATAAGTGTCAGGCTGGGAGAACACATTTGCAACAGATATTTCTTGCAAAGGGCTTGCCTCTAGGATCTATAAAGAACTCTCACAATTCAACACTAAGAGTATTTCAAAAATCCAATAAAAGTGGCCACAAGATTTGAATGGGCACTTCACCAGAAAAGACATATAGATGACATATAAGCACATGAAAAGATGTGGATCATCACTAGTGATTAGGGCAGTGCAAATTAAAATCATTTTGAGATTTTTATTGCAGCAGCATTCACAATAGCCAAGATGTGGAATCAACCTAAGTGTTCATCAATGGATGAATGAATAAAGAAAATGTGGTACATATACACAATGGAATATTATTCAGCTGTAAAAAGGAATGAAATTTTGTCATTTGCAGCAACATGGATGGAACTAGAGGTCACTATTTTAAGTGAAATAAGCCAGGTACAGAAGGAAAAATATCATATGTTCTCACTCATACATGGCAGCTAAAAGGGTTGGTTTCATGGAGGGAAAGAATAGAACGACAGATACGAGAGATTGGGAAAGGCGTGTGTGTGTGTGTGTGTGTGTGTGTGTGTGTGTGTGTGTGTGTGTGTGTATGTGTAGGAACGAAGAGGTTGGCTAATGGGTACAAACATACAGTTAGAATGAATAAATGCTAGTGTTTGATTGGACAGTAGGGTGATGATAGTTAATAACAATAGCATATTGTAGACTTCAAAATAGCTAGAATTTTGAAATGTTCTCAATACAAAGAAATAATAAATGTCTGAGGTGATGTATATTCTAAATACAATCATTATACATTGTATGCATATGTAATGCATGAAGAATATCACATGTACTCCATAAATATGTACACATATTATGTATTAATAAAAATATGAAAAATCACAATGAGAAACCATTGTACATCTATTATTAATACATGCATGAATGGCCATAATCCAAATACTAAAAACATTAAGTGTTGGTGAGGATTTAGAGCCTCTGCAACTCTCATATATTACTAGTGGGATGCAAAATGATATAAGCACTTTGGAAAACAGTTTCTTAAAATGCTATGTGTGTGTGATCCATACAACTTGGTGATTCTACTGCTAGGAATTCATTTAAGAGAAATAAAAGTAAGTGTCTATACAAAGACTTGTACATTTATTGCAGCTTTATTTTTAATAACCAAATATTAGGAACAATTCAAATATCCATCAAAAGGTGAATGGATCAATACATTGTGGCATATCGCTACAATGGAATGCTAGTTATCAACGAAGACCAACAAAATATTGACACATGTAACCACATGGAAGAATTTATTTTGCTGAATGAAAGTAGCCAGACAAAAAAGAGTACATACTACATGACTGCATTTTTATAAAATTCTAGAAATGCAAACTAACCTGTATTGAAAGAAAGCAGAGCAGTGGTTGCCTGGCATTGGGGGAGGAAAATAGGGAGATGGATTACCAAGGGGAATGAAAAAAGTTTTGAGGGTGATCTTGATTGTGGTGATGGTTTTGTGTCTGGGCATATGCTGAAAATCATGGAATTGCACAATTTATTAAATATAGGCAGTTTGTTCCATGCCAATTATACCTCAGTAAAGCTATTATAAAATTAGTGAGCATTAAGCAGAAGGTGGAGGAAGATGTGTTGGGGCCTTTTCTGATGCTTCTAAAATTTCATCAAGTAGACTGTTACCTGCACTACCTATAGTCAAGTTTGGCCCTATTTTGGTGTCAGAAAAAATAGCTAATATAATCTAAGTTTCATGTTTGGGAGGCTTCTGAACATGCAACGTATTTATTTCAAATGGATTGGCTGTTTACATGCTGTTATCTTGCTGTACCTAATACCAAATAAGGAACTTGCAGTAACCATGGAGCTAAGTTCCTTGCTCCACATACCAGGGAATCAGGTGTGAGGCAGCTTAAAGAGCTCTTATTTTTAATCTTATTTCTCCCCCAAATGAAATGTATACCCCGTGCTGATGCATTGGAACACTCAAAATGAACACAGATGGTAAATCAAATTTAGGGAGGGGGGATGTTCTATATAACCACTAACTGCCAACTTCAAAACACTAGATGGCTCCTCTAATGTATTTTAGATTGGATTTAAAAATAGGGGTCCTCATCAGAATTATTGAGAAAGATGACAATCATTTTTCAAGCAACGGGTGCATCCATAGGGACTATTACTGATGAAGAGAAAGAAAATGCAGTGCAGACTGAATGAAGCGCTCTTAGCAATGAGAACCTTTGGCTGCTTCTTTCTCATTAAGCCTAATAAACACCAGGTGGAGTCTAACGACTTGGTTGCCATTGAAGGAATCAGCACCATGCTTTTAAAAATTGGACGTGTATTATTTCAGGAAAGAAACAGTAAATGGTTCTTTTTTCAAAAACAATTTAAAAACATATATTTGACAGTTGGTGTGATAAAAATATCATAAATAGCAGTAAGAGCTGAACTTGCCAGCCTTACCTTCTGCTGAGACCCTGTGGATATTTCAGAACCAAAATTGTGGTGCTTAATTTTCTGAGGGAGCCAGACACATGCGTTGGCTGAAAGGTTAGAGAACCTGATGAAGAAGAAAAAACACAGGCTTTGGAATTAGTCATTCTCAAATATTGCTAGGTATGTAAATTTACCTCATTTTTCTCATCTTTAAAGTGGGCATTCAAGAAATGTTCATTTGCTTCTCCCCATTAATGAGCAGACTTCACTCTCTTTGTGTGTATATATTAAAAAAATCTATATTTTTGCATGGTGCCTTATAGTTTGCAAAACACTTTCATATTTATGAGTAATTTGCAAACTTTTTTTCAAAAGGAGTGTAATTTTTCTTGCATTTTCTTATATAGAAGCACAATATGTAAGAGAATATAAAAGTGAATTTACTCTGGTTGAACAAAGGGTGGAGTTTTAACCCTCTGAATGTCTCCCCTTGTACTCACACCTTCTTCCCCTCAATAGGATTCCTTCCCTACTGAGCACAGTTTGAAAACCTCTAGAAGTTATATAATTTGATCAAATACAGGACTTAAGTGGCCCTTTGTATGATACATGCAGAATCTTAGAAGCTGAAGGGTCACGACTCTTAGTTACTCTAAGATCACAGATTTACTTCATTGCAAACTTTATTTTAAGAGACAATAAGATCTGATTGCAAGAAAGTTGCTATAATGATGGATAACGGGGATATTTTTTCCAGCTGGTCTATTGGTTCACGGAGGAGTTGAATTCTGTCTCCATTTCTCGGTCTCTAAAATGGTTATACTAATTAATAGCAGCCTCCCTTCTGTTTTCAAGGATATCAGGAAAGTGATTCAAGTTCACAGATGAATCATTATGTAAAGCCAGAGAGAAATAATGAATCTAATTTGAAAATGGCTGTGGGCAAAGAAATTTTCTTTCATCTTAGACAAGCCAACATTTTCATTGATGTCAATTTTTACAATAAATCTTGGCTTAGTGACTAATAATGGAGTCATCCCACTTTTGGGATTGAAAAAAAGAAATGGCTAGTGCAGTAGCCCACAGGAGATTCCTTTAAAGCAAATGAGCCTTGTTTTCCAGGTAGGGGAGATGTTTCTTCACCCTCAAGCCCTGTGGGATGGTCTTCCTGGGAAATGGTCTCAGTTCAAGCTTCTCCTTTAAGCTCCAAAGAGACAAATGAATCCTGTACAAGCCTGTGATCTTTAAAACCACACAGAAGCCTGCAGGTTGCTGTGTTTGGCTCCAAACACCTGCTCCCATTCACTAGGAGATTCAATTGGGGATCTCAGGCCTGTGCGAGGCTCTGACTGGGTGCAGGACCTAACTGTGGGATGGGCTGCAGAAAAACCTTGTCTGCAAGGATCTGGATGTGGATGCATGATTCAGTCATTTGGGTCTCTACCTCCTCCCTTCTTTTGCCTGATTTTAGTCATCAAGGAGATCAAGAGGAGAAGCGGCACAGAAAACTCCGCCTACGCTGGCAGTTCTAGCAGGAGATTCGGTGCAAGAAGGAGGTGGTGGGACCTTTGGGTTGCTACAATTTCTGGGTTAGGTGGTGCTTTCAAGTATCGAAGTTTGTCTTATATGTATTTAAGATCCTTGGAAGAAGTGGGTTAATCTGTCACTTAGGACAATGAATCTCAAACTTTGGAATTTTTATGGACTAGGAAAATTAAAAAATTTTTTTTTGAATCATGAGAGCTTTGCCATGGACTAGCATTTGGGAACCCAGCTCTAGAAAAACCTGGAACACCAGGGCAGATCCCCTAGGAATCTATTTCATGTGGAATCAATCATCTCAATGGAGAAACAATTTCAAGGTCTGAGTGACTAATGACGAGGTGCTCAGGACATTGTCATTAAGACTTTAGAGCTTCCCATTTCTTGGTGATTGGGGAGATATCAGAGGTAAGGGTGAGGCACAAGGCATTGACTTATTTTGAGCACAGAGGAATATTTTCTATGATTTTGTGTTGGGTCACTAGTATAACACCTTATTCAGTCCCAAAGGCATCTTGGTTAAATCCCTTGGACATGGGAAGGAGGCAGGGGTTGTAGGAGAGCTAACACCTAATTAAAGCGTGTCAAAGGCTGAAGTAGGAAATTGGGAGATTCAGGATCATCCCATTCATCCCTCTCCTGGGGAGAGATGGTGTCCTTCCCCAGCAAGAGCAGCGTCAGTGTCCGGGTTAGCATCCGCGGAGAAGGAAGAGGGGGCTACAGTGGCAGCCACAGACTCCAGACGGAATCAAGGCAAGGTCAGCCCCGCTGGGAAACAGGAGCACCAGAGGCAGCTGGGATCACAAGGGCGGAGGCACCAGAGGTGGCAGAGACGGGCGCCAGTGACCAATAAAATAATGATGACCTGACTGCCCAGAGAGAGGAGAAGTTTTGGGAAGTCCATTTCCAGGATTCCACTGGTGGACCACAGGGTCAAAATAAAGAGAGCTCCCACATACACTCAATTTCTCCAGTTTTTAACATCTTACTTTGATGTGGTACATTTGTTAAAATCAATGAACAAATATTTATACATTATTATTAACTAAAATCCATAGTTTACATTAGAATCCACTTTTTGTGTGGTACATTCCATGGGTTTTGACAACTGTGTAATGTCATGTATCCAGCATTACAGTATCATTCTGAGTAGTTTCACTGCCCTAAAAATCCCCTGTGCTCCAATCCACCTGTTCATTCCCCCCTTGCTCTTCTGTCCCTGAAACTTGTCATGTCTGTGCCTGTCCTTCCCTGCTTCCTCCGGCTCCGAGATGCTGTGCCTCTTTCTGCTTAAGGCCAGTCCCATCTCCTTGTGCTTTTGGTCCTCTGCTTTCCTGTGTCCTCTGTCTTGCTCCATGTATTGTTGCCTTTCTTGTAAGTTGAACTTTGGTCTCTCTACTGGATCTTTCTCCCTGATCTGCAAACGTATCAATAGGAAACCTTAAATTCCCCCACTTAGCTGTCAGCTAACTTATAAAGTTAGTGCGTATGTACCTTCCTATCCGCTCCCGAAACTTACTGCAACTCAACAACTGCCCTCCTCCTCACCACTGAAATTGTATTCACCAGGGCTTCCAGATAGCAATTTGGCTGCCAAATCAAATGGTCATATTTTGTTTTGTTTTTTCATCAGGTTACCCTATTTACTGGAAAAATTTTGACCCCCCCCACAGTCCTAAATTATCCACGTGGGGCTTTGGGTATTTCCTTTCTTTGTTTTCCTTCAACACCTCTGTTTCTTGCTAGCCTTCATGGAATTTGCTTCCTTTTTCAGATTACTTAAACATACATACTGAAATCATCTCTGTGTGGGTCTTTTCAATAGATTGTGAGTGATAGAGATGGTGTTTTTTACATTTTTTCAAAATAGAGATGGTGTCTTTTACATCTTTGAATTCCTAATAAGGGCTTTAAAGTCTAAAGTCTTCCTTCCTTCCTCCTTCCCTCCCTCCCCCCACCTATCCTTCCTTTTTTTCCTTTCTTTTCTTTTCTATTTTTTTCTTTTCTTTTCCAGAATGCCCCGTTGAATTATCCCTTGTTGCAGTACTAGACAGACATACTATCAGTTAGGATTACTTTCAGCTATTAGTAAAGACTGTCTTAAACAAGTAAGTGGTTTGTTTCCCCCATAACAAAAAGCCAGAATCAGGCTCAAAGTCTTCAACAAGGAACCAGAGTTCTTTTTTCTTCTCCAACATACTTAGCACTTAGCTTTCATCTTTGTGGTTGAAAGATGGCTGCTGTAGGTGTCTTCAGGCATTTGTTTTTATTCCAGGAAGGAAGAAGGGGTGAGGGAGAGGGCTGATGACAAGTGGGCAGAGCCCTTCTGGGGGGCATTACCTTTTTATCCTGGAAGCCCTCCTCAGGGACAGCCTGCATCTCACTGGCTGGGCTGGCCTATTCAATCACCTCTAGCTGCAAGGAAGGTGGGAGTCAAAATATTTTCGCAGGGCAGATTATTATACTGCACAAACTTGGGGTTCATCTAGGAAGGAATAAGGGGAGAGCAGATGTTGGGAAGGCAATTAGCAACTTCCCGTTTTCATTATTTTTTACTAGTGACTCCAAACTTCTGTTACTTCTACACTACTTCATGACGAGCAAGTTGCACTGATCACTTCCATTTGTCTTATTCACTATCATTTCAGACTTTTTTCCCCAATCAGATTTTAGAACATGTCGTGGCCTCATCAGAAACACATTTAGAATGGATATCTGAAGTAAGCTAGTTTTGGAGAAGATGTTTATTCATGGCCAATCTCATCTATATTAGGTTGATTCTTACACATTTCAAGTTCTGGAGTTAATTTTTCTGACCCTGTCCCCAGATTATTGAGAGCATGCCTTATTTGAGACATGCTTTTACTTTTCCTAGAGTAGCTATTTCTCTCTCCCATGCTCAGCAGCTATTCCAGTTCCTTGGCCAACTACCACTTCTGGGATCTCAGTAGATGGCCTCATCTTCTTTGTTGAGAAAATGAAGGCATTAGTACTCTATTCCTAAAACTTGTCCATGTTTGATAGTATATCTTGTATCCTTATAAGGTATATGTAAAGCTTAGTATATATACAGTCATGCACTGCATTATGACATTTTGGTCAAGAAGGGACCACATATATAACGGTGGTCCCCAAAGATTATAATAGAGCTGAAAAATTCCTATCGGCTGTCATGATGTTGTAGTACAATGCATTCCTCATGTGTTTGTGGTGATGCTGGTGTAAACACACCTACTGCACTCCCAGTCATATAAAGTACAGCACAATTATGTACAGTACATAATACTTGATAATGATAATAAATGACTATGATACTGGTGTATGTATTTACCATACTATGCTTTTAATCATTATTTTAGAGTGTACTTCTCCTTCTTATTTTAAAAAAAGTTAACTGTAAAATGGCTGCATGCAAGTCCTTCAGGAGGTATTCCAGAAAAAGGGCATTATTATTATAGGAGATGACAGCTCCATCTGCGTTATTGCCCATGAAGACCTTCCAA
>NW_012146301.1:74053-76474 GCF_000956105.1 Propithecus coquereli | reverse complement strand
CATATTATGTATACTATGATACATAATTTCTGTTGTGATATAATTATGTGATTATGTTATCTAATCTGTCTACTTTGTTAAAATATACTCTTTTGAAATGTGTTTTTCTATATATTAAACATCATTTTGTTAATCACTCTCTAGATGAAGTCTGTTTCTCTAGGGAGAGAGGGAGGTGGACAGATACCAGAGGAGGAGGTCCAGCCATTCAGGCAAAAGGAAATAGACACCAAAATGTAAAATGAAGAGACAGAGACGAACTGCCATATTCTAAAAGCAATAACAGCACAGTGCTCAGTAATGGCTTGGTGAAAAATTCCATTTTGTCTACTGAATAAGCATCAAATCCACCAGATGGGGCTCTAATATTCTTTTGGTTCAGTAACTGAAATTTAAGCATTTACTGTTATCTTTAGAGAAAGAAAACGTATCTTCCATATTAACCTCCAAGAGAATTTGCCTGAGATGGGATTATGCCTCTAATAAGCGTTATCAGTGTTTAATATCTTTTAATACCATTAGATGATTTATTTAGAAAGTGGCCAATTTGCTGAAAACTGAAGCATCCAAATAGTTGAATTACATCAGTTCAAGTAGTTCTGAGTTAAATCCTTTTGCGAGCCTTCTTTTAAGGGAACAAAGACATATTTACACACAGATGGATGCATTATTGCTACAGGTATGTTGCATCTTTCGATTTACTGACATAGTTTAAAATGTGAATTGTTTAAAATTATATTAAGTCATTGTGAAATTTATCATAGCTGCAATATACCCGGCCCAATCTAGCTATTTTGATAGGTTATGCTCTGAGTGTTGAAAATCAAGATTTTTCAGGGCTGGGATGTAGCTTCTTGAAGGAACATATTTTGCTTTTATTTTTCTGAGATTTAGATTTGGAAACCTGAGCCTATTCTTGGACTTCTTTCTCCATGATTCATAACTTTTGTTCAATCTGGAAAGAATGCCAGCTTGGAAAGATAGGTTTGAATTTTGATTTAGAGGGTGGGTGGATCTAAACCTTAGATTTGAGATTGATCTGGATTAGATAGTGTTAACCAGTGGAAGAATCCTGAGTTATGACTGGAAGCTATAGTTTGATCTCCCAGGTCAGCCAGTCATCAAACATCACCACCAGCAGCAGCAGCAAAGATAATTGCTAACTTTCACCAAATGTTTTTATACATTAAATCATTTTGTACTCCCATTAGCCTCTGGGTCCCCGCTGAGGAGAATTCTTTTTTTAAAATTAACTTTTTAAATTGACAAATAAAAATTACATATACTTATTGTGTACAACATTATGTTCTAAAATATGTATACATTGTGGGATAGCTAAATTGAGTCAATTAACATATGTATCACCTCACTCATTTTTTTGTGGTCAGAACATTTATAATCTACTCTCGGCAATTTTCAAGAATAACATCACTGTGTTGTACAATAGACCTCTTGAACTTATTCCTCTTGTCTAACTGAAATTTTGTACCCTTTTCCCAATATCTCTCCAACTTCAAACCACTTCAGTCCCTGGTAATCATCATTCAACCTTCTGCTTCTAGGAGATCAACTTTTTTAGATTCCACATATAAGTGAGATCATGTGGTATTTGTCTTTCTGTGCTTGGCTTGTTTCACTTAACATAATGTCCTCCAAGTTCATCCATGTTTTTGCTGAATGATCTTTGGGTCAATGACATCAAGATGGAAATAAAAATTTTTTTGAATTGAATGACAGTGACAACACTATCTACCAAAATCTAAAAAGCAGTACTAAGAGGGAAGTTTACAGCACTAAATGCCTACATCAAAAAGACAGAAAGATCACAAATTAACAACCTAATGCCATACCTCAAGGAACTAGAAAATCAAGAACAAACCAAATCCAAAGCTACCAGAAGACAAGAAATAACAATGATCAGAGCAGAGCTAAATGAAATTGAAACGAAAGAAAAAAAAATCCAAAAGATCAGTGAAATGAAAAGTTGGTTCTTTGAAAAGATAAATAAAATTGATAGATCATTAGCTAGATTAACCCTGAAAAGAGGAGAGAGGATTCAAATAAACTCAATCAGAAATGAAAAAGGAGACATCACAACTGATACCACAAAAACTCAAAAGATCATCAGAAACTGCTATGAACACTTCTATGCACACAAACTGTAAAATCTAGAGTAAATGGATAAATTTTTGAAAACACTCAACCTCCCATCCATGCAAGTTGCTGCAAAAGAAAAATAAAAACACACAACCTCCCAAGCCTGAATAAGGAAGAAATAGAAATTCTGAACAGAACAATAATGAGTAGTGAGATTGAATCAGTAATACATGATCTCCCAAGAACAACAAAAAAACTCAGGACCAGATGGATTCACAGCTGAATTCCAGCAGATCTACAAAGAAGAGCTGGTACCTATCTTTC
>NW_012146301.1:62628-70321 GCF_000956105.1 Propithecus coquereli | reverse complement strand
TCGCAAGATGATATCGAATAAAAATGCATTTTTGTAGGATAAGTTGATTGAGTCTCCTTGATTAGTCATTTAAATTGATTTCATTTAAACCAAGCCTACCACAAAAAAAGACACGAGAATTCTTTGGAAAATGTAAATGTAATAGACAAATTCAAAGTATTACTAGTTAAAAATTATAATAAAGAGTCTGACTCTATTTATTGATGGTTCCCTGCTGATAGCTCTTAAACCTCCTCCATCCCTCTTCCCCTGTGCCCCACATCTGGGCAAGCTGATAAAAAATCCCAGTGCTCCCTCCTTTGCCACTGGCAGGAAGCTCAAACCAGCATAGGTTAATCCTTACCCCAGTCTCACCCCCTAAGCACAATACAAACCTGGTCTTGTCTTGTGCTGGTTTGTGCCCTGCTCTCTAAGGCCATTCTTGGACTAGCTTGAGAGACCTGCCCTGCTCTCCCCAGAAAGCCTCAAAATGTGTGTAACAAACCTTTTTATATGCCCTTGGTGAGTGTATGATGTCATCAGCGTTGACATCCAAACCAAATTTTGAGCAGGGTTCTATCCTGTCACTATAGAGTGGCTATAACAAGAATAGCTTTCCATAAATCTTCAGGTGAAACCCCTTCCCTGTTGGTTACAACTTACAATGTCTATAAATATTTGGTAGGTCAGTTTATTTACAGCAATCCTGGTGGAACAGTAGTCATCACCAACATCCAAGCTGTCTGTCAGTCCTTGCCTTCCCAGGCTTGCTCAGTTCTGGAACCAGTCCTGAGCTTCCAGGCATCAGGAATCAAATGTGTCTTTGTAACTGATATATTTGGCTAAGCCACATGCAGGGACCCATCTACTGAGTCCCAGCCTTCCCTTTAGTCCTTTCGAGAAGATCCAATCCATATACTGCTTCAATTTCTCTCCTGAGCCAGGAGTTTTGATTCAAAGCCCACTTTTATTGGAGAAGGGAGTTGAACATTTTCCCAGGCCGTGTTCCACTCACTATTGCTCCAAGCACTAACGGAATGGTCTGTTGATGTACTAATGCCTAAGACTGTGCTTACTACCTGATCAGCTGTGTGGTGTCTCACCCTTTAGATAAAACTGCCCTGGATATTGATGTCTGCCCCAAGCCAGCAGGGTTTAGCCTGCTAAACACAGCACATTGGACTTTTGGTTACTCTATGCAGGGACTATACCTAGAGTGTTTGTGACTTCCAGCCCCACCTTTCTCAGTCTTGGTTTCTGTGTTCATCCTTCCCTTATCTCCCCATATGCATGTACAGCCCTGCACCCTCTCAATGCACCCATGAACACAACAAATTTGTTCTAGCTGTGTTACTTTTATCTTAGTGTGCCTCATGACCATACCTGCCAAGTTATGTTACATGTAGATTTAAATTTTGATTTCCTTGACTAATTCCCTTTTAAAACAATTTTTAAATTTTTTATTTGTATAATTTTAAGGAGTACAAGTGCAATTTTGTTACATGGATATATTGTGTAGTGGTGAAGTCTGGGTTTTTAGTGTGACCATCACCCAAATAATGTACATTGTACCCATTAAGTAATTTCTTGTCCCTCTCCCCCTCCAACCCTCCCACTCCTCCTGGTCTCCATCGTCTATTATTCCACACTCTATGTCCATGTGTACACAATATTTAGCTTCCACTTATAAGTGAGAATATGTGGTATTTGACTTTCCATTTCTGAGTTGTTTCAGTTTAGATAATGACCTCCAGTTCCATCCATGTTGCTGGAAAGGACATGATTTTATTTTTTATAAATCAATAGTATTCCATTGTGTGTTTGCATGTGTGTGTATATATATCTATATTATACACACACTGTATTTTCTTTTTCCATTCTTCCATTAATGGACACTGAGTTTGATTCAAATCTTTGCTACTGTGAATAGCACTATGATAAACATGTGCATGCAGGTAGGTATCTTTCTGATAAAATGATTTTTTTTCTTTTGGGTGTATACCCAGTAGAGGGATTGCTCAATTGAATGGTAGTTCTATTTTTAGTTCTTTGAGGAATTTCCATACTGTTTTCTGTAGAAGTTGTACTAATTTATATTCCTACTAACAGTGTATAAGCGTTCCCTTTTCTCTGCATCCTCACCAACATATGTTGTTTGATTTTTAATAATAGCCATTCTGATTGGTGTAGATGATATGTCATTGTGGTTTTCATTTGCATTTCTCTCATGCTCAGTGATGTTGAGCATTTTTTCATATGCTTGATGGCCATTTGCATTTCTTCTTTTAAAAAATGTCTATTCATGTCTTTTGCTCACTTTTTAATGGGACAATTATTATTTTTTGAGTTATTTGAGTTCCTTATAAGTTCTGGATATCAGTCCCCTATTGGACAGATAATTTGCAAATATTTTCTCCCGTTTATAAGTTGTCTGTTCACTCTGTTGATTATTTCTTTTGCTGTGCAGAAACTTTTTAGTTTAATAGGTACCATTTGTCTATTTTTGTTTTTGTTACTTGTGCTTTTGAGGTCTAATTTATGAATTCTTTGCCAAGACCTATATATAGAAGAGTTTTCCCTAGGTTTTTTCCTAGTATTTTGATAATTTCAGGTATTATATTGAAGTCTTTAATCCATCTGGAGTTGATTTTTTTAAATGGTGAGAGATAAGGATCCAGTTTCATTCTTCTGCATATGGAAATCCAATTTTCCTAGCACCATTTATTGAAAAGAGTATCCTTTGTCCAGTGTATATTTTGGTCTGCTTTGTCAAAGATCAATTGGCTGTAGATATATGGCTTTATTTGTGGATTTTCTACTGTGTTCCATTGATCTATGTATCTATTTTTATACCAGTACCATACTGTTTTGGTTATCACAGCCTTGTAGTATAATTTGAAGTTGGGTAATGTGATGCCTCCAGCTTTGTTCTTTTGCTTAAAATTGCTTTGACTATTCAGGCTCTTGTTTGATTCCATATGAAGTTTAGGATTGATTTTTCTAATTCTGTGAAGAATGACATTGGTATTTTGATAGGGATTTCAATGGATATGTAAATTACTTTGGGCAGTATAGATATTTTAACAATATAGATTCTTCTGATCCATGAGCATGTTTGTGTCATCTACAATTTCTTTCATCAGTATGGGGTGGGTTACCACATCTCTTTAGCTTAAGATTTCATCAATTCAGAGGCAAGATTCTACACCATGCTGCTCTTCTTCTTCTCTCCAGGTCACGCCATATGCTGCAGGATTGTTTTAAGTACTTGCCAGTCAGCTGTGGTGAGGTGGGGTGGGATCTTGTAGTATAAACCTAGTTGCTGTAGGTGGCAGCCAGTAGGCAGGGCCGTTTTCTAAGAACAGGGTAGAGATGAGGTCAACCATGAAGGACAACTTCAGCATTTACTTTACCTCAACAGAAGAATCTGAGAAGGGAGAAAAGAGAGAGGATGAAAAAATGCAAACTAAGCTATCTGATTTTTCTTAGCAGCCCAGTGGAAGTCCCTTTCCTTCACATTGGTTAGATGTCAGGATTGCAGCAATGGGCTTCTGCCAGCAGAGGGCAGGCTTCCACGGGCCAGAGACTGCCAGGGAACTTTAGAATAACGGAGAAATAGAATCACAAAATTTCAGAGTTGAAAGGAACCTGAAAAAGTTATCTACTAAGACCTTCTTATTTCACAGATGATAAAGCTGAGGTCCAGAGAAGTGAATGTGGCTTGTTCAAGTTCTGACAGCCTGCAAGTGGCAGCGGTGGGATTTGAAATTCTAGCTCCTTGATCATTTTGCTATCATTATACTAAAATGCTTCTCTTTTAATTAGACTGGCTTGAAAAATAGTCAGGGCTCTTGATTTCTTGATCTAGCCCACCACATTTTAGACACATGGAAAGGATTAGGCTTACTTCATTATTTCTCAAATTTGAGCAAAAGGATAATAAAATGTTTGGTATTTTAATTTTTGACTTAAAAAATTTTTACATTTTTTATTATTTAATCTAAATACAGACGAACATAAAACTAGAGATAACAACCTTATGTTTACAGCTCTTATAAAAGGATTCATTAAAATCAAATTTATAAAGTTAATACAAATAAAAATTTAAAGGCTGATAAGCTGCAACATTAATTGGATGTGGAGGATGGTGTTATTTTGCTGAAATTAAACTACTATTCACCACCTCAATTTGGTAATAAGTTTGCTATGCCTATACCCTCATGGGCTGTGTGGTTAATTAATTTTCCCACTATTTTATTCTATGTAAACCATGACAAACCTTCATCTGTACAATGAGTCATTTTAGCATCATTTTGTTCTCATTAAGTGAGAATGCTTCATTTATGGATTAATCTCACTTCTTTTCTCATTATCTGGATAGTTCCACTTGTCTCTGACATAACTACAAACATAAGCAATGAAATCTGGAAAGAAAATTTGTTATAAGGTGATTACCCAGAGGATATATTTACATTAATATAAACAGTAAAATGAAAACACACTCCAAAAAAATTAAAAATGAGAGAACTCAGCTCCCTGAAAATTATGTTCACAGACCCTTGGGCATCCACAGGCTGCAGTTAAAGGGGACAGTGCACAATGCATTTGGTGTTAGTCCTGACAGTATGTTCTGGACATGATGTCGTATGTTGTCTGAATAAGAGTTATTTTGATTTTGAAGGAAAAAAGAAGGGCCCTTAACATTTGCTTGATTGTCGATGACAATACCTCAATTGAAGAGCTCATTAATGAATGCACAGAGATCACAGGAGTCCTTTTGCCTTTCCTCGAATCACCCAGATTAAAGGTACGCCCTGCAGAAAGTGGCAGAGTTAGGGCAGAAGGCTTTGTGTCCTGGACAGCACAATGGCAAATGGAATTGTCTGTTACAGGGCACCTACTTTGACCTTGTGGTGACTCAGCCCAGTCAGGAAACTGAATACAAACTAAGGCTTGACCAAAACCAGATGCTCTGTGTGACCCGTGCTTCAGGCACAATGTGCTGCAGTTAACAAATGATACCTTTTGGATTAACCTAAACAGAAGAGCATCCTGTCAGAACAATCTCCCCAAACTTATATGGCTTAAGCATATTTTTGGCATAAAAGCATCAGACCACCAGGGCTATTTTCTGAGGCTGAAGAGCAGCCTTCCATCACCAGGGCCACATGTCAGGAATGGGTCTGCATTGAAGCTTTGCTCCCGTTGACCAGCGGTAATCATTTCACAACGTATACGTATATCAAAACGTCAAATGGTAAACTTTAAATACATACAATTTTTATTTGTCAATGATACCTCAGTAGAGCAGTCACAAAAAAAAACAAAACAAAAAAACGGAGTTTGTGACAAGCCTTTCAGTGTTACCCCTCCTGCTCACAGGCATTGCACTTCCACCAGCCAGTGGGCGGAGAAGGCAGGAACACACTGTTCCCATCTCCCTGCAACTTCAGTGGAGAAAAAAGAGGCAAATGAGGGGTTGAAACTGAATTAATTAAGCCAGACACATTTCAGTGGAAAATTTAAAGGTGTGAATGTTTGAGAAGTTTAGAGGAACATTTTAGATTCACACCCCATCTCCACCTGTTGAAATAGTTCTCCTTCTTTGGGGCTTATCACCAAAGCTGCTTTTCCTTGATGCTTTTCCAATTCCCACCAGATAGGGTTTCAGCCACTCCTAAGCACCTTGATCCTTTTTGGAATCTTGCTTAAGTCACTGCTTTACCTTGTGTTATAATTACCAGTTTACATGTCCTCTCCCCTTGAAGGTTACATATTTCTTACAAGGCATGCTGTCCTCGGAGTGCCTAGTGGGTGACATGAACTTGATGAGAACTGATTAGATCGCAGAGAACTCTGAATGACAACCAAATATTTGCAATGTAATGACTTCCCCCAGGGCTAGTTTAGTTTTCTTAGTGAGGTTCAGAAATGAAATGTCATCCCAGATGGTGTTGGGCTCATAAAATAGTCAAAAGAGGGAATACTCTCGGCCTCATACTCATCATGTAAGAAGACAGCTGTTTTCTAAGAACAGTCGAGATTCTGCTAAGAAAGCTCAATGCAACATTTTGATTTTTTTAGGGGGAACGTGTGCTCTGGTCATGGGCTGTCAGGCCTTTGCTGGTGGGCTCCAAAACTGTTGATTTTCTCCTCTGACCATCACTAAAGAATCCTCTCTGTTTGACCAGGTGCCTGCTTGACGTGACTTCCTTTTTCGTATTTTGTATAGCTTCTCCCCTGAGAACAGAGGCTGGCGGTGGGGCTCACAGCAGAAAAGTCTCTGAGAGGGAAGGCACATAACAGGAGAGTGAAAGTCCTGGCCTGTAATCTCTTAGGGCTAACAAGAAATGAAATAGTTGCCTTGGACAAGTTGTGGAGCTCTAAATGATCGTTCCCCTCTGATTTCTCTACTCCTTCCGCCTCCTCATTTCTGACCTTGCAGGACTGTGAATGGAGTTAATCAAAGCTCTTGATTGCAGGAGAAGGCTGTGATTAAGATTTAATAACCAATCATGGCTACAGAACTCCTTGCCGGCAGACTCGGGCAGATCAAGGTTAGTGCTGGATGTTTGGCACTTGCCTCAACAATGTTGGCAACCAATTATTATTGGTTATCTCTCAGACATGTGATAAAGGACATCCATTCTCTTCCAAGAATTATGAAAAGTGAAAGTTGGGTAAGGGATTTTCTTCGGTAGGAGTGGGGAAAGGGAGTAGGAGAGAGAAGAAGGAGGTTCCCCCCAGGGATTTGTCCTCTGTTGTACCCCAAATACAGGCTCACCAGTCTTAGCACTGGCGGGGAGCTTAGAGGTTACAGAGTTCAACCTTCCACCCAATTAACTCATTTATTCAACTAGTGTTGAGTGTCTACCATGTGTTAGTACTGCAGGTATGATAGTGAGCAAATCAGCCCTCATGGAGCTTACATTCTAGTAGAAGGGAGGCTGATAAACACATGCACAATGGAATCATGTGATATAGCAGAAAGTGATATGTGATATGGAAAGAATAAGATAGGAAAGGGACCTAGGAATAGTGGGGTAGATGTGAGAAATGTCATTTAAATGGGGTGATCTTCCTGGACAAGGAGTTATACAACATTTGTTGAATACTTTTTGTGTCAGGAAACTCACTACCTCATTAGGGAGCATCCTCTTTCATGTTTTGGGGGATGCTTTCCTGAAAGCCTTTTTTCTTTTATTGAATTGGACCTGCTTTTATGTAATAGGCACTTGTTGGTTCCATGTACAAAAAAGCATTTTTTATTGTCATTCAGAGGGTGTTGTGAAAATTAAATGACATAGTAATAATTCATGACAGTGCCTAACAATGTGTCTTCATTAGAAAGCATTCAGTAGGTAGTATTCTTTCTCTGCCTGGATACTTTCTTCCTGTTTTCTGTTCCCTTCATCCTACCTTTTCTTCTTTGCAAAAGCCTAGTGACCATCTCAGAGGTTCTATCAAGAGGCTTGAGTTCTATGGATGTATGCAGATCTCTCAGGAAGCTAGGGAAGCATGAGCTCCTAAAGCCCTCACTTGCACAGCCACTTCCAAGAGAGGAGCCATTCACACGGTCATGGAATGGCTTTGGTTTTGGAAAAATTTGCAAAAGTACGATATTTGTATATTTTTTGGTCTTAAGGAGGGCTCTCCAGGTTGTTTAAACATCAGCCCCTATAGAATCTGGATCTTTCCTTATTGTTAAATAATT
>NW_012146301.1:35059-61178 GCF_000956105.1 Propithecus coquereli | reverse complement strand
TGAAGGAGAAATAAAGACTTTTTGAGATAAGCAAAACCAATGTAATCAAAGTATAGATGGTCCCAGACTTATGATTGTTTGATGTGATTGTTTTTACTTTACTGAGGTGCAAAAGCGATACACATTCAGTAGAGGCCATGCTTTGAGTACCCACATAACCATTCTGTTTTTCACTTTCAGTACAGCATTCAATAAATTACTGAATGTATTCAACACTTTTTAATAAATAGACTTTGCATTGGATGATTTTGCTCAACTATAGGCTAATGTAAGTGTTCTGAACACATTAAAGGTAGATTAGGCTAAGCTATGATGTTCAGTATTCTAGGTGTAATTAAATGCATTTTCTATTTACAATATTTTCAATTTAAGATTGGTTTATCAAGACATAACCCCATTGTATTGAAGAGCATCTGTATATATTGTTGTAAGGTTCTTATACTCCTATTGAATTGGTACAATATTATTTTAGGGTAGATTGTTATAAGTTAAAAATATATACTATCAACCCTTAAAGCAACAGCTAAAAGAGCTATAGCTAATAAGCAAATGAAAGAGATAAAAATGAACTAAAAAAAGATAGAGGAAAAAGAGAACAGAGAAGAAATAGGTCAAATAGAAAACAAATAGCAAGATCGGAGATTTAAACCTAATAAAATAAGTAATCACACCAAATGTAAAGGGTCTGAACACTGAATTAAAAGGGAGATATTTTAAGATTGGATTAAAAGAAAAACAAGACCCAACAATATACTGCTTATAAGAAACAAACTTTAAATATAAAGTCGCAATTGTGTTTATAGTAATAGGATGAAAAAAGATACACTCTGCTCACATTAATGAGAAGTAAGTAGAACAATATCTATAACAATATCTGCCAAAGTAGATTTCAGAGCAAAGTAGATAACCAGGGATAGAGAAGTCCATTGTATAATGACGAAGTGGTCAACTCATCAAGGGGACAAAAAAATCATAAGTGTTTATATACCTAATAACACAGGTTTTAGAAAATGTAGCAAAATCTGAATGATCAGCAAGAATAAATCAATTAGAGATTTTAATACCCCTCTTTCAATAATTGGTTGAACAAGTAGACAGAAAATCTTCAAGGATGTAGAAGACTTGAATAATACTATCAACCAACTTGACCTAATTGACATCAATAAAGCACTCTACCCAACAATGGCAGAGTACATATTTCTTTATTCAAGTCCACATGGGACATTTACCAAGGTAAACCAATTCTGAAATATAAAATAAGTCTCAATATATTTAAAAGAATTCAAGTCATATGAAGTATGTTTTCTGACTAAACCAGAAAGGTATCTGGAAAATCCCCAAATATTTGGAAAGTAAATACTACAATTCTAAATAATTTATGAGTCAAAATAGAAATCAAAAAGGAAATTAGAAAATATTTTGACTTGAATGAAAATGGAAGCCTAACATACCAATATTTGTGGCATATCACTAAAACAGTACTTAGGAGGAAATTTTTAGCAATCAGTAGGAAAGACGAAACAACTAAAATTGATTACTTCCATTTCCACTGTAAGAAACTAGAAAAAGAAATGTATATTTAATCTAAAAGAACCAGAAAAATAGAAATGATAAAAGTCAGAATGGAAATAAATGAAACAACTGAAAAAAATCACTAAAACCAAGTTGGTTCTCTGAAGGTATCAATAAAATTGATAATCTCTAGCCAGACTGATTAGGAAAGAGGAAAATGAAAGAGGTGACATCACTACAGCTCCTACAGGCATTGAAAAGATAATAAGAGAATGTTGTGAATGACTATATGGCAATAAATTTGACAACTTAGATGAAATGGTCAAGTTTCTGTAAATATACAATTACCAAAACACATTCAAGATGAAATATATAACCTGAATAGAACTGTGTCTATTTTGTAAATTAAATTTGTAGTTAAAAACTTAAAAAAAGAAAACTTTCACACGAGATGGCTTCACTGGTGATATTCTGTCATTTAAGGAAGAAATAATAACAATTCTACAACTATTCTTCCAAAAAATTTAAGAGGATATAATGCTTCACAACTGATTCTTTGTGGGCAGCATTACTTTTATATTAAAACCTAGGCAAAGTCATTGTAAGACAAGAAAACCACAGATCAATGTTCCTCATGAATATAGATGCAAAAACTTCTGACAAAATTTTAGCAAATAAAATTTACCAATACACACAGGGGTTTATCCAAGTGGAATTTAATGCTTCACTACTGATTCTTTGTGGGCAGCATTACTTTTATATTAAAACCTAGGCAAGGTCATTGTAAGACAAGAAAACCACAGATCAATGTTCCTCATGAATATAGATGCAAAAATTTCTGACAAAATTTTAGCAAATAAAATTTACCAATACACACAGGGGTTTATCCAAGTGGAATTTATCCCAGGAATGCAAGGATGGTTTAACATTTGCAAGTCAACCAATGTAATTCACCATATTAGCAAAATAATGAAAGTCTGTTGAGCAACTGGTATCTGTTGCTTATTATCAGGAGTAGAAGTCTGTGTGCTTCTGCTCACTGTATCTTGCTATTGGACTCACCAAGGAAAATACAACTCAGTCAAGCACTGAATGGAATGATGCTTGATTCACATTGAGAAGAGACTGAGCGAGATCGGTTTTGTAGTTGGCACTAGTCCCATGGCAAATGGGTCCCTCCTGAAAGCTGATGCAGGGCAATTGGCCTGAACATGCCCCTTTTGTGCTTCAGCAGAAGGACCACATCCCCTCCCTGAAGAGGACAGAGATAGCAGTGGGATTGGCCAAGTGCCATATGATGCACAAAGCAGAACAAAATAGCACACCTTGAGTCTGAAACAGATATATTCCCACACAAGGCAACAAGTTCAGCATAGGCTGTGAGGACTCTTTATATCTTGCCAAGCAAGTGTTCCAGGCCCAAGGCCTATTCTTATGCAATCGAATAAGGATTAAAAGACTGCACACAGGACATTGCCTTTCCCAACAGAGACCAATCATTTGATCACCTCATTAGGTGCAGAAAAAACATTTAACAAAATCTAACATCCATTCCTGATATGAACTTTCAACAAACTAGGAATAAAAAAGGAAATTCCTCAACATGATGAAGGACATCTGTGAAAAACCTACAGTTAACATTCTTGATAGTGAAAGACTCAGTGTCTCTTTAAGATTAGGAGAAGGCAAATGTCTGCTTTCATCACTTCTATTCAACATTATACTGGAGGTTTACCCAGTGCAATAAGGCAAGAAAAAAGATAGCACTCAGATTGTAAAGGAAGAAGTAAAACCGTCTGTATTTGCAAATGACATATTCAGTTACGTAGAAAGTCTGATGGAATTGACAAAAAGGTTACTAGAACTAACAAATAAGTTTAGGAAAATTGCATTGTACAAGATAAATATGTGGAAATTAATCATATTTCTGTAAACTAGGAATGGACAATCCAAAATTGAAATATAAAACAGCTTAGCATCAAAATGTTGAATGCGTAGGGATAAATCTGATAAAAGATATGCAATGTGTGTACACTGAAAACTATAACATGTTCCTGAGGAAAATTAAAGAAGACCTAAATAAATAAATGTGTCAATTTTCTAAAGATGTCAATTCTTTCCAAATTGATCTCTAGATTCAACACAATCCCCAAAAAATTACAGCGTAAGTTTTTGTAGAAATATACACCCTGATTCTAAAATTCTTGTGGAAGTGCAAGGGACCTGAAATAGGCAGAGCAATGTTAATAAAGAAAAAAGATAGAGGGACATTACCTGATTTGAGAGTTATTATAACATGATAGTAATAAAGACTATTATGGTATTAGTGTAAAGATAGATGCATCAAAGGAATAGAACAGAAATCCAGAAATAGATCCATAAATACGTGGACAATTGTCTGCAACAAAAGTGCAAAGATGATTCAGAGAAGAAAAGATGTTGTGTGGAATATTGGATATCTACACATAAAAACTGAATTTCTGTCCATAGTTCTCCAATATACTACTTGCTCTGGCTAGATCCTACTGCATTGGTCTCTCTGGGCTCTCAGCATCATCTCCTCAATTCAGGGAGTCCACTGGGCTCCAGTGGGGTCACCCCTTTCTGTGCCGGAGCCTGGAAACTTTCTCCAGGCAGTAACCTAGGCAATTACAGAGTTAATTTTATTTATTTTCTGGCTTTCAGGAATCACTGTCCTTCATTGCCTGATGTCCAGTGCCTTAAAAACTATTGTTTCATATATTTTGTCTCTTTTATTTTTGTTGTTTTAATTTAGGTGGGAGGGTAACTTTTTTCTTTATTACTCTATTATGGGCAGAAGTGAAAGTCTTATTTTTTGCTTTTAGAGTTTCTCATGCTCTACTGACTGAGCTAGCCGGGCGACTTATCTTTTGCTTTTAAAAAGATGATTTAACAAATGCTCTTACTTTCTCTAATAGAAAGATATATGTACTATTGGAATTCAAACCTTGAAGATTTGAAAGAATTTCCCTTGGAAAGCTTCAGGACTGGCATGTTTTGCCAGGAAGAGGTCATTGGACAAAAAATTTTAATTTCTTTTAAGGATATGGGTCTGTGAGGATAAGATTTCTGTCTGTATGACATCAATTTTGGTAATTTCAATTTTCTTAGGAGAGTAGACATTTGTGTTTTCAAAGTTACTTAGAGAGCTATAGACAGAGTTAAGATTGCAAGTTTTCAATTTCTTCTGTATCTGTGGTACTTTACCATTTCCATTTCCATGTATTCTTTATTTCCTCTTTCTCCCTTTTAACAAATTTTGGCTGAAAATGGCTTTATTTTTTTTCTTAAAGAAAATAATAGGTCTTGCATATTTCTATAGTGTATACTACATGTCTTTTATATTGTATTAATTCATGCTTTTATTTTTATTACTTTCTTTTTTTAACTTTGCCTAGGCTTACTTTGTTATTTTTTCTAACTTCTCGAGTCAAATCCTTAATTAATTCATTTATATTCTTTCTTGTTTAGTAGAGATGTATTTCAGATATCCATATATGCATAGTATAAGCAAGTTCTGAAACAAGAAATAATTTGCTTGGAGAAATTCTGATTTGTCAAAAGAGGCATTCAAACATGGTATAATTAAATGCATATGTAACATTTGTTCCTCCAGGGTTTCCAGGATCAAAGAATCTGTAGTTAAATAAAGCAAATTTATAATGCATATAACCCAAATTGATAGTATATATAAAGTGATATTTGTTGCTGTAAAAATTGAGAAAATTTATAACATTATTTCTTTGTGTATAGGAAGCCTTTAGTTACCCTGGAGTAGGAGTGCTTTTTTTCTTTAATAAGGAAACTAACTTATATGCATGGCTAGTCCATAGCCATTGACCTGGGGAAAGTGTTTGACAAGGCCTTTTATTTTACATTGCTTAGCAGACCAGGGAGCTAGGGAAGAGACTCTGATAATTTGTATAAAGAAATCAAGACTCCTCTGGGTGGTAAGAAACTGGGACACCCTAATACCTACTCCCTGTGTTTTAGTTTGCTGCTATAACCAAGTACTATGAATGAGTTATGTTAAATAATAAAAATTTATTGGCTTATAGTTCTGGAGGCTAGAAGTCTAATACCTGGGTGTTGGCAAGGCCATACTACCTCTGAAGGTGCTGTGCAAGAATCTATTCCATGCCTCTCCCCCAGTTTCTGGTGGTTTGCTGGCAATCTTTGGCATTTCTTGGCTTATAGGAGCATTGTCTGTAGCTCTTTATCTTCACTTGGTCTTCTCCCTGTGTGCATTTGCCCAAATTTCCCCATTTTATGAGGATATCAGTCATATTGAAATAGGGGCTTGCCCTACTCTAGTATGACCTCATCTTAACTAATTACATCTGCAATGAACTTATTTCCAAATAAGGCCACATTCTGGGGTACTGGGGGCTGGGGCTTCAACATATGAATATTTAGGGGGACACAATTCAACCTATGATACCCCGAGACACAGAGTTGAGAGAAAGCTGTTGGGGTAGATTAGACTGGTTCTGCTCAGGACAATTTTTAGGACAGGCTTTAAATAAGGTTAGTACAAGTGCGGAAATTGATAGGGCCAATGGGATGAAGACAGCTCAGGGTGAGGAAGGAAAAGGGAGGACAGTGGTCTTGAGTCTGAAGGTATAAGCATTGATGCATGCTCTGATTTGACTTTCCTGTAGGGAAACCTGTGTCCAAAAGCATATTGTGACTTGAAAAGGCTGTCAACTTAAAAGAAAGCCATGGTTAATTTGATGCTTGGGGTTTTGCATTGCTCTTGTAGTAGCACTTAATATAGGAGGGACTCAGCATGAATTATGTGATGGTATTGGAGTAGAAGGGTACCTAGACCATTCTCTTGCTAAAATTTTGTATCAGTTATTGATACATAACAAACCACCCCAAAACTTGTCTCATGATTCTATGGGTTGGTAGTTTGGCCTGGGCTCAGCAGGATGGTTCTTCTCTTGGTCTTGCCTGACCTCTCTCATGCAGCTGCATAGCCTGATCACCTAGGGATGTGTCTTAGTCTGTTCAGGTTGCCATAACAATGCCATGGACTAGGTGGCTTATAAACAATAGAAATTTCTTTCTCTCTTCTTTTTTTTTTTTTTTTGAGACAGAGTCTCACTCTTTTTGCCTGGGCTAGAGTGCTGTGGCGTCAGCCTAGCTCACAGCAACCTCAAGCTCCTGGGCTCAAGCAATCCTTCTGCCTCAGCCTCCCAAGTACCTGGGACTACAGGCATATGCCATCATGCCTGGCTAATTTTTTCTATATATTTTTAGTTGTCCAGCCAATTTCTTTCTATTTTTTTAGTAGAGATGGGGTCTCACTCTTGCTCAGGCTGGTCTTGAACTCCTGAGCTCAAACGATCCGCCTGCCTCAGCCTCCCAGAATGCTAGGATTATAGGCATGAGCCACTGCGCCTGGCCTTGAAATTTATTTCTTATAGCTCTAGAGACTGGAAAGTCTATGATCAAGGCACCAATAGATTTGGCATCTGGTGGGGGTTCACTCTCTGTGTCATACATGGAGACTTCTTGTGGTGTCCTCACATGGTGGAAGGGCCAAAGCAGCTCAATGGGGCTTCTTTTTGATAATTTCATTCATAAGGGTTCTACCCCCATGTCCTAATTACCTCTTAAAGTCCCTACCTTTTAATACTATTTCATTGGGGATTAAGTTTTAGCATATGAATTTTTTTTTTTTTTTTTTGAGACAGAGTCTCACTGTGTTGCCCAGGCTAGAGTGCTGTGGCGTTATCCTAGCTCACAGCAACCTCAAACTCCTGGGCTCAAGCAATCCTCCTGCCTCAGCCTCCCAAGTAGCTGGGACTACAGGCATGCGCCACCATGCCCGGCTAATTTTTTTCTATATATTTTTAGTTGTACGATTAATTTCTTTGTATTTTTAGTAGAGACGGGATCTCGCTCTTGCTCAGGCTGGTTTCGAACTCCTGAGCTCAAACAATCCACCCGCCTCGGCCTCCCAGAGAGCTAGGATTACAGGCGTGAGCCACCGCGCCCGGCCCATATGAATTTTTTTGGAGTGCAAACATTCAGATTATAGCATTGTGCCCCTGGAATCCCCCAGACCATGTCCTTTTTGCATGTAAAATATATTCATTCCATCCCAGTAATCCCCAAACTCTTGACTCATTCCACCATCAACTTTAATGTTCCAAGTCCAAAGTCTTATCTAAATGTTATCTAAGTCAGATATGGGTGAAACTCAAGGTACTATTCATCCTGAGGCAAATTGTTCTCCAGCTGTGTACCTGTGAAATCAAACATATTATGTGCTTCCAAAATACAATGGTGGGACAGGCATAGGATAGACATTCCCATTCCAAAAGGGAGAAACAGGAAAGGAGGAAAAAGTGATAGGTCCCCAACAAGTCCCAAACCCAACAGATCAAACAACATTAAAGCTTAAGTTTCCAGAATAATCTTTGATTCAATGTTTTGCGTTCCTGGTTCACTGGGGCAGAGGTCCAACCTCCACAGCATTGCTGGGTAGGTGCTGGGCATCCAAGGCTCTGGGTACACCTGATGTTTCCACTAGGTATTGCCCTTGGGGCTTTCTGCTGTGGTCCTGCCCCCATGGTGGTTTTCTTCTGGGCCCTTAGGTCTCTGGGGCATTCTTTGAAATCCAGGTGGATCCAGTCATGCCCCCACAGCTTGTGCACCTGTGGAGATGGCACCGCGTGGGCACTGCAAATGTACTCATGCCTTCTACAGGGGTGGCCACTATGGCCTGGTAACACCTAGGGCTGCTGAGGAGCACTGTGCCAGGATTCGGGGAGCAGAGACTCGAGGTGGTGTAGCACAGCAAACACTGAGGTTCTACAGAAGCTTAGGACCCATCTTTTGACATTGTTCTTTCCCCTGGGCCTTATCACACTGGAACTGTTGTGAGATGGGCAGCATTGATGATCCATGAAATACCCTGAGGTGATACTTCCATTGTTTTGATGAACCGCACCTGGCCACTTTATACTGCTGTTAGTAATAGATGCAAAGGAATTCAGACTCATATATGCCCACATTCTTGCCTGGGAGAAGGACAATATCTTTCCATTTTTCCAGACTCCTACAGGATCAAGAAAAAAAAATCACAAGTTAATATCTTAATAAATTATTCCGCCACATTTGTTTACCCATTAAGTGTTGGAACTGTTTATCTTCCTTTTAAATTACACCGGAGCTCTGTAGAGCAGAATATTTTGTCTTATAAAATTTATCATGAAATTACTTGTGGCTGCTGCTCCAGAAATGTCAGACTTTTGAGTTAGTAAATGGAGTACCACAATAGAACAACTTTTCTTTATGAGGTATGTGGAATTCCGTTATTTGGATTCAGTAGAAATATCCATTAGCCTAGAGAGGCATGTAAAACATTAACAAAAAATTCTTTTAATATTGGGAAGCTTCAACAGGGTGTTTTGAAGAAAAATATAAAGGGATGTTCACTTTCTATCTCCTACTTTTTTTTTCTATAAAATAATATATACAGAGATACTACCATGCACGCTCTTCAGAATCCAGAATAACCCCCAAATCCTCTTCTCTTGGATTCTAGATGCATAGGGTATTTATAATCAACAGGGCCACCATGAATGGTTGTGTAGACCCCTGGGCCTGTGGGGCCTGTCTATCCAGAGAGACAGACGGACATCCTTTTCTAATTTTCCAGTGTTGGCTCAATAACGGGAGGTGGAGATTAGGGCAGAAAAGTGTTTGAGCATTTATGAATTTATATTTGTGTGTTCAATAGAACTGTATGTGTTTTTAGGCTGGTATGAATGTCCATTTCTCTTCCCTTCGGAGGGTGAACTTTGAGAGAACTGGAATAGTGTCTCATTGAGCGCAGTGCCTGGAGGGTGCTCAGTTAATGAACCACCATTCAAAACACTACACTGGGCCCTGTGTGGGATTGGGGGTGGGGGTGCTGTGTAAATAGAGCAGCTGTCACCAATGGGCCAGTGATAATCTATTGACTGATGTCAAAACCATAGCTGGCCATGCATCCTCCTCCTCTCCAATGTGCACCATCATCCTCCTCAGTCAAAGACCTCCCTCTCTCCCTGCCTCTCTTCTTTCTTTCCTCCCCCCCTTTACCCTCCCCTCCACCCACCATTCCTCTGCCCTTCCTCCTGCAAAAACCACATCAAAGCAGGTCCTTGGGAAAAAAATATTCAAGAATCCTCTGCTGGGGCTCACAATCCAGTGGATAGATTTGAGCCTGTCAGGTTCCTGTAAGCCCAAAGTCAAATAGTTTCTATCAAAGACTCCTAGGAGCTTGCACAGTCAGATGCGCAAATAAATCAAACCCATCCAGTTTCTGGTAGTGCCTAAGGCACATTGCAAAGGCAGAGTATGCCAGAGTGTTTCTGAAGGAGTACACAGGGTATTGTGTCTTGGGGCTTGTGTTATTGAGAAAAGCAAAATAAAGATATTAATATACACAGATGTATAGTCTAATCTGGATCCTGGCTCAGTGTTTTTGAGTTTTGGCCAAAATGTCTTTCTATGGGCTATTCTAAAATAGCAATTTGTGTATTTTGGGCCCAGGTGAATAAACATGTCCCTGGGAGAGGCAGTAAAGGAAGGTGAAAAACTTGTGTATTCGTTGTTTAAATATTCCCTCCCTCCCATTGTATGTAGGTGCAATTTCCTATGGAATATTCTCTCCCCTGCCCTTTCCTTTCCCCCTCCCTGCTCTGACCTCTTTTTCTTCCTTCTCATTTTCCTGTCTACCCCCTCCCTAACTCCCAGTTCTATCTTTCATTTCTCCCCTTCTCTGAAGGCCAGAATGTGGCATGAGTCGGGAGCATGATCAGAGTTGCACAAGGTGGGGGTGGGGGCTGTCCTGCCTATGTCCTTTCTCACTTAAGGAGAAGCCATGGTTGACCTCTGTCTACCAGGGAACTGCACTGCCAACATGTAGGCACCAACAGCCCATCTCTTGGGTTCAGACACGGAGAACATGAGAGGTTTTGGTCTTAAAATCTCAGGCTATTTGAGTTTAAAATATGGGAGGCTAGAATTAAATGGAAGAAGAAAAGTCTCTGCAGTGGAATTACAGTCATTTTAACTATTGCAATTAAGACTGAGCATGCTGCAATCAGATATATCCTTGTTCTTCTTGTTAGTGTTCTTTTAAAATCATGGGCAAGATGGTATGGACTGTTTGAGGAAAGCTTGAGATTAAAGATGGAGAAAGAAAAATAAATGAAATTTCTTATTGATTTGACATCGTGGGTCATATAAAGGGATCACTAGTGGGTTCCTAGTGCAACAGATCAGAATACTTAGTTTCAGTTTGATTGTGCTGTTCCCTAATTCTGGGATGCTCTTTCCTCTTCTTTTTACCAAATTAACTCCTATTCATCATTTAGGCTTTAGTTAAATGCCACTGCTTCAGAAAAGCCTTCCCTGACTACCTCTTCTAAAGAACTTCCTGTACTATACTCTTCCCTAACACCTTCTTTTATTCTTTAGAGCATTTATCTCTATTGGAAATTATAATTTATTTATGGATGTTTGTTATTTTCTACTACAATGCAAGCTCCACTGTAGAAGGGACTGTTTCTGATTGGTTTCTCAAGATACACCCAGCTCCTAGTCTGGTGCCTGACACAAAGTTGAGACTTGGTACCTTCTTAAGCAAATTAGTTACCATAGTGGGATAGGGACCTACTCAACATGACAGAAAATTAGGAAACTTCTGTGTATTTCAGAGTTTGGTTTCTTAGAATTCCTTTCTCTCACCTTAGGACTTAATGAGTTAAACACTGGGTAGTGTTCTCTTACCCATTCCCTCAGTTCTTTCTTTAATCCCAGTGTCCTTTCTTTTGCAAAGATGCCACTTCCATAATGTGTGGTTATCTTAGCATTTCTGTATCTGCTAATCTAGGGATCACACTCACCTTTGACACCAGGACTACTTGTCCCCTGAATGGTGGCTGGAGTGTGGTAGACGCCTTCATATTTGTTGATCAAACCTACAGGAGCGCGGAAAGCAGAACAAACTGCTTCTGCCCTTGGACTGGAGCCCATCAGCTCCGATGGCTTGTGGCTCTCTTTTTAAATATTTTTTGTCCCACATCCTCGACCTTATTGCTCAGACAGTGTGTTCTAGGTTAATCCTGTTCATCTGGGCTTATTTCCCTGGGCCTTTTGGCCAATTCTGTCTCATGGCAAACTGTATCCTCTCCAGCGAATTTTCCCCACTCACACTCAGACGTACTCAAGTCTCTATCTCTCTTTCTTTGCCGGCTCTGAGCTACTTGTTGTCTCCCCTTCATAGCCAAAACTCTTTGAAAGAGATCTCCTTCTGTTCATTTCCCACTGACATCTCCATGCACTCCATCTAGTTTTTCCCTCACTTCATTCCACTAACGCCACCTCCAGTTTGTCACATCTAACTGGGAAATTTCTGTCATCACCACACACTCTGCAACATTTGTTGCCAGTGATTACCTCTTCCTTTAGAGACACTTTCTCCCCTCAATTTCCATGTCAGAGTCTCTCTGGGTTTCCATTTGCCTCTGAAGCTGGTCCTTCTCACTTATTTTATTGTAGCCGCACTGTAAATATGGCAGTTGTTTAAGAACATCGTCTCCAGTCTACAATGTCTTTCCAGGTGACATCATCCACAATCAAAGCATCAATTACCTTTAACATACATGTGCAATCTAAATTTCTATTTCCAGACCCAGATCCATATATCCAACTGCTTGTGGATGTCTACTATTCAATATCTTACATGCAACTCAAATTCAAAATGCCCAAAACCAAACTCATAATCTTCCCCTAAAATCTATCCCTCCTCCAGTTTTCTCTTTCTGAGAGAACCCCCCATTGGTGTGGGGAAAACTGGATAACCACATGTAAAAGGATAAAATTAGACCCTTAGCTTACACCACACACAAAAACCAACTCAAAATGAAAGATGAAAGACTTAAATGTAAGACCTGAATCTGAAAAGCTCCTAGAGGAAAATGTAAGGAATAAGCTCCATGACATTGGTCTGGGCAATGATTTTTTGGGTATGACATCAAAAACACAAGCAACAAAAGCAAAAATAGACAAGTAGGACCACATCAAACTAGAAGGCTTCTGTACAGCAAAGGAAACAATCAAGAAAATGAAAAGGCAACCTACAGAATGGGAGAAGATATTTGCAAATCATGTATCTTAATAGGGGTTAATATCCAAAATACATAAGGAACTCATACAATTCAACAGCAAAATACAACCCAATTAAAAAATGGGCAAAGAACTTGAATAGACATTTTTCTAAAGAAGACATTCAAATGGCTAATAGGTATAAGAAAAAGTGCTCACCATCACTAATCATCAGGGAAGTGCAAACCAAAGCCATAATGATATATCACCTCACACCTGTTAGGTTGGCTATTATCAAAAAGACAATAGATAAAAAGCATTGGCGAGGATGTGGAGAAAAGGGAACCCTTGTACATTGTCGGTGGGAATGTACATTGGTATAACCATTATGGAAAACACAGTATAGACGTTTCTCAAAATATTAAAAATAAAACTAACACATGATCTAGTAACCCCACTTCCGGGTATATATTGGAAGGAAATGAAATCGCAAGGGATATCTACACTCCCATGTTCATTGCAGCATTATTTACAATAGCCAAGATAAGGAAACAACCTAAGTGTCCTTCAATGGATGAATGGATAAAGTAATTATGGTATATATTTACTATGGAATATTACTCAGCTTTGAAAAAGGAGATACTGCCATTGGCAATAATGTGGATGAACTTGGAGGACACTATTCTAAGTGAAATAAACCAGACATAGAAAGACAAATACCACATGATTTCACTTATATGTGGAATCTAAAATAGAGAAATTCAGAGAAACATGGAGCAGAATGGTGGTTGTCAGGAGCTGGGGTATGGGGGAAAGGGGAAGATGTTGGTCAAAAAGTACAAACTTTCAGTTATAAGATGAATAAGCTTTAGAGAGCTAATGTACAGCACGGTGATGGCCATAGTTAATAATAATATATTGTATATTTGAAATTTGCTAAGAGAGTAGATCTTTAGGGTTCTCACGGCACACATACAAGGCAACTACGTGTGGTGATGGATATGTTAATCAGCTTGATTGTGGGAATCATTGCACAGGTATATTTATATCAAAACAACATGTTATACACCTTAAATACATACTTTTCATTTGTCAATCATAGCTCAATAAAAAATTTGATTCTGACAGTTTTTGCCAGTTTTTTCATGGCTTTTATGAGAGATGAAATTTCGAGGTCCTTACTCCAAAATTTTTGCTGACATCACTCACTCATTCTACTTTTCTTTCATAATATTTACTATAGCTTGAAGTAAAACATTTAGGTGATTGTTTGTGTGACCAGTTGATTTTTTGATTAATATTAGTTTCCCTCCTGAGATTATAGACTTTTTTAGGGTAACGATCTTGCCTGTTTAGATTACTGTTGCCTTCCTAGTCCTTAGCATAATGCCCAACACATAGTATTCAACCAGTGTCTATAAGTCAAATGAGTAAATAAGGAAATTAGTCAGTTAATTACTACAAGAACATGGTGACTAAAACTGTGGGCTCAGGAGTCACAGAGCAGTGTTTAAATACCAGGTACATCACTTACGGTGTATGCGGTATAGTGCGACAACCACTCTCAGTTTTCTGTTTATAAAATGGGGAATAGTACAAATCATAGCTTTAGCTAACATGTTTTAAGAGATCATTATTTTTTAGATACTGCGATAAGCACTTGAAATGTATCATCTTACTCCTGACAAAACATTTAAGGTAGGTATCATAGTCTGCAATTTAAAGAGGAAAAAGTGGAGGCTCAGAGTAGCTAAGCAATTGCTCAAGATCACACAGCTGGAAAGAGGCAAAGTCTTTATAAGGAATAAATAAAATTATACAGTAAAACCTAACACAGAGCTTTAAATGTTTAATATGGGTTTTCTATTACCGTCATTCCTTTTCCCAGTTAGACTCTTACCGTAATGTACCCTGTAACCTATTCTCTAACTGCCATTGCTATATTTATTCAAAAAATATTTACTGATCTTTTAGTATGTGCTGAGCACTGCTCTGGGCTTGGGGATAAAACTGAGAATAAAACAGAAAAAAGCCTTCCCTCCTGGAGCTATATTCTAGGAGAGGGGCCAAATAAGTAAACAGGTTTGTATGATAACCTGGTAGACAAGAGGTATGAAGGAAACTGAAGCAGGACAAGAGCCTGCAGAGTGAAGGGAGTCCTCTCTAAGACAGGGCCATAGAAGGTTCTCTGGGGAGCAGAGACAGGAATGCGGTGAGCAGGGAGGCTATGCAGATTTGTTGGGGAGAAAGGGTCCTGCAGAAGAAACAGCAAGTGCAAAAGCCCTGAGATGGGAATGTGCTTGGTGGGTTCAAGGACTGTGGACTGGGGCATAATAAGGGGAGGGTGGAGGGGGTTTTAGCAGAAGAGAGACATGGTCTGACTTAATGTTCTAATAAGATACACCTGGTTGCATTGTAGGGCATTGACAGCTGGCAGGAATGTGCGAAGAAGCAGAGATACCTTTTAGAATGGTGCTATCTTAAGAGTCTAGGGTGAGAGGTGATGGTGGCTTACATTTCATCTGTAGTGGTGGAGGCAGTATAAAGTGATTGGATATTCAGAAAATAGACAGGATTTGATTTTTTTTTTTTTTTGAGACAGAGTCTCACTCTGTTGCCCAGTGGCATAAATCATAGCTCACTACAACCTCAAACTCCTGGGCTCAAGTGATCTTTTTGCCTCAGCCTCCTGAGTAGCTGGGGCTATAGGCGTGCTCCACCACGCCTGGCTAATTTTTCTATTTTTAGGAGAAACCGGGGTCTCGCCCTTGCTCAGGTTGGTCTTGAACTCCTGAGCTCAAGTGATCCTCCCCTCTTGGCATCTCAGAGTGCTAGGATTACAGGCATGAGCTGCCTTGTCTGGACACCTTGTATTTTTTATTTTGTACTTTGCCATATATTTTATACAACTATTTCATCTAAACTGTTTTGATCATCCATAATCATGGAAAACAGAAAATGTGAAAAATAAAAAACTATAAACAATTACATTTGCTTGGCATTATTTTAGTGGTATGGACACTGAGCCAGACAGACCTATACACATTAATAAATATTAACTAATAATTATTCTGGGCTTATCAGGTGTTATTATAATAGATACTGAGTTACACCTTAAATATTATTTACTACCTTGTTGAATTATCAGAAACTTATGAATTAGCTACTATTAATATAACCATTTGGCAGAAGTGGAATAGAATTGTAGTAACTTGTGTAAGGCCCCACAGTGAGGAAGTAGCAGAGAAAGGGTTAGAATTCAAATCTTTCAGGCTTGGTTTCTGGAGTCAGTCTCAGGGTTAAGTTGCTGTAATTAGCTCAGCTAGCCCTTTCACACAAGCCAAGAGTCGGTTTCCATTAGTGCCCTCACTCCTGGGAAGCTCAGACAACATTGGCACTCATCACACGATTCTTGTTCTTGAATTTTAATGTAAGTGTGTGCATTTATTAAAAATACTTTTGAGAATCAGGACAGTATTTAATTTTAAAAACCAAACACACATGCACATGTATTACACCTCCTTTTCTGCATCTGACCCCGTTGTGTTGGGGTGTCAGTGTGCTAGCTCTACCAACAAACAGGTGAGAAAACTCCAGAGATGCGAATCACGCAGATAAGGACCTCGCAAATGACTAAGCATGGACCAGAGCAAACTCTAATTTGGAGATTGCCCAGCGCTTCTGAAAATATTCTAAACATTTGTAACCCAAATGTCATGGGAATGAAAGAGTTTGACGATATTATCTGCACATAAGGGCCAGCTAAACTGCCATTCCCCAGGGTGCCTGCGTTTGAGATCTCTGTATTTGCTGTGAGAATATTTGCAGTAAGAATTGGGAAATAATTATGGAACAAACAATTTGTTAAGTAATGTGTGGAGGGGGTGTAGTCTTCCGGGCTGCCTTCTGCCTGAGAGCACTTCCCTTCCTGCCCCAACCTCCACTGGGGAGGCTCGGGCAAAGCAGGAAGTGCCAGAGGGCAGCGCCAGCGGTAGGGGAAGTTCAGTGCCCGGGGCTGTGCAAAGGCAACAGAAACAAACGTAGTGATGGAAATGGGATCAGGCACCAGAGCAGCCTGAGGTTCTCTGCGTTTACGAAGTGGCTCTGACTCAGGGAAACCACTTGTTGGGGTTGGACAAAGAAAGAGCTCAGAAAAGATAAAACCAGAAAAAAAAAAGGAAAGGATCTGGAACGAGCTGGCAAAATCCTTACAAATATACAGCTGAGGAGGGATTGGCAGTTAAACCATAGTTATTGTATCTGCATGTCATGTGTGTAATGTTTTGGGTGTGTATAGTCTTGTGTTTATAAACAAATATGTTTACACAGATATGTTTAGATATGCTGTATATATATTTACAAAAATACATGTTTAAGTTGACTGAAGTAAATCTGTACATAGTTCATTTATAATATTTTGGGTCTTCTCAGTGGCTCTATTCATTCACTCATTCACTCATTCATTTATTCATTCAGTTCCTAGATGGTGCAGACACTGCTGGAACATTGGATGTATAAAGATCACATAACACAGTGCCTTCTGCAAAGAATCTCACAGTCCAGTGGAGGAAACAGAGCCTGAACAGTCAATTATAAAGCAATGATAGGGTTACAGGGTTATATGGAGGACTTTATGAAAACACAGATAATGGGCTCTGTTATGGGTTGAATTGTGTCTTCCTCCAAAAGTTGTATGTCGAAATCCCAGTAACTCAGAATGTCACCTTGTTTGGAAATAGGGTCTTTCAAGAGCTAACCAAGCTAAAATAAGGTCATTAGGGTGGGCCCTAATCCAGTATGACTGATATTAAAAGGGGAACTTTGGAGACAGACACTCACACACACAGGAGATGACTATGAGAAGATGAAGGCAGAGACTGAAATGATGCTTCTACAAGCCAAGAAACTCTAAGGATTGCCAGCAAACCATCGGAAGCTAGGTGAGAGGCATAGAACAGATTCTTCCTCACAGCCCTCAGAAGAAACCAATCCTGCCAACACCTCGATCTTGGACTTTTATCCTCCAGAACTGTGAGACAACTCATTTCTATGGTTTAAGTTATCTAGTTTGTGGTACTTTTTAACAGCAGCTCTAGGAAACTACTACAGGGTCTTAACTATATAGCTTTGTGGAGGGAGATCAAGGAAGGCTTCCTGGGAGGGATGACACAGCTGAATTTTAATAGATACCAAGGTGCCAGGTGAAAGGGGTGGGGTGGGCTATCAAAATGGCATTCCAGGCATTGGAGGAGGTAAGATAGGCAGCAAAAGTATCGAGATGAGAAGCAACTAGTGAATGAGGCATTCGATGAGGTTTAAAAGCAAAGTCTGAAGCTGGAAGTAGGAAGAGCTGTATCTGCCAGGATATGCCAAGCACAGGATATGCCAACACACAAGGACAAACAAGAGAAGTTTCCTGCACCAGTGGAGAGGACAGACACTTAAATCCCATCCTGGAAACGCTCGGTGGAACAACTAAACTCTTGTCACTCTTCTGTTCCCAATCACGGTTGAGATATGGTGGTTGGACCAGTGACTTAGTTTCATAAAATTGGTGCCTTGATGGGGTCAAATCCTTGTTCAGCTGTGAAAGGAGCACCACATTTTTGGACTGCTCACGTTTCGTTCTTGGGTACTTGAAGGTCTAGTTTTGCTTTAGCTGAGATTTCTTTCAGGGAAAGTGATTTCTTCTCTATCATTAAGCAAAAGCTCCTGGAGGATTTTTAATTATAGAGCATATTAAAGCATCATCTAGTGTCATAATCATGTCCTGTTTCCTGGACATTTTTGTGTCTTTGAATTTTTTCACAATAGGAATATTGCTAACAAAAAGCCTTTTGCTCAGCCACTTCGTTTTGTAAAATCTGGTTTAAAGGGTAAGAAGCGGTTCTCGCAAAGACCACCTGTTGTTCCATACTCTGCCCTCCTCACAAGATTCAGTGCACTTTTGTATAAAGTTTACCACCTCTGGTAGACATTTCAAAGGACTCTGTGAAAAGAGACGCTGTTGTGGAAGCTTATAGCCAGAAATGCAAAGAGATTTATTGTGATTAATTAAGCACGTTTTTACTTTCATGTCAACTCACTTTTTATACAATCTTTAAAAATTCTAGTGCTCTGGACCAGAGGTCAAGCCGTTAACCCCAGGAGGATCTTTAAATTGAGGAATATTTGTAACCTCTTTCTTTAAGGTTTATTTAAAATTAAGCCTAAAGTAAAATATTAAACACTGAAATATAATAGTTCCTGCCTTCATATAACTGATTTAAAAAATCTTATTTGAATTATACATTAAATATCCTGGTTATGAGTACCATACATTTCTTATGAGAATGGAAAAATTAGCTTATAATCCAGGTAGTCTTCTCCTTAATTTTTTTGTTTTGAAAATTACATTATTATATGCATATGAGGGATGCATCTATATTTAAAGTCCAATACTCTGTATTCAGAGGAATTAAATGATCCACACAAATACATAGTTGAAGGTATTTAAGAGTTACCTTTGTAACAGAGAAAAGTTAATGACAAAAGATGTAGAGCATCCCTACACCTGACATTCCGGAAATGTACTACCCTGCCATTCACATTTATTGACTACTCGTTGGAGCTGAGCTCAGGTACTTGGTCTTATAGTTTGAATGTGACCCCTACAAAATTCATTTTGAAACTTAATCTCCATTGTGGTGGTATTAGGATGTGGGGCCTTTTGGGAAGTGATTACATCATGGGGGCTCTGACCTCATAAGTGAGATTAGTGATTTTATAAAAGGGCTGGAGGGAAGTAGCAATCATCCCTTTTTGCCCCTCCATCTGCTACCAGGTGGGGAAGTCACCACGAGAAGATGCCATTGATGGGGCAGGTCTTCAGCAGACATCGAACTGTTGGTGCCTGGATCTTGAACTTCCCTGCCTCCAGAACTGTGAGAAATAAATTTTTGTTCTTTATAAGTTACTCAGTCTCAGCTATTTTGTTATAGCAGCACAAATGGGCTCACTACTCATGAGGGACCACAAGTCTAATAGAGGAGACGGATGCATAAACATGGCAAGTGCTACAACAGGGGTGTCAATGGGGTTCTGAGACAGCTAAGCAGAGGAGGCTGAGAAATGCTACTTACCCTGGGACCTAAAGGAGGGGCAAGAACTCATAAGGTGAGGCAGTCAGGGAAGCATATTCCAGTAGGAAAAAATCATGGATAAAGGAAGACAGGATGTGCAAAGGTGGCAGCACATGCTGGGACAGATGGAAGCTCACTGTGGCTGGAGCATGGTGCATGGGGACAATGGTTGTAAATGAGACCAGAGCAGTAGGAGAGGGTTAGACAGGGAAAAACTATGCCAGGAACAATTTATTTCCTCAGCATGGACATCCTAATACGATATGTAATTTTGAATGCTGACCTGGCAGCACCGTAGTGGAAAGACTAGAGGAGGAAGAGCAACAGGAAAACCAAAGCAAGTGGTCTAAGCAAGGCACAAAAGGTCCTGAACTGAAAGTGTCATGTTAGGGATGGAGAGAAAGGACTGGAGCACAGAGAAATAGGGCCAGCAGCCCAGGAATTGGGGTTTCCAGCTGAATGTGGGTGGAGGAGTCAGGGATGAGATCTAGCTTGGGACATGGTGCCTGCTATAGGTTGAATTTGTGTTTCCTTCAAATTCATGCGTTGAATCCCCAGTGTGACTGTATTTGGAAATAGGGCCCTTTAGGAGATAATTAATGTAAAATGAGGTCATAAGGATGGGGCCCTGATTTGATAAGATTAGTGTCCTTATAAGAAAAGACACCAGAAAGTGCTCCTTCTCTCTCTCCTCCATGTGAGGACACAGTGAGAAGGCAGCTGTCTGCAAGCCAGGAAAAGAGCCCTCACCAGAAACCAAATGGGTCAGCACCTTGATCTTGTACTTCCCAGCCTCCAGAATTGTGAGAAAACAAATTTATGTTGTTTAAGCCACCCAGTCCATGGTATTTTGTAATGGTAGTCAGAGGTGACTAATACATATTTTGGTACTAAAAAGTGGGGTGTTACTGCAACAAATACCTAAAAATACAAAAGTCACTTTGAACTGGAAATGAGTTGAGGCTGGAGGAATTTTTAGGTGCATGTTAGAAAAAGCTTAGATTTCCATGAGTAGAATGTTGGCAGAAATATGAATGTTAAAAGCTCTTCTGGTGAAGTGTCAGATGGAAGTGAGGAACAGGTTATTGGAAACTAAAGGAAAGATGATCCTTGTTGCAAAGTGGCAAAGAAACTTGATTGAATTGAGTTCTAGTGTTTTATGAAAGGTAGAACTTTTGAGCAATGAAACTGGATATTTAGCTGACTAGATTTCTAAGCAAAGTGTTGAAGGAGTGGCTTGGTTCCTCCTGGCTGTTTATAGCAAAATGTGAGAGGAGAGAGATGAATGGAAGAAGGAATTGTGAAACAAAAAGAAAGAAGAGGCTGGGCACTGTGGCTCATGCCTGTAATCTACAATCACCCCATAAAGGGATTACCCATGATGTTAATCAGCCATCTTGGCAGAAGCTAAGAAGAGAGATGGGATTACACGAGCAGAGACACTACCTGTTTGAACTAAAGGAGAGAGAGAGAAAGCAGGACAGAATGAAGAAAGCCTGGCAGATATTCTGGATTCTACAGGACATGACCATCAAGCTATTTGGCTGTGAATGTGTGCTATTCTTCGAGAAAATGGAGGAATAGCCCTGAGGGTGATTTAAGAGGCCCAGGCGACAGCGCTGTTTCCTCCTCGGTTTCAGAGGGCAGAGCCTTTGCAGAGAGCCACAGGATGGGGCAGGCTCTCTGAGCCAAAGGGGCAAGGCAGCCCCCAACTGCCCCCAAGCTATAGAGCTGATGCTCCCACCCAGCTGGCCTGGGACATGGGACATTGGACCAAAGAGGATTACTCTCGAGGCTTAAGAGCTCGTGGAATTTGCCTTGCTAGGTTTTGGATTTGCTTGGATTTGCTCACCCCTTTTTCTTTCCTATTTCTCCCTTTTGGAATGGAAATGCCTGTCCTTTGCCTTTCCCACTGTTGAATTTTGGAAGCACACACCTTGCCTGGCTTCACAGGTTAGCAGTTCAAGTGGAATTTTGCCTCAGGATGAATTGTACCTTGAGTCTCCCATACCTGATTTAGATGAGACTTTGTACTTTACGTTTTGGAGTTGATGCTGGAATGAGTTAAGACTTTTGGGGCTGTTGGGGTAGAATGGATATATTTTTGCATGTGAGAAGAACATGAATTTTGGGGGTCTATGGGTAGAATGCTATGGACTGAATTGTGTCTCCCAGATTGATATGTTGATGCCCTAACCCACAATATGACTATATATGAATATGGGCCTTTAGGAGGTAATTAAGGTAAAATGAGGCCATAAGGGTGGGACCCTGATCCAATAGAATTAGTGTCCTTTCGAGAAGAGACACCAGGGAGCCTGCTCTCTCTCTCTGCCACATGAGGGCACAGTGAGACATCAGCCACCTGCAAGCCAGGAGGAGGGCTCTCAGAAGAAACTGAATTGGCCGGCACCTTGATCTTGGACTTCCCAGCTTCCAGAACTGTGAGAAAATAAATTGCTCTTGTTTAAGTCCATGGTGTTTTATTAAGGCAGCCTGAGCTAAGACAGTGCCATTAACTCACTTAAAGAAAGAATACCAGGGGGACAGATTTTCATTGTTGTTGTTTCATTTTATTTATTTTCAGTTGAGTTTTGCACATGTCAAGTGTGAGACGCTAACAAGGCAGATGGGAAGAGATGTCCAGCAGGCAGCTCATCTATCACATAGGAACAACAGGGAAGGGCCAGGTCAGGAGAGAGTTCAGGGAGTTCTCAGCAAGATGAAGCAGAAGGCAGAGGAGTAGGGAGACATGGAAAGAATGTACAATAAATATTATAAGAGAAGAAGGACCAGGGAAGAAGCTGGGGAATCCAGACACCTACAGGCAAGCAGGAAGCAGCCAGAGGAAGAGTCGCAGGAGAGAGGTAGGTGTTCTAGGGGCCAGGACGGAGGGAGTTTCAAGGCCATTTGTCTATAGTGTCACGTGCTGTAGAGGGCTCAAGTAGGCTGAGGACCAAAGAATAAAGCACTGAGCTGGTAACTGGGAGATAATTACTGGGAGCTGTGTCAGTGAAGTGCTGTGGGGTGAAGTCAGGTTGCAATGGGTTGAGAAGTGCTTGGGAGTTAACAGAAAATGGTGAGCACTGTCTTCGTCAGTTGGGGCTGCTATAACACAGTGCCATGGACTGGGAAGCTTACACACGACAGACATTTATCTCTCACAGTTCCGGAGGCTGGAATCTGAGGTCAGGTTGCTGGCATGGTCAGGTTCTGGTGAGGGCCCTTGTTGGGCTTGCAGACTGCTGACTTCTCATTGCATCTTCGCATGGTAAAAGGGAGTGGAGAGCTCTCTGGGGTCTTTTTATTATTATAAGGACGCTATTGCCATTCACCTAATTACTTCCCAAAGGCCCCACCTCCTAATACCATCACACTGGTATTAGGGTTTCAACATATGAATTTTGTGGGGATACAACTATTCAGTCCCTTGCAAGTATAGACTATGATTTTAAGATCACTGCTTATGAAAAACACAAAGGAGATGTGGGGTTAGCTCGAGGGGAGGCAAACAGGAGACACAGTTATTTTCCTCTTTTATGTTTCTCAAACTCCACATTAATCCCTGTTTTTATGTCAAGGAACAATAGACAGCTAAAGAAATAAAATTATACCTTCTTTTTTTAGCAAATTAACCTCTTGTGTTATTTGAGATTTTCAGATGTCTGTTTATTGCTTAACAGGGGCAAACTCCCTGTCCCCTCCCCTGTAGACTCTTCACCCCCATGGTTCATTTCTACCATCTTCCTGACAAGCATCATGCTTTAATTGGGCATTAGCACTCCCAGGGTGAGGTCAGGGGTGTGCATGTGTGTGTGACTGCATGCAAAAGCGTGAGTATGAGTGAGTGTGTGTGTGCGGCTGGCTGTGTGTGAGAGTGTGTGCAAGTGTTTGTATGTGTGAGTGAGTGAGTGTGTGTGTGTGCACATGAGGGGACAGGATGTGAATGTACAATATGATGCCAGAGGACAATATTCTGTGAAGATGATCAGATGTTGTTCATGGTAAATTTTACGTTATATGTATTTTACCAAAATAAGAAAAAAAAAACAAAAGAAAAAACAAAACTCCCCACAATAATAGTTACTGTGGCCATCCTTTTCCCAACTTCGGATTCCAGTTAGAATGAAAATGCTAAAGGACATGTTTGTGTTTTTTTCTTTTTCACTCTGTTTCTCACTTACAGAGAGCTGCTTAGGAACACATGTTTGAATCTTTCAATCTTGGAGACTGGCAGTCTAAAGGGATGTGGTGTAGGCCTCTTTTTCAAATTGCTTAATAGTTGAAGCCAAAAGGAAATATGTATTAGAACATTTTTCTTGGAACATCAAAATAATGTGTTAATTTAGAAAAAAAGTGATTCATATGTGACCTTGTATAATATTTGACTTTTTAAATGCCACACATAGCATTTATCTGGTTTTTAGCCTTACTGGGGAATGGCTGTATCCAGCAAGGATAAAAGATTTCCAGCTGGGATAACTATCCTATAATTAGTGATGCATTTTTTAAAAGGAAAACCAGAAATTATTGGAGACAGTTGATGTAAAAATCTCCACATTTCTAAAGTACGTGTGTTGCTAGCATGACAAGCTTAGCCCTGTGGATGTGGCATTACTCACACACACACCAGTTCCTCCTGCCAGGGTATTTGAGGAAGTCAGTTTTCTTTCTGTTGATTTCAATAGAATTCACTGGAAATCAAATCTCAGTCTTGTGAATTTGTGTCCACGATACATGATGATTTTATCATAATGGTGTGATATGACGGAAAAAAATAGTAAGAATCTCTACTGAGAGTCTAAGAGACAGATCTGATGTTTCTCAGCACAGAAAGCTGAAATCATCCCCTACTTTACCAGGGCAATTTAGTCTCTCCTTCCTTGGTGCTTCTAGAACATTCAGGTCATATTTTTATTGCTGCATTTTCCATGTCGTATTGTAATTTCGAGTTTGCATGTTGTTCTTCCCATTAGACCACGGGCAGATACATTGGTAGTTCGTGTACCTGGACAGCGGTTCTCAAACATGGCTGACATCACAATCGCTCAGGGAAATTTAAAAAATAGCGATAAATGGGTACCTGCGTTGATTCCAGTCCTCCAAGAAGCAGATGCCTAAACAGGATTAGACAGGCAAGAGATTGATCGGGGGAAATGCCCAGGATGGATGAAGGGGGAAGAGCAGGAGCAGGTAGGGAGAGCCGCCAGACCTCTACGTAGGTATGACCCTGCAGATGGAGAAGGGAGGAGGAGGAGGGTCCTCAGTGGACAGTCCTCAGACTGCAGTGTGGTTCTAAGAAGGCGCAGGCCATACTCACAGAAGTCCTGAGCAGAAGTTGCCAGTCAGAAGATTCATGCACCCAGCAGGAGTGGCAGGAATGAGCCGGAACTAGTATTCCACAGTTGTTAGTGCCCACTGGGTGCTTTTCCTGCTGCACAGTGGGAAGCCAATGCACTGAGACAGCAGGGGTTGCAGTGGAGAAAGAGTTTAATATTGAAGGGTGTTGAGTGAGGAGATGGGAGGAATTTCTCAAATCCATCTCCCTGAGAACTTAGGGGCTGGGGTTTTTAAAAGTAGTTTGGTGGACAAAGGGCTAGGGAATTGGGTCTGCTGATTGGGGATGAACTCACAGGGCTGGGAAGCAGAAATTGTCTTCTTGGCTGAGACAGTTCCTGGGTGGAGGGTGGCAGGACCCATTGATTCAGTTCCCACATGTGGCCACTGGTCTGGTTGGTGTCAGTTGGTTCCCCCCAAATGCAGAGTCTGGAAAATATCTCAAAGACCGGTCTTAGGTTTTACAATAGCAATGTTATCTACAGAAGCAATTAGGGAAGTTATAAATCTTACACCAGTCAGGGATATGTGACTCGTAAGCAGTGAGCAGTTACAGGAAGGCCAGTGATGAAATGGTGGGTGGCTAACTTGTAGCTATGCCTATACTTCTGTAGAAGCCAGACTTCTACCACAGCTCTTGTCTTACGGCCCTACATTACTTTAACATTGGCTGTTTCACAGTGCTCGGTCACTGGCTGGGAGCAATGTGTATGTGTGTGTGTGTGTGTGTGTGTGTGTGTGTGTGTGTGGGTGTGTGTGAGCACCATTGAGGGACCAACTGACAAACTGTCTGGGACTGAAGGGGTTACCAGGATCTGGAACTTTCATTGCTAAAGCTGGAAACATCTGAACAAACCAGGACGAGTGGATTACCTAGTGTGGCCTCAGTACAATCTCAAGGTGGGATCCAAAAGTGTGGCAGCTAGGGCCCCCCAGACCATGTGACTCTTCCCTGGCAGTTCTTTTGTAGGGGACTTGAATGACATCTTTCTTTATTTTCTTTCTTTTCTCTCTCT
>NW_012146301.1:29757-35009 GCF_000956105.1 Propithecus coquereli | reverse complement strand
TTTTTTTTTTTTTTTTTTTGAGACAGAGTATGGGCCCAGGTAGAGTGCAATGGCATCATCATGGCTCACTGCAACTTTAAACTCCTGGACTCAGGGATCCTCCTGCCTCAGCCTCCTGAGTAGTTGGGACTACGGGCACGTGCCACTGTGCCTGGCTAATTTTTCTATTATATTTTTTGTAGACACGGGGGTCTCACTCTTGCTTAGGCTGGTTTTGAACTCCTGACCTCAAGTTATCCTCCTGCTTTGGCTTCCCAAAGTGCTGGGATTATAGGCGTGAGCCACCATGCCTGGCTGAGTGGCATCTTTCATAGCTGCCCTTGGGACACTAACCACTTCTCCAACTCTTCAGACACCACTGGGAGTCTGACAATTCAATTCAATTCTGAACTCTCCCTCTGGAATTAGCGTTCGATCCCACAAGCTAAAGGGCTCAGTCCCAGGAGACTGCTCCACTTCAGATGCCAGCTGCACTGGGCTCCCCAGGAGACCCACACTGCTGCCCAGCAGACTACAGATTTGGGGGTTCCCTTGCTTACCACCCTTGTTCAGGTTTGGTGATTGACTAGAATGACTCAAAGGACTCAGAAAAGTGCCCTACTTGTGATTCCAGCGTTGTTATAAAGGATTCGACTCAGGAGCAGCCAAGAGGAAGAGGCGCACAGGGCAAGGTACTGGTGCGGGAGGGGTGTGCAGAGTTCCCACAGCCTCCACCCTGCCGACACTCCTGTGTCGTCTCAGTCTCACTGTTCAAAAGTTTTTAATGCGAGCTTCCCTCCCCAGAGGCTGGAAATCCCCACCCTGTAATCAGGATTGCTCTGTCTGGTGATCAGCCATCCTCAATCTATCTGGGGGCCCCACCCGAGTCACCTCATTAGCATAAATGCAGGTTTGGTCCACAGGGGCTTCTTATGAGTAATAAAGACACTTCTGTCACTCAGGAAATTCCAAGGGTTTTAGGAGTTGGTGACAGGAACTGGGGACAAATACTAAATACATATTTGTATTACACCGGAGCACCCCCTAACCAGAGGGTCTGTTTGAAATGACCTGGAGTGGGGCCCAGGCATCTGTATTTTCTCAAAACCACCCTTACAAGAGACCAATGTACAGCCAGAGTTGAGAAACACTAGAAGCCATTCTTCACGTTTATTTTGGTGAATGAAAAGAAGGAAAAGAGGCCGGCGCTGGTGTGAGGGGCTTGGTTAGGGAGGGCAGCTGCAGGACAGGGCCGGGGCTGAGGGAGTGGCCTGGGCTGGGCGGGTTGCATCTCTGGGCAGGGTGCTGAGCCCCAGCTGGGGCGAGGCCTGCAGCCAGGGTCTCAGAGGCCGGGCGGGGCTGGGCGGGGCCACCTGCAGCCTCAGTGTTACCCAGCCAGGCCGGTTCTACCTGTTGCGCAGCACGCCAATCGCTGAAATGATGAGCTTTGCAAAAGAGAAAGGGTTTGTTTACGAGGCAGCCAAGACAGGAGATGGGACAACAGGTCTCAAACCCTAATAGGGTTTGGGCAATGTATGGGATGAAGGAGAGGGGTGGTCTGAGGCGAAGAAAAGTGACTGGAGGTGAGAAAGTGAGGGAATCGGTGGTCTGTGCAAGCGCAATCCAGCTTCATGGCTCTTCAGGGACGCATGTGCAAGAAACTGCAGCGTTGGCATGATCTGAGGGTGGAATTTCTGACCCTCTGCCGTGAAGATGTCACCCTTCGGTATTCACGCAGGCCCAGCTGAAGGTCGGTGGTCTCCACGGGCTTGAGCTGGACAAGGGCTGACTCCGAGTTCCTGAAAAGCAACTCAGGCGACTGTTACTATGGTGATGCGTAGAGATGTCATCTATGAGGAGCTGGTGGGGTTTGGCGGTCTACTGCTTCACTAACTGCCTGCCTTTTATAATTGGTGATTTTTAAATCTAATAACTAGCGAAGCAGGTCAAGTTTGATCGCTTAGTCATGTTGGCCCCTGGTTTCATCAGCACGCACGAGTACAAATGATACATGGACGGAACCCTTGGAATCCCACGGGCCTGGGATTTTATTCACACCCTAAGTCTTTGGTGAAGGGGAGGCTGATTTCGGCAGAGTGACCCAGGCTTTATGATTTCATGATCATAGGAATGAAAGACGCCTCCATCCTCCTCTGCTGCCCATGGAGCTCACAGTTGAACTTCAGGCTCCAGGAGATTCCCACAGCGTTGGAAGCCAAATAGAAGGGGAAATATAGAAAAACTTCATGAGGAGGAGATTCAGTTCCACACAGACAATATATAAATTCCTTTAGCCTCCTTTTAACCTCTCTAGTACTTTGCCAGGGCTGCTGTAAACAAAATACCACAAACCGAGTGGCTTAAACAGCAGAAATTTATTGACTCACAGTTCTGGAGGCAAGAAGTCCAAGACCAAGGTGTCCACAGGGTTGGTTGGTTCCTTCTGAGGGCTGGGAGGGAAGAGTCTGTTCCTGGCCCCTCTCCTTGGCTTGTAGGTGGCCGTCTTCTTTCCCTGGGTCTTCACATCATCTTTCCTCTATGTGTGTCCCTCTCTGAGTTCAAATTTCCCCTTTTAGGACACCGGTCATATTGGAATAGAGCCCACCTTAATGACCTCGCCTTACCTAATTACATCTGTAATGACCCTGTCTCCAAATAAGGTCACCTTCTGAGGTACTATGGGTTAGGACTTCAACATATGAGTTTTGAGGGATGCAATTTAACCCATCACAACCTCTTAAAAATAGTTCTTTTGCTACCTTTCTTTTTGGTGCACATCAGAAGAGAGGAACAGCCACCTGGGATTGGCAAGATAGCCCATATTATAGAACTGATGGATTGGGTTACTGGACATTGGCCTTTGTACTTGGCCCATGGGATTGATGCTATCTTTGTTTATTTGTGCGGTTGTGGAATTATCACAGCATTCTTGTGTTCTAAGAAGCTGAAAATAGCTCCATGAACACATGCCATAAAGATAAAATGTGCTACGTGCTGTTGTAATGCAGAACAGATGGAGTCTAGATAAATTCTATGGTTGAGTGGCAAGGAACTTTGGTCTGGGGCATACCAGTGTCTTTCACAGGTGAATCTGGCTGAAAAAAGAAAAGAAAAAAAGATATTAAAATCTCTTTGTCCAGGCCTCGTTAGTGAGACTTTCACCAGAGGTAACTGCAGTTTAGATGACCACTGAAGTTTCTTCTCTTTGTAAAATGAATTTTTGCTTAGAACCTGAAACACAGTCTAAAAATGTGTGGGTTTTTTTGGTTTTTTTCTGGGCCAGCATATGCCTCAGACCCAACATTTGCTTTAGTAGGCATCTTCTGTTCTTTGTGATCCAACAAGTTCTTCTAAGAGTTGGCACGCAAGTACATTGCTTTGTGGACAAGGCTGACTCTGTTCACGGGTGCTTTGGCCAATTCTTTCCACAATGATCAGAAGAAGCAACTAAGGTTAAGATGCAACGTGCCTACAGACATAAATTTTGTGTCTTCTCTCTAGTGAGGGCAGCCAATGGCGGGAATTTCATTTTGTCCAGTTATTCCCAAGAGAGAACAAATATTTGTGATCCAATCAAAGAGAACCAAGAATAGCAAAGAGCCCGATAATAACATCTGGGAAACACATGAGGAATGTGACACATTGACCCTAAAATGGGGATCAGTCTATTTGGAGAGACCCTTAGCAAAGAGGCTCTTGCCATAATAATCTTTACTGCTGCCTGTACATCACTTTGCAGTATACAGAGCACTTTCAAATACGTGATCCTGTTTCTTCTCTCCCCACTGCTGTGAGGTGAGCAGAAGAGAAATGATTTTTATTGGCCACTGAGGAAATAGGGTCTCATGAGGAGAAGAGAATTGTCTAAGGCCATATGGGCAGGAGAAGGTAGGGACAGGCCTCATGGATTCTGATCCATGGTCTAGTTGTCTTATTTTTAATTTTTTAAAATTGTGAAATTTTTCATTCACATAGAAGAATATGTAAAACATATGCGTACAGTTTAAAGACTGATGATAAAATGAACACTGTGCACCCACAGTGCAGAACTTGGGTTCAGAACTGGAACATTCCCAATCCTCGTCCTGTGGAATCCCCACTTACTCCCCTTCTTAGTACGTGGCTTACCTTCCCCCAGAGGTAACTAAAGCCCTGACTTCTATGCTACTCAATCCTTGCTTTTCTTTATAGTGTTATCATGCATGTATGTAATCCTAGCGATATATTATTTATTTTGAAGAATTGAGTACCTGTACATTGCTACTGTCAGATGAAGGCTCCCAGGAGAGAATAAGCTGGTCTCTGGGTCAGAGTTGGGCTTGACCTCTCCAAAGAATTTGCCAGAGCCCTCTGGGGAAGTCAAGGCAGGACACTGAGGGAGTCCTGGGGAACGTGGGGCTCAGGACATTCAGGACAGGCCACAGGCTGTTGTGTGGAGCAGGTATTGGATCTTAGGCGGAAAAACGTTCAGAGCCACTGGCTGCCCTGTCTTGTACTTCCTGCTTCTAAGCTTGTGGTGGACTATCTCCACCATCAGGAGGACGCCAAAGCAGGACTCCTTGGAAGGGTGGATGAGTGTCCCAGTGGACCCACCAGCAGTTTTTAAAGGGAAAGCGGAGACTTCATCATCCAAGCACCCAGTGAGAATCTGGGATTGGGAGCCTGGATTCTGTAGCCAGTCTGCCTGGGTTTGAAATTTGGTCTCTCCACGATCGTGAGGCTGTTTAATCTCTCTCTGCCTCATTTTCCTTATCTGTAAAATGAGGACAATAATAATATCTCCTTAGTAGGGTTATTTAAAGAATAAATGAGTTAATATCTGTAAAGAACTCAGAACATCACCTTACATATGGGACGCTCTGCATAATAAATAGGTGGCAGTCGCATGGCAGTCGCGCATGCGTGTTTCATTGGTCGGTCAGCGCTGGGCTCATCTAGCCCTTCCAGGCTCAGGGTAAAAAGCTATGGCATCTGGTGATGATGCTCCCAGTGGGTCTTGTGCCACACTGCTGCAATCGGGACTGCATGTGACTGGTGCTTAGTTGTCATCAGGGTTCCCCACTCATCATCCTTCTTGGGCCTCCCCTTACCTACATGTTTTCCTTCTTCTGGGTTTATTTCCTGATTTAATTGGAACATGTCCTTCAGGAGCTTTCTAGAAAGACTGCCTGGGAGATAAAGATTTTGAGACATTGCATTTGTAAAAATGCATTTTATTCTCAAATTTAATTGATAATTTGGCTCATACAGCCTTCTAAATGAGAAATCATAGT
>NW_012146301.1:28604-28865 GCF_000956105.1 Propithecus coquereli | reverse complement strand
TGAGGCAAATGCATTTCATGTAACCAAAATATTTGTACCCCCATAATATCCTGAATTAAAAATAAATAAATAAATAAAACAAAATACCAGCAACTGGATTTTCGTAAGAACTTATTAATTTATGTAAAAGGTTTAACAGTGCCTGGCACCCAATAAATGCATAAGTTAGCATTAATGTTAATATAACAACTGAAAAGAACTTTTTTCAAAAATATTCTAAATGTGGTATATATGATTTAAGAGCTTCCTTTGACTTACCCA
>NW_012146301.1:23048-24045 GCF_000956105.1 Propithecus coquereli | reverse complement strand
AGTATTTATCCAAAGCTCCACTATTAAATTATTGAATGGCTGGAGGTTACCAACAATTAGAAAATTGGAGTTATAAATTTGTCTACAAGCTGTTGAATTATCTTTAGCTTTGTTTTTTTAAAATCCCATTTCTGGCATAATTTAACTGTAAAACTCTCACTATAGGCTTTGTCTACTGTCAGATTTAAATAAAGAATCTGAATATGTGACTATAAAAGCCTAACCCTATAGAAAGAACCAGATAACACACTTGGAATGTCAGTGATATCTGTTACAAGATAAACTAGAGGATCTCTAAGATCATGTAGGGATTTAGGTCTAACATGACGTATTCTGCATTTAGGTAAGTTTCCTTCAGAGGCTATTGATTATGAAATCATAACGTTAGCATTATGTTGCCTTACATAAACAGAAGATGGCACAAGGAAAAGAGGAAAAGGAACAAAGCATTCATGATGACCGAGAAGTCTTGATCTGTGATCTTGGGAAAGCTGTCCACATCTGGGATGTCATCTGTTTCAGGGGAGGAATCTCCCTGATCAGTTTTTTTTTTTACCTTGAATTCTCCAATGGGTGTATAGTCCCAAGAGTGTGGTGGCCCTATTTAAATGAGAGTTGTGGAACCATGGCTTGAAGCCCTGAAGTTTTGCTGTAATGTGAGTGGTGAAAAGAACTTGATATTATTCCTTCCAATGAGGTTCAAGGGCAGTGTTTTCCTGTTGTCATTTCCAAAATACTATTCTCCAAGTTATATTATAGTTTGTGAAAGGCCTGGTTTTCATCAGTTGGTGAGTCGCAGAAGGCTTCCTTTATCTGATGAAAATATATTTTGGCATAGTCATTAAAGCCTTGAAATACTGACTCAGGTCAGTACTTATAAATACTGAGTTTATAAGAGGAAGAGATACATTAGGTTCTATTATCAGGGCCAAAGTCTCCCAGTAACTATTTTATAAGGGGTTAATTTGTGTTTTCTAGTTGTGGTGGATTTGATTGC
>NW_012146301.1:21465-22998 GCF_000956105.1 Propithecus coquereli | reverse complement strand
GCTGGTCGCTGGACCTGCCCCATGGAAATTTTTGTCTGACTTCTTTTACATAGTGCAATTATTTTGAAATTCCCCCAAATTGTTGCATGTATCAATAGCTCATTTTTTTTTTATTGATGAATAGTAACCCTTTATATGGATATACCGCAATTTGTTTCCCTACATACCTGTTGATGGACATTTGAGTTGTTTTCAATTTTTGGCTGTAACAAATAAAGATGCCATGAACATTCATGTACAAATCTTTTATGGACATATGTTTCTATTTCTTTTTGGGTGATTACCACTAGCAGCGCAATGGTTGGTTCCCATGATCAGTGTCTGTTTAAGAAACTATCTATTTTCCGAAGTTTTCCATTTCTAAAATGATTGTGCCATTTTATATCCTCACCAGCAGTGTATGAGAATTCCACTTGCTCCATATCCCCACCGACACTTCGTATGGCCAGTCTTTTAAATTTTAGCCAGTGTGTAGCAGTATCTCATTGAGGTTTTAATTTGCATTTCCCTAAAGACTAATGATGTTGAGCATCTTTTGTTGTGTTTAATTACAATTTAAATAACTTCTTTCATGAAATGTCTATTCAAATATTTTGTTCACCTTGTATAGGGTGGTTTGTTTTCTTCTTATTGAATTTTGAGAATTTTCAATATATTATGGATTCAAGTGCTTTATCAGATATGTAATTTGTGCATATTTTTTCCCAGTTTGTGTCTTATCTTTTCATTTTTTTAAACGTGTCTTTTGAAGAACAAAAGTGTTTAATTTTGATGAAGTCCAATTTATAAAGTTTTTAACCTTATACATCATGTTTTTGGTGTTGTATCTAAAAAAAAATCTCTGGCTAACCCTGGTTCACAAAGTCTTTCTTCTATGTTTTCATTTACAAGTTTTATAGTTTCAGGTTTTGCATTAAAGGATATGATCCATTTTGAGTTATGAACTAAATGTTACTGAGGACAGAGGAGCGCAATAAAATATGTGAAAGCAAAGGCATTAAGGCTGGTGGTTCCAACGTGTGGTCTGGGCACAGTAAGGGCACAGGTGGAACTCCCTGCACTCCCACTTACAAAGCTTCCTCTCAGTTCCATGAACATGTCAAGCTCCTTTCTGCCTCCATGCCTTTTGCATACTCATTTCTGGGCCTGGAATGATCTACCCCTCCATTTAGACTCATCAATCCCAATGTGTCCTTTGGCATGCAGCTCAAGTGTTCCTGACCCAGGACTTGTCTGACTGTCCAGACTGTGACTGCCAAGTTGCGTAAGCCATGTGTGAATGTTGCCTCTGGAGTGGGACAAAGTTATAGTGTTCCTCTTAACTAGCTCGAGAACCTTGTTACACGTTTCCATAACACATACTTTTTCTATATAGTGCTTATTATAATTCGTATTAATATTTAATTAAAATCTCCTTTGCTCAGGGGACCACAAATTCTTGAGGTCAGGGTCCATGTCTTCTTTGACTGTCTAATGAATCTCCACTGATTAGCACAGTGCCTGGTATATATACTAGGTGCACCATATTTATTG
>NW_012146301.1:19363-21415 GCF_000956105.1 Propithecus coquereli | reverse complement strand
ACAGGGAGAGAGAGGGACTCACCTTTAGCTTAAGCTGCTTGGCATTCAGTCCTGTCTCACACTGAACAGGTCGCAGCTAACCCCCTCCTGTCCTTGGGAGAGGAGAACAGACTTGCATGACTTTGCAAAATCTGCGCTTCTATTCCGATTACTGCCAAAAGATAGCCATCTCACCTGTTTGTGCAGAGAAAAATGAGTATTCAGAACAGGAAACATCATCCTGTGCACAGAGAGTAGCAATTCAGAACCCTGACGTGCTTGACGCAATGCAGTATGTCGTGTTCAGGAAAAATTCATTTCGTGTCTATTGATGTCACAATCAAATATATGCCTGTTGCTAAGTACTCTTTAACCTTTGTTCAAGAAGATGGAGAAAATGCTCTTGAAGGGAAAGAGCTTTGAACTGATGCTGCCTAGCAACCAATAACTCATTATTTTTTTCAATTTGTTGTTTTTAAAAATTCTACCTCATGTTAAATTGATCTGGGTCTGAGGCACAATGTTCTTGTTTGTTTCACGAGTGCTGTACACAAGTAAAAGACGCAAACACTTCTTTTTGGTCATTTAACTTCCTAACTGGGCCACGGAGTCTAGGAGCAGTGGTCATCAACTTAAGGAAAATGTATAAATTGGGGAAAAAAAGAGACCATCAGGGACAACCCCATGCCTCTGTCCTCCCAGCTGGTGATCGGCTTCTCTGGTCCTCTATTGATAGCTGAACTCTGGTGCTTCTTTATCTCAGCCATCCTTCTCCTAGTTTTGGACCTCAACCCATAGATGCCACCTCTTTATCAGCCCAGTCCACATTTTGTCTCTGTTTTCATTTTCAACTGCCTTGTTCCTTTGTTTAAGATTTGGTTTGGTGGTGCCTGTCCTGATTCTTTGGTGAGGATGAAGTGTGGTCTTGGGCTGGTCTGCCATTAACTTGCTGACTGAACTTGAGCAAGTTGCCTCGTATATTAGTTAGGACAAGCTACACTATGCTGCAGGAACAAATAAATCTTGAAATCTCTGCAGCTTTGTACCACAAAGGTTAGTTTTTTGTTTATGCAAAAATCTGATGCACGTTGGACAACTCTCCAGAGCAGCTTTCTTCCACGGGATGACTCAGAGATCCAAGCAGCTTACATACTGTGGTTCCACTATCTCAACATGGGGCCACCAAGGGGGAAGAGGGAGAGAGGGACACATCAGCTCTTCACAATTTCAGCCGGGAAGTAACAGGCCACTTCTGTTGATAGTGTGTGGGCCAGAACTGGTCATGTGGCTGCAACCAAATTGTGAAGGTGGGGTGGGGTGGGGTGGTGAGGAGGATAAGGCTAGGATATGAAGGAGAACATCTGGAATATTTGGTGAGCAGAAGCCATCTCTGCCACTCTCAGCATCTTTGAGCCTCAGTCTAGTCATCTGCACAATGACAGAGTTAGACTAGATAATTCCTAAAGGCCCTTTTATAGCTGAAAGATCTAAGAGGCTATGACTAATCACACCACCATGATTCCAGATTAAGTATTCAAACTTTCCCTCTAAGCATAGTTCTATTTTTAAGAGGAATACATTAGCATTATCTTCACCCACTCACTTTATTGTCCTAACTTGAATAGTTTCACTTCTTTTACCATAAAAACTATTTCTTATTTTTAGAAAAACTAGACAAAATAGAAAAAAGTATTTCCATAGGCTAAACCTCTCTCAAAACAAACTCCTCAGTTGGAAGGAGTTAAGAAAATTCTAATTATTTATTGTTCTAACTACTTAAGCAGATGCTGCAAAACATGTACAACATAGACACACAACTCATTTTTCATCAGGGGAAACATCTATTTGACTTCCTATATTAAATTATTATAAGGTCATATCTAATTTGGTGCTGAATTTTTCAGAGAGGTAAGCAATTTTAAGTGAAGGACAGACACGAGGGAGGTAAAATTTAAATTTGCTTCTTTTTTTGGAAAGATATGTCCCAGCAAATCTATAAATAAATACTTTAAATTCCATCCTTGTTCTTTGAAAAGTGAGATTTCTGGAAGCTTGGTAAAGGACTGTGAATAT
>NW_012146301.1:13505-15858 GCF_000956105.1 Propithecus coquereli | reverse complement strand
CGAATTGACTTCATAGTTACTCCCATGTGATTTGGTATGTATTAAATATCTACTAAACTTAAGTTAGTGCAAGATGTTGTATAAAGGAAACTTAGACACAGCTATTATTTTCAGCAAGCTTACAATTTTGGTCTATAATTATTCTTTGGAAAACTAACTGAGAGAGGAGGTGGGTGAAAACTCTGTACTGAGAGACCATCTTTTGTTGTAGGAATGGTTTATAGTCTTTTTGTCTAGTGCCTCCCAATGATATCAAAATGGAAATAATTTGGTACATGGTGAGCATGAGTCATCGTCTAGTGAAGTGGGCACCATGAATTCCAGAGGCAGCACAGCTAGAGCAAAATTTATAAAAGTCAAGGTTGGAAGGCAGCCTGCCTCCAGAATAAGCTAAATGATCAAAGGTACACAGTGTACTTTTCTGCACTGAATAGCTCTCCGGTTTTGTTGTCTATACGGTTTAAAAGGCCATTTCTAACTTCTGGCATCACAGGTCTACTTTTGTAAAGATTTGCGCAGTTGCTGTTTGGAACCAAAAGATTTGCTGCCCAGTCTTAGCCAGACATAATGGGCATTGAATAAGTGATTTGACAAATATTTACAGAATGCCTGCTATATGATAGATGCCTGGATAGCTACAGAGATGAGTAAGATATAGTTCCCATCCTAAGACTGGTGGAAGAGAAAACCCCACAAGCACCATGACAAGATAAATCCTGACAAAACGTGGAAGGAGCAACTACCTACCTGGGCAGCCATGGAAAAGCTCACAGGGAAAAACATATTTGAGACTTGGCATCTGAAAATTTTAAATATTTCGATCCATTAGAATAGCATCCAGCACAATTGGTGAATTTTTGGATTAAGATCAAAGCCTGATAATAGGATGGAGAACAGAAATTGCTGTTTACTGATATGATTGCATTTTAAGGGGCTGATCTTTTCACTGTGGGAGGGATGTGTTGCTGAGCACCTTCCTAGGAAGGCTGTGCTGGGGCGGGTCTGGAGCAGTGTGTGGCAATACAGGTGGAACGATCGAATTGTTCTGCATAACAGAGGGAGAAGAGGTGGGAGCTGGAGGGAGAAATGGGGAAGAGTAATCAGAGGGATGAGAGGAAGTGAGAAGCCAGTTTGAGTATGGAGAGCGGGGCTCTAAGTGGCCACAAGTGGCCAGTAGAAAGGAATCTGTCATAGTCGAGTGGTATGACAATATAAGGCATGGTTGTCCAATGTTCTGTTTGAAGCTGTCTGCATTGTGGAGAAATAATGCTGGGTCTTCCTAAAGCTGCCTTAAACCTAACATGTGCACACGAATTCTTTGTGTGGGAGGTAATTTTGTTGACAACTAGCTTAGAGTTGCATTTCATGGTGCAGAAGACAGAACATGAGCAAGAGGTGGAGAAGTTTCAAAACAGAGCTAATTCACAGGTGAAGGGTCCTTAGACCAGAGGTGGATGTAAAAATAGCAGCTTCCTTGGAATTTGCTAAAATCTTGGCAAGAGATTTAAACTTTAACCAGGAATGAGAGTTCACAGCAATTTTATCCAGATATTGGGGATAGAGGGGAGTGGTGGCAGCCAATATCTGGGTTTCAACTAGAAATATAGAATTTGCTGCACAGTTCCACCTTTTTTATGCTGATGCCTTGTGTAATAGTAATTACTTAGTGATATTGTATAGCATAAAATTAAAACCCTGACATAAACGGTAGATTTTCTGATGCTGAGATATCAAATTATTCTGGAACACATGCATTTTTTGTACCATCTTTGGCTTTATTTTGCTCATGCACACTTTGGAATGAGGTGAGGTATAAATAAATGAATGAACAAACAAATAAGAACATTTACAAATTAGCTTCTTTTGAGACATTGAGTTTGGCAGTGTTGGTTAACTGTATGGTTTGTGATGTGAATTTCTCTGTTCCTTGACCAAACGTGCTAATTTTGTCACATATGATTTATTGTAGCTTTTAGATTTGTAAATATCTTTCACATTGGAAATTGCTGTGTTTGGCAATGTGCTGCTTAAAGATAAATTAGGAATTTGTTTTGATCAACTTGATCAAGTGTTGGAGGAAGTCTTATATTTTGTCTTCTGAAAAACAACACAAAATGTTTTTCTCTAGGGGTGCAATATGAATCTTTCAACAGAATATTTATTAAGAGCCTACTATGTGCAAAGTAGGGATTGAGGAGAAACAGAAGTGCTGAGTCTGTTCATGAGGTGGTAACTCAGAAGCGTGCCCAATAAATGATAATGAATATTGCAAGGCAGTAAATGTTAAGAGCCAAATGAATAGATGAAGCATTAAGTCCTCATGGATCTCAGGGGAGATGAGAAAAATGGTGTC
>NW_012146301.1:11036-13216 GCF_000956105.1 Propithecus coquereli | reverse complement strand
TATAGTATTGCTTGATTACTTGAAATTCTAATACTTGAGGCACAGATTGAATTTTTTCATGTCTATGTGCCCAGAGCTTGGCACTCAGGAGACATTTAACACATGTTAATTGAGTGAAAAAAGATAATGACACCAACATTGGCAGATACCATAAATTTCCAAGTGATTTTAATATTAACCAAGTTAATTACCATAAATTGCCAAGTGATTTTAAATAATGAGGTTTAAGAATCTATTCCAGTCATCGGTTACTAGTGGCTGGTAACCTATGGCCTGTAGGCCAAATCCCCCTCACCACTTATTTTTGTAAATGAAGTTTTATTGGCTCACAGCCATGCCCATTCATTTACGTAGTGCCTATAATTGATTTTTTGCTATAGTGACTGAGTTAAGCAGCTGTGACAGAGACTGAATGGCCTGTAAAGCCTAAAATATTGACTATCAGGCCCTTTCCAGAAAAACCCTGCCAACCTCTGAGTTAGGCAACCTGACTGATATAACCTAGTAGCTTATGGAAGCACTGAGAGTCACAACGGTAGTTGTGACAACGGTAGTTCTCAAACTTGAATGAGTGTCAGAAACATCTATTAAGGGGATTATTAAAGCAGAGTGCTGGACCCCAGCCCCAGAATGTCTGATTCAGTCACTCCAGGGTAGTGTCTGAGAATTTGCACTTGACCAAGCTCCCAGGTGATGTGATGCTGCTGATCTGAGGACGATACTCCGAGAAGCACTAAAGTACAGTTGACCCTTAAACAACACAGGTTTGAACTGCACAGGTCCACTTATATGCAGATTTTCTTCTGCCTCTGCCACCCCTGAGACAGCAAGGCCAACCCCTCCTCTTCCTCTCCCTCCTCAGCCTACTCAACATGAAGAGGATGAGGATGAAGACATTTTTGATGATCCTCTTTCACTTAATGAATAGTAAATATATTTTTCCTTCATTACAATTTTCTTAATAACATTTTCCTTTCTCTAGCTTACTTTATTGTAAGAATACAGCATATAATACATACAAAATACAAGCTATATGTTAGTGAACTGTTTATATTATCAGCAAGGCTTCTGGTCATAGTAGGCTGTTAGTAGCTAAGTTTTAGGGGAGTCAAGAGTTATAGGTAGACTTTCGACTGCATAAGGCTTGGCGCCCCTAACCCTTGTGCTGTTCAAGGGGCAACTGTAGTAGAAAGATCAATTCAGACAGAAACTTAAAGCTCTACTTCTGGTTCTGTTCTAACTTTCTAGCTGAGTGATCTTGAGCAAGGATTCAGTTTCCTTCCCCGTAAAGTGAGGATGCTGGCCTAAAGTAGGCATTTTCAACTAGCTCTCAAGATACCAATGCCCTCAGCCCTTGGGGAGCTGGGTGGGACTTTGGGCCGGTTGTCTTCTCCCCTAAGCAACCTCCTCCCAGAGTGCTTTACAGATGTTCTCATTTTCTATGTGTGCTCTGATCCAAAAAAGACTGGAAAGTGTTGGATCAGAGGACTGTTAAGGACTTTTTAGGCTCTAAAATATTATGGGCTTAGATGTTTTGGTTGATAAACGCCTCCACTCAAATATATTGGTCATTGTTCACCAGTTAGGGCAGTGAACCCACATCATGCATATGTGGTGCTTGTATTTCTTTCTTATGAATTAGATTCTTCAGATGCTTTTCCTACCTAGTTGTTTACTTTGTCTCAGACTGGAATCAGTTGCCTGAGAGCCTGTCGAAGGCCATGGATCTGATGTTCGTTCACTCATTCAACACTTGGCACTTTCTGGTGCTGGGGGCTGCATGAAGTTTATTCCTTTTGTCCTTTAATGACACTGTCTACATTCTCCAACAGTGATGCGGCTAGAACATGAGGCTATCTTACCTTCCCCATCTCCTCCTACTCTTCCCTGCTCCAACAGAGACAGCTATAAAGAGATAAGAAATCTTCTTTTCCTTTCAGTCTTAAGAGTTCTCTCTGATATATTATAACTTAGTAAATGTTGATCAAATGAATGGACAGATGGCATCGTGTGGTACTTATAGGGCAATAAATAATCAAATGCAAATTCTCACTATTGCCTATAACTCAGGCTCTCTCTCTGTATGTATGTATGAATATATGCACACATATATGTACACACATACATATACAGACATACATACCCACACATATACATATTTTGTTGAAATCACTGCTGTG
>NW_012146301.1:5502-6896 GCF_000956105.1 Propithecus coquereli | reverse complement strand
AGGAGGGAGGAAGGAAGTTTTTCATTTAACACTGGAGTCAGATTGTGGAGAGTCTAGAGTGTCAGGATAAATAATTTAGGCTTTATTCTAGGCAATTGAGTTCTATTTAAAGCATTTGAAGAGGGGAAATAGCATAAATGAAGCAGTATTTTAGAATTTCCTTGGTGTGTATATGCCTTTTTGATATAATGACTTCTTTTCCTTTGGGTAGATACCCAGTAATAAGATTGATGGATAGAATGGTGGGTCTACATTTATTTCTTTGAAGATTCTCCATACTGTTTTCCATAGAGGTTATACTAATTTGCAGTCCCATTAATAGTGTATAAGGGTCCCTATCTCTCTGCACCAGCATCTATTGTTTTTTGACTTTTTAATAATGGCCATTCTGACAAGGGTAATGTGGTATCTTATTGTGATTTTAATTTGCATTTCCCTGATGATTAGTCATGTTGCCTTCTTTAAAAATTCTCCATTTTTGGTCAGCCTCTTGATCTTGAGAGATTGACTAAACCCTTGGGCGTTGATGCCATTCTCTGTCACCATCATAATAGATTCATTTGTTCTTAGTATGGAATTCACAGGTCATGATGTAAAGTCAGTTGAATGATTATGTTCTCTTTGCGTTTTTGTTGTTCCAAGTGGAGTGAGACCATTTGATGTGCAGTGAATGGCTGCATGCAAACATTGAAGACTCTTGGAAGGGTGCAGTGTACCAGAGACTCCTATGATAAGTATCAGGAGGATCACAGCAACAGACTGAACTACATTCCTTAACCAAGGCCCCCATGAAACAAAACAATGAAAATCAAATAAATCAAAGAATGAGTGAGAAGAGGAATCCTTAACCAAGGAGTTAGTTTGTTGATTTCCTGTAACTGAGTTTTTACAATACCAGTTGTATTTATCCAAGTGCAGGAGGAAATGTTAGCTATTGCACACACTCCCTCCTATTCATCCAACAGACAGCCCAAGCCAATTTGGCTCTCCCAAACAACTTTAGCAAGGGAGTTTAGAGAAGTTTGTTGGACAACTATAGCCTTTTTAGTAAACTTAGCTATAATAGCTAATGTTTGAGACAGATTTTTAATCATAAACTTATTTACATTTGTGCCAAGCCAAGGAAGTAACATTCTACTAAAAGATCTCCATTTAGAAGGATTTACACCTGATGACAAATTCCTCTGTATTTTATAGGGAAAATTGAAAGTTATAGACCAATGCTTAGTTTCCAATTGGTTATGGAATCACAGTGGTCCCTTTAGAATCTCTAATCCACATTGACCTCTTATTTACCATTTATTGAGACATGGTGTTGCCTACACACATGGTTGATCATTAAATTCTTCACAGATAAAATGTCTTGGTTGGGAACATACTAACTAGGACCTATT
>NW_012146301.1:3747-5452 GCF_000956105.1 Propithecus coquereli | reverse complement strand
CTTCTTTACTGGGCTCTGGCTTTATTTCTGCCTGGGATGTTTATCTCACTTCCATGACAGTGTGTGGAGGTGAAGAAAAAGGGATATATGCAGCACAAGTTGCTATGATGTTCAGGGTGTCTTATCCACAAGGAACAGGAGGGAAGCAGGAAATAATAGCAATAACCGTGCTTCATGCATTACTCTCGACATTTACAAAGCATATTGCATGAAAAGTGGCAACTGCAAGATGTGTGTGTGTGTGTGTGTGTGTGTGTGTGTGTGTGTATGTGTTTGTGTAGGAGGTATGGGGAGAGCAGAAGCAGCACTGGTCCTTTAAATAAAGAACCTTTAATTCTTACACCCTTAATAAGCTTGTTTTCAGTGCCTTCAATTAGAACCTTCAATTCTTACATCCTTAATGAGCTTGTTTTCAGTGCCTAGCAATGAATGCCCTATGCTAAGAAGACTGGATTAAGCACGGAGATTTAAGCACTGTCCTTCTGAAGGATGTTATAGTAACTGAGCTTGCTTGGTGGGAGGCTTTGTGTCTCAGAGGCAAATCTCTGCACCAGATTTAATTGAGATGAACTAAAGAAACTTACCTGTTTGCATTCATGTAGTGCCCATGGTAGAGAACCCAAGTTACCTATGTTAGCCTCAGTTGCACTTATAACTTTACATATTGGTTGCCTATTTTGGATGGTAAGTCCCTTAAGGACAGGGACATTTTCTTCTGTCTTTGTGTCCCCACTGCCTACCAGCATGGTGCCTAACAAATAGTATGGGCTCACTAAAAGTTTTGGGAGAGAGAACATGCAGGGAGAGAGGCCAAGAACTTAATGCTGAGGCCAAGAACCTTATGTGGGCCAGTCAGCCCCAAAGCTAGGTGTGGCAGAGGGAGAGGAGATCAGGGAAGGTGGGACTTGGGCGTTTGCAAATTCTAGCAGAGGTGAGAGTAATGAGAGTAAGAATCCAATCTCCAAAACATTCTGAGATCAAGACTGAGAGGGGTGAACATAGAGGGGAAGTGAGGGAGTTGGGATAGGCAGGTCACTGTTTCGACCAAGTACCTTGGACAGCACTCCAGGGGCTCCTTATGAAAGTGCCCAGTCCCTCCTCCTGTTCTACAAGAGCACCACTTGGAATCTGGTGTTAACCAAGTCTAAAACTGTCTTCTCCCCCTTTCCCTGGCCTCCTTATCTCTTGTAATATTTTCATAAAGGCAAAATTGGATGAAGTGAAAAGCCCGTGCTGCCTTCTTTTGTGTTAGTCTTATTTCTTCAAGAACCACAATGTTTCTTTTCTTCATATTCTTTACAGCTCTGAACAGTGTCTTACACATACCAGGTGCCTTAGGAACCCTAGATTGAGAAACTTTCTCTATCCCTGATGGAAATGCTATGGAGACCATCCTACTTGCTGGTTCCTTTCAGACCAAGTGGCATCGGTAGGGCAGCTGTGCTTTGGATGATACTTCTTAGAGTGCATTGGTGTTCCATTGCCAGGGAAGTTTCCCTTTTGTTTGCAACTGGGAGAAAAATAGCAAATCATGAGTTCTAAGGATACTGGTAAGCTTGATTTGGGGAATCAAATCTAAAATAGATGTTGGATAGGAGAGACTGTGGTTATGTCAGGGCCAAGCTGAAAGCAGAAGGGGGAAGGGAGAATGGGGCAGAGGAATGTAAGAAATTATGTAACTCAGTTGGTCAGTAGATAGTGGCCT
>NW_012146301.1:1598-2901 GCF_000956105.1 Propithecus coquereli | reverse complement strand
TGAGTTTCTACACTAGAGTCTTACCCAGTTCGGTGGCATGATCTTAAAGTTATTAAAAACCTGTAACTTTTTTGAGTCCTTTTCATGAATTTCCTGAAAGAAAAACACTCTTGGTTTGTAGTTGCTTGCAATTGCTTTCAGAAAAGTACCAGAGTAAACCAATTAACTCTTTGTGGATGACAAAACTTAAAATGGCCATAGTGAAGATCTGATGAGAGTTCATTATACTGCAGTTGACAAGGAAATTTTGTTATTTCTGTGACATATCCTGTTTTAAGATAATAACTAAAATTATGACTAATAGTGTTATACTAAGATTATCATATTTCTAGGAATTTCATACAGTTTATGAAACACATATTAATAACATACACATGCAATATGGCTTAAAGACGGTTCAGCATTACTTATTTGATAATACTTCCCATATAATTTAACATATCAAATACGCCTAATTAGATCATTATCTCTCTTTCTATCATGAGAGAGAACAATTCTTTTGAGATATTTCAGGAACCAATCTGGAAGTACAAAGAGTTAGTTTGAGGTCAAAAGTTCTTAATTTAGGATTTGATTTTGGAAAATTGTGAAAAATGTCAAAAGGTTTAAAACATTGATTAAAACAGGATCACAGGTCACTGTGAAACAATACTTATTCATTTTACTAGAAGGATAATTAAAAGTCTTCAAAGGTAAATACAGAAAGCCACATAGACGTAGAAAAAAACCTTAGCTCTTTTAATAGAGAGGGTTTAGTTTTCTTAAGTAATCAAAGACCTAACAAAAACAACATAAAGCACAGGGAATTATCTTGATAAAACACAGGATATTTGTTTCCTAGACCAATCACTTAAAAAGTAAAACAAAAAACCTAGAAATAAACAAACAAAAAAATGCTTTCCCAAATTTCTTATTAAGAGCAAACCAAACTCCAAGAAAACATTATTTTAACAGAAAAGACCAAATTCTAGATTTGTATCAGTGTACTTTTGATAGTGCTCAATTAAAAAAACATATAATTTCCTTCAAATCTTGGCCAGCTTGACCACCCATAAAATTTCTTTCCCAAGATTACTCTTCCACAAACCTACAATTTTCCTATATTCATTCAGTTTTTGTTCTATACTTTTCCTCTTTGTCATTGTGGAACAATGAGGACAAAAATTACTCTCTTTTCCCCTTACCAAACAAAACATATCCTCATACCTTACAGCTTTCCTTACCAAAAACGTATCTTATCTTCCTCATATACTGGCATATAGTGTTGTTTCCCTTATTATTTCTAGTAATTTTAGTTACATAT
>NW_012146301.1:0-333 GCF_000956105.1 Propithecus coquereli | reverse complement strand
ATTCAAATTGTATATTCTAACGGTTTCATTATTAGCTGGCTTAGCATGAAAATCTGCCAAGGAATTTGCTTGGTATTCAAGTAATTCTTCTTTTGTTCAATGTTGAGTTAGCAGTTTTATGAACCAATGAGTTTCTACACTAGAGTCCTGAGAGTCTTACCCAGTTCGGTGGCATGATCTTAAAGTTATTAAAAACCTGTAACTTTTTTGAGTCCTTTTCATGAATTTCCTGAAAGACAAACACTCTTGGTTTGTAGTTGCTTGCAATTGCTTTCAGAAAAGTACCAGAGTAAACCAATTAACTCTTTGTGGATGACAAAACTTAAAATGGCC
>NW_012146300.1:0-1240 GCF_000956105.1 Propithecus coquereli | reverse complement strand
AACTCGTACTGCTTAAATCTTCCAGTTACAGATATAAGTATCATTTGTGAGTATTTGCCCTACATAATTGTATTAATAAAGACAAAGGCATGTGGTCCATTTAGTATAGGAACCTATATTATATATCTGTACCATATGTCTGGTGTGTGTATTATATATTTCTGAAATATTTGCTATAAAACTTCAAGTTTATTTTAAATCTGCTTTATCAAATAGACAACCAAATACTTCAATTAAAAATGTTCACATGAAAGTATCTTCATTAAGTTAATTCCAAGATTAGACTTAAACTACAACATATTTCACTTAACAGACAGAATTCAACATTTCTTGGAATTGTAAAAGCAAGGACCTCAAGTAAAATATTTCTTCACAAACATCCCTGAGTGGCATCATGGTTAGGAAGCCTTTTTGTGGAGACTTACTGACACAGGGAGCTCAACCCCTTAAAGCAGCCTTCATGCTATCTTGCTGGACAATTCTAATAATACTGAGAATTTCTCTTTATAGTACATTGAAATCTACCTGTCTTCAACTTTTATCCACTGGCTGTAATGCTAACCTGTGAGGTAATAAAAGATACTAAGTCTTTATTTACATATACTTGAAAATAATTGTTAAAGTCACTTTTTAGACTCTTCCTCTCCAGGCTAAATCAATTGAGTCCTCCCAATCATTGGTCATATGGTAGGTACACTAATAAACTTGATTTTTTTTTTTTTACCACAACTTTCTGCAAGAGTCGAACATTTGAACCAAATGGGTCATAGCATAGCACTATATTACTATAGGAATATACAGGAGATATATGTTCACCTAGTATATTTACTACAATAGTCAATCAATTCTCAAATATTAATATCAAAATATGCTAGCCTTTTTTCCCAAATAAAAACCATGCAAACAAATGTTTTGTTCTTAGCGCAAAAGCATGCTACTTGTAAAAAAATAGCAATAACTGATGACAGAACACTTTTATGTTTTAGACAATGATATTCCTGCAGGTGGTTAGTATTCTTTCTTCCAGAGACTAATTGGGGCTAAAAGACTGAATCCTTATCAAAACATATACCTGGCTTTAAAAGATACACATATATATAAACAGCAATAATCTGCAAAAACAGTATTGGTGCAAAAGTACATGCTGATTTGCCCAGCAAAGTTGAAAAACTGTGTACAGTAGTCCCCCATTACCTGTGGGGGATACATCCCGAGACCCCCAGTAGATGCCTGAAAAAGT
>NW_012146299.1:0-1082 GCF_000956105.1 Propithecus coquereli | reverse complement strand
AAAAAAAAAAATCTTAACGGAAAAGTGATAAATCTGACAATATTAGAATTTAAAACCTTTTGCAGTATAAACATCATGTAAAAAATGAAAAGATACACCACATACTGGGTGAATATACTTGAAATGCATGCAGCTGAAAGTGGGTTGATATAAAGAATATATGTCGAACTCCTTTGAATACTTACAAAGGGCCAGGCACTGCTCAAGGCGTCATGTGGATGGATTAATTACAAAGCCGTAAGAAAAATATAAATTGGCAAAGGATGTGCACAGGCAATTCGTGAATTCCTCTGTGTTACATTGTGTCCTAATATTACAACACACAGAAATGGTGTTCCCCTCTCGCTTGGCCCCTCCCAGCTCTGCCCTAGATGTCGGAGGGTAAGATGACTTTAGCGGGTAAGAGCATTGCTAGCCTTGGGGAGACAAGCTCTCAACCCAACATCCTGACCCACTCTGACCCTCTCTGTCTCCTTGGTAGGAAGATAATACCTCCAAGTGTGGTATAGAGTGCTTGGCACAGTATTTAACACACAGTAAACACCTACTAAATGGTAACTATTTTTTTTGATGGTGCAAAATAATAGCATACCTTTTGGGACCTGGTCCTAAGGTTTTTTATATGTATATTCTCGTTTAATCCCCACAGCAGCTTTCTCGGGTAGGTCCTGTTATTATTCTCGTTTTTCAGATAGGGAAGGTGGATCTTAGGGAGGTGAGGAGGCCATCCAGGTCACACAGTGGGCTCTGAAGCCACGTTTACGCTCTGAACCACCGCAGGGCACCCAGGAGCACAGGCTTGCCCGGTCCAGTTCTTCAACCCACACTTTCTTTCTTAATATGAAAAGTATCAGGGTGGGGCGCGGTGGCTCACGCCTGTAATCCCAGTGCTTTGGGAAGCCGAGGTAGGAGGAACACTTGAGGCCAACCAGGGTGAAAGAGAGAGACCCTGTCAGGAACTCTAGAAATTTTGTTTGTGAAGCTGATATGTGTTTCTGAATGAGCACTTCTCAGACTTTAATCTGCAAGTATCTAACAGGGGTGGGGTGGGAGCAGATCTTGTTAAAATGCATATTCTGATC
>NW_012146298.1:0-2659 GCF_000956105.1 Propithecus coquereli | reverse complement strand
TCTCTTCTTTTCATAAACCTGGCTGCCCTAGACTCATATTTATGGAGCCTCTCAGTTTAAATGATTAATGGACTAACTGCAGTTTTTGTGTTCCAATTCCAAATTATTGAAGGAAGAAACAGATTTTCCCAGCTTGCACTCAGAGCCCACTCCTGTTACCAACATCTATGGCCAGGCCCAGCAGCCTGGAGGGCGGGTGTCCACTTGCAGCCATGACAGCCAATTCCTTCACCGGGAGAGGCGGGCAGCCATGGATGGCAGGCTACACCCAGAGAAAAGGACGTGGGCCAGGCCAGCACTACAAAGAAATTTTACACAGACGTTTTCCTATGGTCTGTTTTTTCACGGTGTTCATGTATAAGAGTAGTGCAGAAAGGATGGGAAGAGAAGAATTGAAATGTGAAAATTAAGTAGAAAAGTAAAATTAATTGATATAAAAAAAGACACAAGATGGTAACAATGGAAGAAAAAGGTCAACTATCCCATGTGACATCAGAAATACTTCACCAAATAGATACTTTCATTACCAAATATTACATAGATATAATGTGGATGTGTATTTATGTATACATGTATCTATCTATCTATCCTATCAAGAAAGAAAGTTCAAAAAAAAAAAAAAAATCCACCCCTCCTACCCTGCACAGAAATATTCTTTGTCTCAGTAAGTTGCCAGTATTGACACTGATGAGATTTCATCTAGTCATTTTCTACACATTTCCAAGAGTAGGCAAAGTCGTCTACTTAAGTCAGAGAACTATGTGGTATGAGCTTTTCTGGAGAATATATATAGTGATGCAATACCTTCCATATGACTAAGAGTACATGAGAAGAAGGGAGACCCTCCACTATCAACCATCTCAAGAGAGATGAAAAAAGACCATAAAATAAAAAAAAAAAAATAGAAATCAAGGAAGAGATGACATGGCAAAAAAGGAAATGAAGTCTTAACTGGAAAAAATCAGGAGAAAAGTAAAGAAACAAAACTATCATAGAAATGAAAACAAAATTAAAGAGAGAATGAGGACTATAGGAAACATAGTATGGGACGTAGAGGACAGAAATGAGAAGAATAAGCAAAATAACATGGGAATAAAGACATAACTATAATGTTTGTACCCTTATAATACCCTGAAATAAAAAAAAAATATTCAAAGAAAAGAACAAACAAAAAAATCATAAACAAAAACACAAAGAAAGAAAATCCAACCTATACACAATTCGAATCTCCAAGGAACAAAACCAACACAATAAAATAGAAAAGTTATTTAAAGATATGATTCAATAAATAAAAATGGAATATGAGTTTATACCCTGAAAGATTACACCATACACCAGGCAAAACTTTTCCAAAAATGGTTAATACTGAGACATAGGATGGAACTCACACATAAATAATTACTTGGGCACTCAAGCAAAAAAGATCAAGTTATTTACAATAGCAAAAAAATTAATCTCTGACTTCTCCAACATTCAACACATTCAATATCAGAAGACAGTATAATTGCATTAAAATATTTGCAAGAAAATAAACTGTGAGCCAAGTAGGCTAAATTCAGCTAAATTATTCCTCTAGAGTAAAGGCTGCAACTCAAGAGTTTTGAATATACGAGAAGTTAGGTAATAATTTTTCTTGAGAAAACTTCTAGAAGGCACACTTTAGCCAACTAAAATATTTCTCAAAAACTATGATGAAACAAATTGGCAGTAAATTTTGAATACATTTACCTAGATGAGTATGACAAAAGGTGATGTGGATTTTAAGGGTGACAAAAGAGAATTGAAATGTCATATAATAATATAGGAAATTGAAACAGAAAAGAGTATAGTGGGTGCATAGCAAACTCCATGACTGCCTCACCTACAAGAGCTGCAGTCAAAGAACACCATGAAGCTCTGACTCGGGTGGGGCAAGGGCAATATGCATAACCTTAACATTTGTACCCCCATAATGTGATGAAATAAAAAAGAAAAAAGAAAGAAAATTTACCAAAGGATTGTAAACTCTTTAAAAGTGTGAGCATAATTAACATACAAGGGAAAACACTAAGAAAGATAACATTATAATTTAATTGATTGGCTGAGAAAACAGTTCGAAGGAAGTGGAAGAGAATATAAACCAATTTTACCACAGCTCATAGTTAAAATTAACAAATGCTGTCCAAATAATCAGAAGTAAGGAGAGCATATCACTTATAAAGATGAACACTAGGCAAAACTATATAATTTCTAAATAGCAGAAATTTCTAAATACACACACACACACAGAAACACATACCCAAAGTCACATAATAAAAGGATTAAGAAAAAACAGAATAACATTAAAAGACATGAAAAATTTAAACCAAACATAATCTGTCATAAATGGGCTTACCTCACAAGAGTAAAAGAAATAAAGTTTTCATATTGGTTCATGAAACAAAACCCAACCCTCTGATGAATATGAGACCATGAGGTTCAAAAGATTAAAAATAAAATGATATTCAAATATAAAAAAGAAAAATGAAATAAAACTGAACAAGGGAAAATTCACATTGTTAACATCAGACAAAATGAAATTCAATTAAAAATTATTAAATGAGACAAAGAAAAACACTTAATCCTGCTAAAGAATATAATTACCAATGGATATATAACATAAATGTCTATGAAGCAAGAA
>NW_012146297.1:0-468 GCF_000956105.1 Propithecus coquereli | reverse complement strand
AAAAGATGAAAACTAAGAAAAACTGAATAAAGTATGCTCTTTAATTAATAAGAATGTATCAATATTTGTTCATTGTAACAAATGTACCATATGAATATAAGATGTTAACAGTAGAGAAAACTGGGTACAGGGATATCTAGTCTCTGTTAATTGGTGTGTAGCTTTAGTAATTTCTCATACCAGCTCTCTAATTAGTGTAATTTCTAAGAGTACGCAGATTAAAACAGAGAAAGCCACCAAATGACATTCTTGGGTCACACAGTTAAAATCTGAAAATGTAAAAACCAAAAGTCAGATATTTGACAATGAGTCTATAAATTAACCAAGGGCCAGGTGACTTTACGGTTTTGGCCATTTCCGTAGGTGATAAATATTATCATACACATCATCCGTAAGTGAGCAGTTCTATTCATAGGATGGCAGACTCATTTGTTAGTTATCTGTATATAACAAACATATCCTCTGTTT
>NW_012146296.1:0-964 GCF_000956105.1 Propithecus coquereli | reverse complement strand
TCTCTTTAACCATGGCAATTATTAGATTTTTGTCATACCCAGACAATTATCATTTTACTTTGATTGTTCTCATAAAGAGATTTCAACTAGCTACAGTCCAAAATTTGCTTCTTCAATAAAATTTATAGGAAGGACTCTGAAATATACTCTTGAAGACAGGTTTCTGATAATTTTAGAGATCATGCAGTTTGGACTGAATCCTGAATTCATTCCTGGCTACAGATCTGCAAATAATGTTTTCCAATTCTTCATCCCATTATTCTGACTTCAACTCAATGAAATTGCTAACACATTTTTCCTGAGACCCTACAAACACACCTTGCCATGTACAAACTCCAGGATAAAATGTTAGAAATATTACCTTTTGTTTTTCTTATGTTTAAATGCTACTTCAATTTTCACTGAAGATGCTTTGAGTTTAACATCTGCACACCCCAACTGGATTCCCTCCAGACTCTAAGGAAATTGGTTTACTTTAATTTAAAACTGATGCATTCATTTTTTAAGTTTTTTTAAATTTATTTCAGCGTATTACAGGGGTACAAATGTTTAGGTTACCTATATTTCCCTTGCCCCACCTGAGTCAGAGCTTCAAGCTTGTCCATCCCCCAGATGGTGCACACTGCATCCATTAGGGGTGTATATACCCATCCCCTCCTCCCCTGTTCTATCTGCCCGACACCTGATGAATGTTATTAGTATATGTACACTTTAGTGCTGATCAGTTAAAATCAATTTGATGGTGAGTACACGTGGTGCTTGTTTTTCCATTCTTGGGATACTTCACTTAGTAGAGTGGGCTCCAGCTCTATCCAGGATAATACAAGAGGTGCTATATCGCCATTGTTTCTTAAAGCTGAATAGTACTCCATGGTATACATATACCACATTTTATTAATCCATTCATGTATTGATGCAACAAATTTATGAAGAAGACCCCGAAGCAATCGCAGCATCAACAAAA
>NW_012146295.1:0-1379 GCF_000956105.1 Propithecus coquereli | reverse complement strand
GAGGATTTAAATTCATTCAGAGATATTATAATTTAAATTTTTGATGTATTTCTTTCTAAATTCTCTTTTTATACATTCTAACTTCAAAATTCCAAGCCATTTATATATATAGGAGATTGGTTACAGAATCAACCCCTTGCAATGTGGCACAAATTTTCATTAATAGGGGAAATCTACGCCCCCACCCCTTGAATTTTGGCTGGCCTTATGGCTTGATCAATAGAAGACAGCAGAAGTGAGAGTGTGCAGTTTCCAGCCCATGCCTCAAGAGGCTTGGAGCATCTTCTTTGTCTCTTAAAACCCTGCATCCACCATGAGTACAAGACAGAATAAGCCTGCTGGAGAATGAGACACCACAGTGAACCAAGATGAATTATCCCCTGCCAACATGTTACCTGACCATAAATAAGTGAGCAAATCCAGTAGACATCAGCCATATTCTGCCCACGTCAACCAAACTACTCCACCAACCTCTACAGACCCATGTGCAAAAGTAATTATTCAGTGTTGCATGACACCAAGTTTTGTGGTTGTTTGTTACACAGCTTTACTGTGACCACAGATAACCGGTGCAGTATATAATTCAATGTTGTAGTCTAGGTTCTTATAAGATGACTCTAGCTACCGAAAAATGGAGTTGAGAGGATATCAGGCAGCTAACAGTATCATGGACAGGCTCAGAACCAAGCTCCCCAGAACATATTCCAAAACCACATAATAAAGCTGAACTAGTGATTAAACTGAATTTGGCCCTCTTCAAGTTCCAGATGCTATAATTTTTGTTGCCTCCAAAACCTAAACTTTGTGGCAACCTCACTGTCACCAAACAGGTATCACTTTCATCAGAAACTCAACTTTGCTGCTACTGCTTCCCCTAAAAGCTAGAAGACTGTGCCTCTGCGCTTGCCAGAAAATGGTTACCTTCATTATGCTCTTACCTAGAGAAATCTAGGAGGAATATTCTCTTATAAAAATTAAATCTACCTGATTCAAAAATGGACAAAGGACTTGAACAGACACTTCATCCAAGAGGATATAAGGATGGCCAATAAGTGCATGAAACTATCAACATCATCAGCTATTAAAGAAATGCAAAGCAGAACCATGATGAGATACCACTACATACCTCTTAGAATGGATAAAATAGAAACTACTGATAATATCAAGTGCTGGCAAGGATGCAGAGCAACTAACTGGAAACTCTCATATATCACTGAAGAGAATGCAAAATGGAACAGCCACTCTGGAAAATGTTTGACAGTTTCTCATAAAGTCAAACATACACTTACTATGTGACCCAAAAATCCCACTCCTGGCATTTACCCTAGAGAAATGAAAATTCATGTTCACACAGAAACCTGTAAAGAAATGTTTATAGC
>NW_012146294.1:0-1329 GCF_000956105.1 Propithecus coquereli | reverse complement strand
TTTTAAAGCTGCTTCTCATTTTTTGAAGTCCATAGTTTTACCATAATAATAAAATACACTTTAACAAAATTAGAAAATTCAACCTTTAAACTCAGTTTAATCTAGAGAAAATACACCTTTTTCTGCAAAACTACAATCTAGGCCGATTTCTCCAGGAGATTATTCATAACAATGCATGTGCCGAAATACTGAGTAGGATTTTTTTCTGAGAACTGAAGATTAAATAGGCTTCGAAGTCGTTAAATACGTTTTCAGTCCACGCCGGGCCGTCTTCACGGAGACGAACGGCGCGTCTGTGCGTGGCCGTGTGCGGCGCCACCGCTCCCCCGGAGGCCATTTGTCCCGGAGACGCGGGCACGCAGCTCCACACGCAGCGTCGTCCGTCGTGACGTCAGCGTCGGAGTGTGCGTGCGTGACGCCGCAACCCAGAGTGACTGTTGTCGAACACCCCCGTATCGGTCTCGGTACTGAATGTCAGAACTAAGTAAAGGAAGGAGACCTCAGACAACCAGTCTGTCTGGAACAGAACGAGGAGCAGATAAGCAGAGATGGCCACGGTCTGGAAAAAGAGGTAGTCCCCAGACGGGTGTAGAAAATGGGTTTTCTGGCTCCAGTGAAGTGCTTTTGCTACACCTTCACGTTGCCTGGTGATGCAGAACGCCGAAAAGTGCCTAGATAGAAAAGATGTCTGGATCTTAGGAAATCTAATTTTCTCTTTTCGCATTAATTTTTCCCAGAAAATAAAACCTTGAATATTTCTATAAGCCATTTTGTTTTTTTAAATTTTTTCTTTATTTTATGTGCATCATAAAAGGAAAAAATATATAACAAAATATGTTTAAAATTATTCTCTCCCTCTTGGCCCCTTATATTTCACCCTCAGAAGTAGCCACAGTTAGTTTGAGTGACTTGCTTGAGCAACAGACACTTGCAGGGTGGTGGTCTGGGACTTTCAAGGCCAACTCGTGAGGGACGTTGCAGTTTCCTCCTAGGTCTCTTGAACACTCATTCTCTGGATTCTACTTCTGAAAACACAGCCACCAAGCTGTGAGAAGAGCAGGCCACAGGGACAGGCTGTGTGTGGATATTCTCGGCAGCAGCCCTGGCCGAGCTCCCGGCGTACAGGCGGCGGCAGCTGCCGCTCAGATCAATGAGGTACCCTGGACGTCCAGCCAGTGGGGGCTTCAGACGATTCCAGTCTAAGCAACCATCTGACCCACCATATGAGAGATTTAGGAAAATAAATAATTTTAATGCTACAGTAGAAAATAATTAGTGCAAAAGAAAGTAGAAAAGAAGGAAAATAAAGGAACAAAAAAAAAAGATGAG
>NW_012146293.1:0-1252 GCF_000956105.1 Propithecus coquereli | reverse complement strand
TGAGACAATCAGTGAAGAATAATAAATCTAAACTGGGTAGAAGGTTTGCTTATTTTAAATGTATTAAAGGAGAAACAACCAATATTTCATTTCTCCGGGGAAAGACTTTTATTAACTCTGTGATTAACCCTTTTCTCTCTTTCTGGTTTAAATGGATCAGATATAGCATATATCTGTTTAAAGACGTTGAACAATGCCTGGGAATTAAACTCCATACACAGTAAACTTAACATGAAATACAGATGCAGTGTATTGTTTTTCTTCAGAAGAAAAAAGAAAAAAAATAAAGGGTACAGCTTTAAGGAAAACATACAACCACTACTCACCCTAGCGTCTTGTCCTTCTGTCAATCACTGGGTTTGTCAACTTCAACTGTTACTAATGAATGATGTTTCCATTTTCCTATAAGATAGAGGTATTGATCAATACCACACCAAAAACAAAGTCTTTATTCAAGTGCAGAATATAGGAACAATTTATTTTCCTACAGATCATGATTAAACTTATGCCTGAGATAAATGATCATGAATTCTGAAAAGGAAGTAAAAAATTGGAATCAATCCTAAATGTAAGTTTGGAAGCAGCAAGTTTAAGTTCTGATTTAAAACTTAACTCTCGGAATACATATTACCATCTATGCTCCAGGTTATATTCTTTACTTAGGTTATGAAAAATCAGTTCCATCTACATTTTTTTTATTCCTAGAGTCTGCCATTTCACCAGAATCCTAACAAGGGAGCACTGAATAAATTCTCCTTAAATGACACTTTAAAAATATGGTGTTTATGATATGGTAAACAGCTTCAGGACAATTAAGGATAACTATATAGATTGAAACTTACTTCTTAGTTTATAGCATTTTTAGATTTCAGAATTTTATATTATACTATTATTACCCTAGGGTTACAGGTTTTGCATCTCTGTTTTGTCAAAGGAGTAATAAATAATTTTACAATAATGAAATATAAAATCTAAGGTATTTTAGATATTGCTATTATTCTTATTGTATTTTGATCTTCAAAGTTGGAGAACATGTCTTAATCATTCATATATCTTAGGTACAGATCAGGAAATAGGTACAGAAATAGAAATGGCTAAATTTTGTTTCAAACACTTAAAAATGTTCTCTTGAAACCATGTATTAACAGAATACATGATATTGACATAGTCATTTAATTTATGGAAAACAAAAACAATAATTTCTTTTCCACAATCAAATTTTGCTTGTAATCTGCTAAGTGGAGACAATTAA
>NW_012146292.1:0-1969 GCF_000956105.1 Propithecus coquereli | reverse complement strand
TATTACTTTGGCAAATTAGCATTGGTATTTTACCAATCCAAAAAAATTATATAACATTTCTAATTAAGCATTTTATTTTGAGAAAACTGTAGATTCATATGCAATTGTAAGATCTCATGTACCCTCTACCAGGTTTTCAAAGTAACATCTTGGAAAACTATAGTGCAATTAGAACAAGATACTAGCATCATACAGTCTAGATACAAAACATTTCCATTACAACTAGGATCTCTCTTGTCCTTTTATACTCAAACCCATCCCCCTTCTCACCTGTCCCTAATTCCAGTCAAAGACTAATCTCTTTTCCATTTTTTAAATTTTGTCCTGTCAAGAATGTTATATGAGTGGTGTCATTCAGTATGTAACCTTTTGGAATCTTTATTTTTTTTTCCATTCAGTTTAATTCCCTGGAAAGTCATCCAAGTTGTTGCATTGATCCATTGACAGTTTTGATTGCTGAGTAACATTTCATGGTATGGATGTACAACTGTTTTTTTTTACTTTTTCTGTGCCAATTTTTAACTAGTTTTTGGCTATTATGAGTAAAGCTTCTATGAAAATACATATACAGGTTTTTGCGTGGACATAAGTTTTCATTTCTCTATGATAAATGCCTAGGAAACCAATTGCTTAGTTGCATGGCATTTGCACATTTAGTTTTATAGGAAGCTGCTGAAATCTTCCCTAGAGTGGCTGTATCTTTTACATTCCCATCAGCAAATGTATGGATAATCCAGTTTCTCCAAATCCTCACTTGCCTTTGGTTTTTTAACCATTTTAGGCATTCTGATAGGTGTGCAATGATATTTCATTGTGGTTTTAATTTACATTTCTCTGATGACTCACATTGTTGAAAACATTTCCATGTGCTTATTTGCCTTCTGTATATCTTCTTTGGTAAAATATCTGCCTGTGTCTTTTGCCCATTTTCTAATTGGATTATTTGGCCTATTTGTGTGGTCTGTGGTTCCATTGGCAGTTGAATTTTTAGAGCCTTTTTGGTGTTACTTTATTCTGCTTGAATTGTCTGGTGTTGCTGATGCTGATTGACAGGGTGAAGCAGCTTCATCAGGCAAAGCAGTCTGGTACCTCTAGGTGAAGGAAGGGAGCCTCCAGCCCTCATTGCAAAAGATTGCTTTCCAAGCTGAGCACTTGTTATTTTGGGATTCCCTCCGTGTGGGACAAAAACTGCTTCTGGGCAAAAGCTGCTTATCAAGGCAGAATCCCCTTTGCCCATTCTGCAGGCCTGCCTCTGCCTCTGAATCTCTTGGCAGGGGTAGGATGTCTCAGGCACTATGATGATGATGATGAGGAGGAGGAGGAGGAGGAGGATGTTGAAAAGAAAGGGGAGCATTTCTCTGGCAGCTTATTGTCAGCATGGTCCCTATTGATCCTCCTTGGAAGTGCTGCAGCCTAGCTTGCTTGGTGTTCTCAGTGGGACTCCCATCCAGTCCAGGGCAGTAATGAGCCTACCTGTTCTGTCCTCTCTTATTTGATCTGATGTCAGGAAATGCTGATTGAGTGGTTTTCTTATGTTGGTTGTGTGGAGGGATGTACACAAGAAGCCCTGCCCCTGGGTTCTTCCAGTTCTCAGGTCCCAAACCTGTTCGCCTTTCTCTTACCACATTTCAGAGTTCTCTTTTAGTTGTCTCCTCTGTTATTTTCAGGGTTTATAGTTGTACTCCACAGGGAGAAAAAGGGGAAGAGGAGCCTATGCTATCTTGTCTAGACTGGAAGTCCCATACAGTATTTTCTTTCTCTAACAATGTTTGAAAAATAACAACAATATAACAGTGTTTTTATCTTAACTCTTTAAAGGTATAATGGCAGAGTAGAAAGAGATCTGGTCGAGGAGTCAGAAGACCTCGTTTTAGTTTTATCATATGTTAATTCAATGATATGGGTGTTTAATAAATTTTCATTGAACTCAATTACTAAATTAGAATAAGTCACAAATTTTTTAAACTTA
>NW_012146291.1:0-1240 GCF_000956105.1 Propithecus coquereli | reverse complement strand
TTAGATGTGGTTTTGTAACTTGCCCAGACCAACAAGTGTGTCACTTCTGGTGGAAAGATTTCTGAGTCAATTCCTCATTCTCCACTTTCCCATTCACTCTGTCACAATGGTCAGTGATATTCCAGGTGGTGCCCCTGCCAGTCTATGTGAATGAAAATGACATGGAACAGACCTCCTGCCAACGTGCGATGACATGGAATATGCGTGAAGGAATAAATCTTTCTTATTTTAAACCACCGAGAATTTGACGCTGTTTGTTATGCAGCATGACCTAGCTTGTCCTGACGGATACACTTAGTAAGGTAGGGATTACAATCGCTGTTGCCTCCTTTTTACCCAACAAAGAACTCTGGCACACAAAGTTTGAGAACCTTGCTCAAAATCAGACAACTAGGAAAATTCAGATATAGGACTCATATCCTAGTCCAAGTCATTCCAAATCCCACACTTCTCCCAGAAATTCCCAAAGCTGAGAAGACAGTGTCTCAGTAAGCAGCAAGCAAGGCTGATCCAAAACATGGCATGTCTTGGTGGCTGGAGTAAAAGTGTTCCGTGTCACCGATGTGAGAGATCATTCTGAGTGCCAAGTTCGTTTCCACTTCGGAGTTTCCCAACTTGAACAGTGAGTGAGGCCTTCTGAACCTTTACATTTAAAAAGTCATAGTTCTCAAGTTTCCCCCAACAGCCAGGGAGGTTGACAAGATGATAGATGCATTTGGAGCTGATGAACTTCAGTTCCAAGAAGCACTCTGAGGCCACAAACCTGCTCACAGGAGTGATGTGTGTCCCCGTGTCCGCGGGTGGCCGTGTAGTTTGCAGGAGAGGGGGTCTACTTTCTGTGTTGAGGGCTCCATCCGCCTTCACTTGGGAAACAAGCATCTCATCTGGTGGCAGACTATATGGCTTATAGGACAGGTGGCTCTAGGAAAACCCATGGGGGCTCATTGCAATGCTGCCAGTCATTCCTCGCAGGATGGTATCGGGGGCAGTAAGCACAGGTTCCATATTTTCACCAATATTTTCTCCAAAGGAAGCGGCATTTATTGGAATTAAGAGCTCAATTCTGGTCCCACATTTTGGAAACCAAGTACTTCCTGTGGGCTCTTGAACATTTCCAACTTGGGGCTTTTTGCCAAGCCATTGGGGCTAATACCAGGTGTATTAGTCAGGGTTCTTTAGAAAAACAGAACCGATATCCAGATATATGTATACCTATATATCTGGCTTCTGTTTTGTATAT
>NW_012146290.1:20901-21291 GCF_000956105.1 Propithecus coquereli | reverse complement strand
GCAAATTAAAACCACAATGAGCTATTCCTGCACACCTATTTGAATGACTAACATTTAAAAGATTGACAATACCAAGTGTTGGCTAGGATATGGAGAAGGCTGAACTCTCATATTCTTCTGTGGAAATGTAAAATGGTATAACCTCTATAACAGTTTAGCTGTTTCTGAAAATGTTAAACATACACCTGTCTTATGATCCAGCTGTTCCACTCTTTGGTGTTTACCCAAAAGAAATGAAGGCATATGTTTATAGAAAGACAAATACATGAATGTTCATAGTTGCCGTATTTATAATAGTCAAAAACTGTATGGAGCAAATGTCTATCAACAGGTAAATGGATAAGCAAAATGTTAGGAATACTACTAGATAATAAAAAGCAATAAACTACT
>NW_012146290.1:19304-19694 GCF_000956105.1 Propithecus coquereli | reverse complement strand
GCAAATTAAAACCACAATGAGCTATTCCTGCACACCTATTTGAATGACTAACATTTAAAAGATTGACAATACCAAGTGTTGGCTAGGATATGGAGGAGGCTGAACTCTCATATTCTTCTGTGGAAATGTAAAATGGTATAATCTCTATAACAGTTTAGCTGTTTCTGAAAATGTTAAACATACACCTGTCTTATGATCCAGCTGTTCCACTCTTTGGTGTTTACCCAAGAGAAATGAAGGCATATGTTTATAGAAAGACAAATACATGAATGTTCATAGTTGCCGTATTTATAACAGTCAAAAACTGTATGGAGCAAATGTCTATCAACAGGTAAATGGATAAGCAAAATGTTAGGAATACTACTAGATAATAAAAAGCAATAAACTACT
>NW_012146290.1:16227-16839 GCF_000956105.1 Propithecus coquereli | reverse complement strand
TTTTCCTATCTGGTTTGTGTCTAGGAATTTGAAAATTCCATGTTCTTTTTGTTCTTCATGGTGAGAAGTTTCTTCCCCTTCTCATGATGTGCCTCCTTTTGCTACTCTTCTTCTCAATTTTGTGAGGTATCCTGTGTTCTGAACACAGGATTCCAATAGCTCCTGGCTGCCCCACGTCCTAGGGAACCAAGGTTGAAGGATAGCCCCACAGGTAAGCAAAATGGAGCAGAGGAGGAAGCTGCCTGTGGCGTGGAGAAGGGCAGACAGGAATCATTCCCTTTCAGGATAGAAAATCGGAAAGTCCAGGAGCGAGAAAGCAGCCCACACCTTTAGTCAGAAAACCTCAGATAAACAGGAGAAATTCTGTACATGGCGGTTCCACCATTACAAAAGAGTTGTTCCAGCCCACAGATGCCCAAACTCCTCTAAAATTGCTCTATATGTTCTATTTTAAACCTCAACAAATATATTCTGAATGAGTACCAGTAAAATCCAAAAGATGATTTTCAAGTAGTTAATAACATTGGGACTGTTTTTAGAACTTTAACGACAGAAATTATATTCTTAGATTTCCATTATATAGAGGTCATCAATAGAAAAAATAATTTTAAT
>NW_012146290.1:10619-11004 GCF_000956105.1 Propithecus coquereli | reverse complement strand
TCGTCTCTTTCTATATCAGTAATATTTTCTTTATTAATTATAAATGAGCATCAAATTATATTAAAACCATTTTCTATGTGTATCGAGATTTTCTTAAGTTTTCTACATTTGTCTGTTAATATGAAGAAGTATATTAATAAGTTTCCAGATATTAAACCACCCTAGAATTCCTGAGAACATAATATTCCAACAGAGGAAATAGGAAACAAAACGGCCTTGAAATGAGAATGTGTTATGTTCGAGGAACAAGAGGAAGGCTAGTTTTAGTGGTTCATAGTAGATGATAGAGTGTGGTAGGAGTTGAGGTCATTGAGATATAATGCAAAGGGAAACCACTGAAAGTTTGTAAACATACATGACTTTATTTACATTTTCAAAGCACATT
>NW_012146290.1:9275-10569 GCF_000956105.1 Propithecus coquereli | reverse complement strand
TTTTATTTTAATGCCATTATTTCTGTGATTGGTATAAGATAACAATATAACAATATAATTTTATACTTTTTTGTATGTATGACCCGTTGTCCCAGTCCTATTTTTGAAGACTATCCTTTCACACTAACAAGTGCTATATAAGGCTCCCCAAAAGTGGTTTCTCTGCTGTGGCCCATTGGTCTGTCTATCCTTGTGTTGTTACTACACTGCTAATTGTTTAGTTTCATAAGAAGATTTAGAATTTAGTAGAGCAAAACACCTACTTTGTTCTTCTTGAAAATTATTTTACCTATTTTTTCCTTTGGGGAAACTACCATCTCTTATGAAGTGAGTCTTCGACTCTATAAATATTATTTATCTGTCCATTTTTTTAAATTTTCTTTTGTATTTAAAAAAATTATATTTTTGCCATGACGATCATACACTTTTGTCAGATTTATAGCTAATCATATTTTGATGTTGTTGAGATGTAAAGTAGCATCTGTTAAATTATATTTAATATTCCCTGGTATATGACACATAATTACTTTTTAATATTGATATTTTATCAAGCAACTTTATTGAATTCTTATTTCTGTACTAGTCGGCTTGGGCTGCCATAAGAAAACACCATTGACTTGGGTGGCTTAAATAATAACAGAAATTTATTTTCTCATAGTTCTTGAAACTAGAAGTCCCAGATCAAGGTCCAGTAGGGTCAGGTTCTGCGAAGGGCACTCCTTCCTGGCTTTGAGACAGTCACCTCCTCACTGTGTCATCACATGGGAAAGAGAGAGAAGTATAAATCCCATTTTTCTTTTTTTTTAATTAAAAAACATGATTTGTCAATGTGTTATTTATTGCTGGAGTATATGCTCCCTAGTGATTAGGCATTCCACATTCATCATACCCCAATTATTACTTGGGTGTACTTTATTCTTCAGTTCTATTCTATTTCACATTTACCTATACCTGAATCAGTACCATACTGTTCTAAATATTGTGTTTTTATAATTGAAATTTCCTGACAAGGCCAACCTCATTTTTATTTTTGCAACTCATCCTGAATATTCACATTTATTTATTCCTCCAAATCCTTTTGGTATTCTTGTGGACATTTCACTGAATTATTTAGTGACAATAAATATCCTGTGTCTTTCTATCCATGAAACAGATATGCCTTCCCATTTATTCGACTTCCAGTAGAATTTCAAGATTTTCTTCATATTGGTCTAGCACATTTCTTCTTTAATTTTTGTCCTAAAAGTTTATCTTTTGTTGTTGTTATCAGTGGCATTTTCTTCTATCATGTATT
>NW_012146290.1:0-483 GCF_000956105.1 Propithecus coquereli | reverse complement strand
AATTCATATCTGATAAAAGCAATACTTTTAGATAGATTTTCCCCCAGGTACACCCAAACATATACATATGTCGATAAATCCATTTTTGGTTTGACCTTCTTATTTTTATGATCACTTTTAATTCCAATATTATTTCTTTAAAAACATCATATATGTTAGCCTCATATATTCCTTTATTAACAAAGAGGATTCTGAATTTTCAATGCTGTGATGTCCCTAATAGACATTCACAAAGAAGGTAAACAGGTAACTCAAAAAGGAAGGAACAGAACTACTAAACAGTGATATGATAAAATTTTCAGGTAATAAAAATGCAATTTTTAAAATAAGGGTTAATTTTTACCAAAAAATTTGGGGAAGGGGACTATTTAAATCATTATATTCAATGCTTGCAGGTAACTCAGCAAAATATCTTTAAAGCCATAAAAATGTCAATGTCTTTTAAAGACCTGGAAGTCTAACTTCCAGAATTGTAAGGAATAA
>NW_012146289.1:0-1110 GCF_000956105.1 Propithecus coquereli | reverse complement strand
TTTCTGTATCCTCCCTCTAGAATGTAAGCCCCATGGGGGCAAGAATCTTTGACTTTTTGTCCATTGATACAACCAGAGTATCCAGAACTGTGTTTGGCACATAGTTGGGGCTCAATAAATAGCTGTGGAGTCGAACTGAATGTTTATCCTAGATAGTGAGATCCAGCAACTGTAGTATAATGGGCTTTATTATGAAACATTCAGAATTAGAAACAAAAGTATAAAAAGATAAGAAAAAGTCTTAGTCATGGAAGTCACCTCTCACATATATCATGATGTAAATCAGAATTAGAGTGCTTACAGCTTTTGTGTCCAGAGGTGGTTATTATTCAATGCCACACCAAGGTCATAGCCACCTTGTTGCCTGCACGATAATAGAAGAAGCCTTCTATCTATGAAAATATCAAAAGAGTCAAACAAATGTTTAGAAGGGATGCTCAAGTACTAGCATCTGAAATCAGTTACCATTTGTGGGTAACATTTAAGGACACCGTATTTTCAATAATTTAGATGCACTTAGACCTTAATAGCTATTGAATGCATTCAATATGGTAGGCGCTGCGTAAGATGCTTTATGTGTTTTAACTCCTTTAATCTTCCCACATGCTAGCAAGAAGATATTATTATTTTACAAATGAAGAAACTGAGATACGGAAATGCTATTGAATATCCTCAGTGTCACACAGATAGTAAATGGACTAGCCTGAACCAGGTTGCCTCCTGGGACTGGTTTCTTTGGTGAGCGTACAGATGGAAAAAACAAAATTGCAGAGAATTTTTCTTTGCTTATTTGTAGTTGTGACATGGACACTCTTGTTTTCTGTTCCTCCACTCCCCCCAGAAAAGTATTCTTTGTTTTCAGGTTGATCCCTGGGTTCCCCTTTGTTGTACAGAAGGCAGATACAGTCATCACTCTGTATCTGTGAGGGATAGTTCCAGGACCCCCTCTGATATCAAAATCCACAGATGTTCAAGTCCCTTATATAAAACAATGTCATATTTGCATATAACATATTTCAAATAGATTTCAAATCATACCTAATACAATATACCTAATACAATATAAATGTTATATAAATAGTTGTTATACTATATTGCTTAGGGAATAAT
>NW_012146288.1:0-1397 GCF_000956105.1 Propithecus coquereli | reverse complement strand
TATACATGTGCTTTAATTCACCTATACAAGAATTACTACAATAGTTCTTATTCTTTGAGGTTAAATGTTAATTATTCAACAAACAGTGCTAGCCAGGAGTTGTATCATATCCAGAAAGTTCCAGAAAATGTGCCTCTGGGTTCTACAGCATTTTTAACAGCACTGTTCGTTGATGGCTATGAATAAAAAACTGAGGTAGTTAACATTTCAATTACTTTATTTTAAATAATCTTTTAGAATATAACTTAAATTTAGAAGTGTACAAACTGTGTTAGGTCATTAAATATGAAATGTCCAATTTCAAATTGAAAGTGTAATTATATCTAAAACAATAAGCAGTACAATTAATCAAAGTATGTGCCTAAACTATTGACACAGTTTTGCCATCTTAACGGTAGCCTGCTTATGCCAGCAGTGAAGAAGCGAGTGGTGATGAAATCATGAAAGGCGTGTTCCATGGCTTGTTGAGAATTGAATATTTTTCCTTGCAAGAAGTGGTCCAAAGGCTGGAATAAGCGGTAGTAAGTTGGTGCAAGGTCTGGTGAATACAGTGGATGACAGAGAGTTTCCAAGTCCAGCCTCTGTAGTTTGAGCAGCGTCGTTTGTGCAACATGTGGTCAAGCATTGTCTTGCAAGAGGATTGGCCTATTTCTATTAATCGCAAGCATCCTTATCATTTCGTCCAGTTGGTTGCAGTAGACATCCACTGTAATCGACTGACCAGGTTTCATGAAGCTGTGGTGGATAATACCAACACTAGACCACCAAACAGACCCATTAGCTTTTTTTGATGAATATTTGGTTTTGGACTGTGTTCTGGAACTTCATCTTTATCCAACCATTGTGCTGAATGCTTGCGATTGTCAAAAAGAATTCATTTTTCATCACACCTAACAATAGAGTGTAGAAATGGTTTGTCTTTATGTCTGTGACTGCAAGCTTCAAGATGACTTCTCTGCTGACCCTCGTTTAATTATGTGGAACCCATCTATCCAGCTTCTTTTCCTTGTCCATTTGTTCTAAATGGTCCAATATTGTTGGAACAGTAACATCAAACCTTGCTGCTAATTCACGCATAGGTTGAGTTGGATTCGCTTCCACTACAGCTTTCAGCTCATCATTATCCACCTTGGTCTCAGGTCACCCACATGTCTCATTTTCAAGATTAAAATCACCAGAACGGAACTTCTCAAACCATCGATGTACTGTGCATTCATTAACCACATCCTTCCCAAACACTTCATTGATATTTTGAGATGTCTGCGCTGCATTGGTTCCATGACAGAATTCATATTTGAAAATAACACGAGGCCGGGCGCGGTGGCTCACGCCTGTAATCCTAGCTCTCTGGGAGGCCGAGGCGGGCGGATTGTTTGAGCTCAGTTCAAAACCAGCCT
>NW_012146287.1:0-14030 GCF_000956105.1 Propithecus coquereli | reverse complement strand
GCCTGTGCGGGCACGTCCATAGCAGCAGCATTCCCAGCAGCCGAAAGGTGGAACGAAGCCCACCGCCCACTAGCGGACGAATGGATAAACACAGTGTGGTCTACACACATCATGGAATGTTACTCAGTCTTAAAAAGCAAGGAAACTGACTTGGGGTCCAAGTGCCTCGTAACACCATTGTGTGATACAGAACAAGGGTCACGTGAATTCAGAAAATCTTTGCGAGAATGAATGTGACGTGTCTTTAGGATTAATCCACCTAGAAGTGACTTCCAAAGGACATTCAATCATCTAGTCGCCAAATACCGACTTTATACCACCAAGGGCCACGCTGGACATACACACGTTTATAAGAGGCTCGCCAGCGTGGATGAACCTTGAGGACATCATTTCATTAGAGTGAAACACACCAGAGGAAAATGGACGGACATCGTGGGATTCCACTGAGACGAGGTCCCTAGAGTAGTTAAAATCACGAAGACTGAGTAGAAAGGTGGTTATCAACGCTGGGGGGTGAGAAGTGGGGAGTCGGTGCTTCATGGGGACAGAGTTTCAGTTTCGCAAGATGAAAAGCTCTGGAGATGGGTGGTGCTGATGTTTGCACAGCAGTCTGAATGTTCTTAATGCCATAGAAAGATACACTTAAAATGGTTACCATGGTGAATTTTATGTCATATATATTTTACCACCATAAAAAAGAGATTAGACATTACTTCTTTCGATCTTAGCTTTCTTCTCCTGGTTTGGTAAAGATTTTTTTTTTTTTTTTTTTAAGATTATGTCAACTTCACACTTTCAGTTCCCCAAAGCAAGTAGCATTTTTACATAAATTGACTTGAGCAAGACAACTTCCTAATTTAGTAGATAGTCATCTCTGCTAACGTTATACATGTGTATCTCGAACACTTTCCAGGAAGTTTCCACATCATAGATCAAACTGGGGTTAGCAGTCACCGAAAATAACTGGCTTGTTTAGTGAAAGTGTGAGGAAGGAGAGGTTAGCACTGTATAGTCTCAGGGGTTTAAATAGTGAATTTTAGGCTCTATGTGACTCCAAATGTTCCCAGATGGTAAGGTGCACAAAGACTCAAACTTCTGTATGTCTAGCATGGCTCGTGGCAATGCAAAATCAACATTTGGTAAACAAATGGTTGAATGGCCTTTGGAAGTCACTTCTAGGTGGATTAATTTTGAAAACACATCATATCCATTCTTGCAAAGATTTTCTGAATTCAGGTGACCCTTGGTTCTGTGCCACACGTTGGTGTCACAAGGCACTTGGACTCCAAGCCAGTTTGACATCCGTTGCAGAGAGACAGTGCTTTGCGGTGAGTGGCAGCTCTCCATAAACGCCTGACTATATTCCTGGCCGTGTGCAGGAGGCGGCTGCTCAGGTGAGCCGCCGACAGTGCTGGACAGCATTGAACTAATAAGACTTTACCATTTATTGAAAAGAATTAATGATAAATTGGCTTCACCATTTGGCCATTTCTAGGAAAAAAAAAAAACAACCCTCTTCTTTTTATCTAACTAACCATGAATAAAGGTTTTAACCAAATTCATAAGCTTTGTGTATATTTTATTATCAATTGACAGTTAATTCAATTGAAAAAAATTGTTATTGATTAGTGGACACCTTCGAGCAGATCTTTCTGTCACATTGGAGGGAGCCATATGTGCATTTTTCATTTAAAAAGCATTTTAGACACTGGGCACTCCCACTAACTGGCTGTCTGTCTCCGCACGCCTCATTTTCGTCGCTGTAAAGTGAGTATAATAATCACTTCTGCCACTCTGACACATTTGTCTGTGTGAGTCGGTTCTCCGGAAAGCGCTGAGGCAGGTGGAGAATCTGTCCTTGCAGTGGCCCTGGGGGAGGCGGAGGGAGGAGAGAGGGGAGGGCAGAGCAGCGGGGGGTGGGTCCGGTGGGACAGGGCTGTCACCTGGGTGCAGAGCGCGCAGAACCGTGGAGCGGCCGGGGCCGCATGGAGCCCGCTTGGCCACTGAGCCCACGGCTTTCTTAGTTGCCTTGAGAGTTAAGCCTGCTGTCCCCTTCCCTGCCCACGTCCAGGCCTAACACCCCACCCGCGAGCAACCACATTCCCGCGCCATCTGCTTTTCCAGTGCACCCTGTAAAACCCTCTTACCTTGAATTCTCCCGGGAAAAGACCCCGCACCAAGGATTGGGTTTCTGCGGTTGGTGTGGGAGGCCGTCCGGGAAAATCAGGGAAAGTGAGGCGGGAAGCTCGGGGAGCTGAGGAGCTGCCCGTTAGTGCCCCGTCCCCACGTGAGCAGCCGCGGGGGTCCCAGGGGGCTGGGAGACAGCGGCGCGGGGAGCAGGCGGGCACTCACTCACTCGCCGCAGCCCCCCGCAGGTGCGGGGCCTGAGTGACGGCGGGGCTGCCCCCGACCGGCAGAGGAGGCAGGTGTTCATCGTGGAGAGAGCTGAACGGACCATGGTGGGAGCACCACCCTTACATAATTTAAATCCTGATGGGACTAATCTCTTCAGTCCCTGCAGGAATTCAGTGTTGCTTTGGTTTATTACTTTTTGTTTCAGGTGGAGAAAGTTCTAGCGGTTTCCGCTTGGTCTTTCCCATCCTTAGTCCCAAGGTTGGGAACCGTGGTGGGGACGCTGCCAGCCGCTAGGTAGCCTATTGCCGTTATGCGTCCTGGTCCCAGGGATGTGACCCACCGTGGGTTCGAGGACCCCCGGGACCCACTGAGAGACGGGCCTGAGCTAAACCCCACTGCCCCGCACAAGCCCCCACTCTGACTGGGGGACAAGGGTGGCGTTTTGTGTCTCCTGGAATCAGCGTCAGATCAGAGGCAGCGTCCGGTAATCTCTGAAATGTCTGATTATTTCCTTTTCCCCCCGTGCACAGCCACGTCCGGGGAAGTCTGGGAGAAAGAGGGGTAGCGCACATTTTTGGCAGAGTACTGGGGTCTTTTCTCACGGGCCCAGCCTCCCTGTCACTGGAAGGGTTCCGGATTGTAAACCAGCTCCGGTCTGGGACTGACCGAGAGGCCGAGGCCCCATTTGTACGATCCCAGTGAGACGCTTGCTTGCTTGTCCAGGAACACTCCCGCTGGGAAGAACCAAGTAAGAATCGGTACACGGCGCCCCCATTGCTCTTCTAGGAACACCGCGGTCCACCACCACGCCGTGCGCGGCCGCACTCAGACCGTCTGGTTGCTGCAGTCACCATGCCCACCGAGGCCGGGCGGGCGGTGCCAGCCTGCTGCCTCTGTTGCACGCAAGGGTCCTGTCCAGCGGCAGCCGTTCCCACTGTAATCCCGACCCACAGAGAAAAGCAGCTGCACTGCTCCTCCGGGACTCGGGGGTCCCCTCGCAAGTGTATTTCTCCCAGATGTGGTGAAAGGTGCCTGCTCTGGACTTTCTGGGGGGTCCAGTCCCCAGACGCCCTCACAATCAGATCCCAGGTCTGCTGTCCAGACAATTCGTCTCTTGGGATAAGGGAGCTGGTCTCTTTAGAAACTTCCAGAAGGCCTTCTTGCTTCCACATTGCCCTGAGTTGACCGTTGACCGGCCTGAGGGTGCCGTTTTCTCCCTTCAACGCGATGAGCTCCACGATGGTCCTCGCCCAGGCCTGCCTGTCTGCCGAGCCCGGAGACGGCGCACAAGCCGGCACGTCCTGTCCCCGAGTGTCCTCCCACCCACTGCAGGGAGCATCTGCGGGTGGCCGGTCTGCGGGGCCCCAGCTCCTGCCCCAGGCCTGCCCTGCAGGAGCGGAGCCCATGCTGCGTCCGCCAGGTGAGAGAGCCCACCCGAGAGTCCGGCCCTGGGGTCTGCTGCCGCGGCAGGTGCGGCGGTCTTCGCTGGGTTTCCGCTCCGGGCTTTCAAGGCCAATCCGTGTTACCGTGTCAGCCTGAACGAGCACACACAGGATTTGTCCTTGTAGACTGCTCTGTGGTGGATTCTTATATGTTCATACCAGTTTTATTTATCCTTATTTTTATTGATATTTAAGATGTTTCTACTATTTACTCTCATAAACAATGCTGCATGAGTAAGTTTATACAATCTCCTCTCGTAGCTGTGTCAATTTTTTTCTGGCACGCATTTTGGGGCAGCATTGCTGGGCCAGTGGATAGACAGATATACAGTTTCCTTAACTAATGCCAGAGTAAACCATATCACTCCAGAATGGGACGGAAACCCACGTTTCATCACTTCTATGCTGTAAGGGGCCTGTGTTTAAAGGTTTGTATTTTGGTAGGTGGCACAGCCACCAAAGAAACAGTCTAATCCCATTCTCTCCTTCCCTCAATTCCCACTGAAGTCTATCTTCACGATTGATTGTGTTAGGGAAGCACCCAAATCTGTACTCACAGCGAATGCTCGCCTAGGCGTGGAACTGTGTACGTGGGGATGAAAAATGTTCCACCCAGAGAAGAGGAACACATGGATTCTGAGACAGAACTGGGCAAAGTTTGTGTAAGAAAGCGGCACATCATCATTAAGAAAATGGAACGTTATTTCTAAGGAGGAAAATTAGAATCGGGGAAAAGAAACCATTCAGTTCTCACAGAGCCGGGAGAATTGGAAATGAACTTGGGGAAGCAGAGGAAGGGGAGAGAGGTTGCAGGTTGCGGTTGTAACTCGTGAAGCGCAGCGTTCCGCGGGGAGCGCAGTAACGGGAGAAGCACGAGAGGCTGGCAAGCGCAATCTCGCTTCGTTTCAGTGTGCTCCGCACCTACGAGGGAAAGCTCCATTTGTGAGGCGAAGCCTTGCGTGACCTCTGGGAACCCGTCTAAGCCTCTTTGTCCCCCGATTTCTCCACTTGCCACATTTGGAAAATTGCCTTGGCTCCTGGACGCCGCGCAGGCGACGTCCCTCTATTTTCCTCGATGTCGTTAGCAGGTGCCCATGCGTCTTGGGCAGACGGCTGTGCTCTCGGCGCAATAAACACAGAGTCTACGCCGTAATCACACGTGGCAATGAAGTTGGGCTGACTCTACTGCTGCGCGTAATTATTACTGGGCCCGGGAGTCGGGCCCAGCGGTCGCAGGCAGTTCACGGCAATGACTTGAGCCACAGCTCTCGCTGTCAAAGCTACATGCTGGCTGTCACTTTTCAATTTTTCAGTTCTCTACAAGCTTTCACTGATAATATGCACCCTTGAACTGTCATCCGACATGACTCAAAATAATTTGGTATCATTTTATTTAAAAGATAAATGTCCCATACCCGTCCCTACCAACTATGAAGTGTCCTTTCTTTAACCCTCACGCCTCTGTGATCTGAGGCTGGGCTCTGGAACTGGGCTTGCACGACTGCGAGAGCAAGATTGGGCTTATATAAGGTGTCAGGATGTCCAGCCAGGGGACAGGAGGACTCAGCCAGAACATGCGCCCTGGGGATTGGCATTGGGAGAGTCGGGGTACAGGGACAAACTGGACAGGGCTGAGGCTGGGGGCAGAGGAGCCGGCCAGTCCATACAAACCGCAGCCACAAGAACCCAGTGACACCGAAGAACAGTGTCTGCTCTCAACTGGTCCCAGGAAATAAACATCCCGTAGTTGTAGCCAGAGTCCACCTTCCCCTGGGAAAATCTGCAAGTTCCCAGTCAAAAGAAGGAAAAGACTGAAGTGCTGATTTTCATAACACAATGGAAAACATTTTGTTCGAGACCCAGAGGTGCTGTGGTCCTGATTTCGGGAGAAAAGGCGCACAAATGCCCACCTGGGTGTGGGGCCGTCTAGGGGATGTTGTCAGAGTGCAGGTGAGAAAAGGAAGGTCGGACAGAAAACGCCAGGTTCTGACAGGCTGCCCATTTTGGGGGAATGTACCGTGAATCTGAGAATTTCGCACAGGTTAGCAAGACCCTGCCCTATTTTCTAAAAATCACTTTGCTGTAAGATAAAAGTGCAGCAAAACACAGGGATGAATGCGTGGACTAATGAATGGCCCCAGGGCAAGCGGCCTCGTGTCACCACGCAAACTTGGCCACCGTGCCCGCGAAGCCCGTCGCTGGCCGTGTCCCTGTCATCCCAGAGGAACTGCCTCCTTCCCCCGCACGTAGCCACGATCCTGACTCACAAATGCTCACTTTCTGTGGGTTTTTAAAAATAATGTTATCATCTAGACTGCATCTTGAGACACTATTGTTCAGACTGGCCTCCCCCACACCTTTTTTTCCTTTTAAAGTTTTGACGTATCTTTAAGTCTCCTGTAATCTGTAATTCGTGGGAGCCACAGCTGTGTCCGCTCAGCAGGTGCTCGTGAGCTCCCACGGAAGTCACGCGTGGGAAAGCTCCGAACGGCGCCTGGCCCTGGCAAACTCCACCACCGGGATGGTGAGTAGCACCCTGGTTGAACATATGTGAAACACGGGGTGTGTGGAATCCGTGTTTGAATCCTGATGGATGTGACCCACATCGCTTTTAAAAAGCCTCCAAATCATGCAAGCCGTGGCCCTCACTCTTTCATGGCAGACCCCTTTAAAAGGAAGGCAACGTCTTCCCAGATAATTTTATTTTACGTCATTTTAGAAGCGAAAGCCACAGAGCAGACAGAATTATGTGATACATTGATTTCTTTTTGCGTCGAGTGTTGTTTCATAAATAATTCCATTCGAGTGGCTTTTCTTAACCATCTCTCACCCCCACAGTCTCCTTTTGCAAACGTGCGTGGACTGGCCAGGCCTCCAGAGGGAGGCAGGGCGCTGTGCAACCTGCCCGCCCCTCCTGGGACTGTCTGGTCCTTAGCAGGAGGCTGCCCGCCCAGCCTCCGACCTCCCTCCCATGCTGTGCTCAGCTTGAAGGGCTAACAAAGAAAATGCAAATCAACGACCGAAAAAATGGGCAGGATTGTGAGGCTCACAGAGCACCTTGGGTCCCACACAAAACAGAAACACAAATATCTGGATGAACTGCAGGTGGTTTGGCCTTGTTACGTGAGGCCTGAGAACACCACCTTTCATCTTCCCAGGGAGGCAAATGCAACAGACACGGAAGAGCTATAATTTAAATACAAAGCCTTTTCAGCAAACGGCCACCGGTTTATTGCTGTGTGTGTTTTGCCAAGGCTCAGAGAGGGAACAGTGCACGCAGGTGCTTTCTGCCTGGCACACACGCTTCTCGTGGCATGAGAATTTAGCATGGGAATACAGAGTGCTCCTCCCTGCCCGGAAATTTAGTGACCCAAGACCTGTTTCTAACCTCCCACCATGCAGGTCAAGCTACTCAAAGGCAGATGGCGGCTCTGCTATAAATCGCACAATTCACCTGCCCTCCCTGGCTTTCCAGCCGCACGCTGGCCCGTGTTCTCTGAACACTCTGAGCTACTGTACAGCTCCAGGCTCTTTCCCTGGTGGACTTGGTGTGGTAGACGCGGTGTGCAGTGCGGAGTCACTGTGAGTATTTGACAGCCACGTATGACTCTCACGGTGTGCCGGGAGGTGTTCAGAGAACTTCAAGTGCAATGACTCGCTCAGCCTCATGGAAACCACAGGAGGAAAGTACAAATATTGAATCTATTTTGCAGATGAGGAAACTGAGGCATGGGGGGAGACTGGTGTCTGGTGTCACACAGCACCTAGGTGACAGAACTTAGGTAAGAGATGACGTGGGTTTAAACCCTGGCTCTGTCATTCCTGGCTGGGCAATCTTTGCGAATTATGACGTATCCAGTCTGACATTAGGCTTATTCATTTTAAAAAATCGCCTTTTCGTATTGTTTGGGGATTAAAGGAGATGACCCGTGGACCAGGCGTGGGCAGATGCTCAATGTGCATCCGTGAGGGTCCCTCTCCTCCCTTGCTCCTGAAAGCCCCTGTGCCCAGAGCACCTTCTGCCCTTCTCTGCATGGTGACACCCCATGGGTTCTTTAAGGACAGCTCTGGTCCATCTGTTTGAGAATCGTGGCTCCTCTAAGCAAGTCCTGGAGCTGAGTAGCCCCTGGACACGCTGTGCTGCCCTTGGGTACCTGCCGCACCCACTAGGCTCTGGGCTCCTGCTGATGACATCCGGGTGTTGGTCTGGGTGTCCCCAAGACTTGCACAGCGCCTGGTACACACATGCTGGACATATCCTGTGGCCAGAGCTGTCTTCCAGCGGCCACCTTCTGTCCCTCCGCTCTGCCTTCTGCCACTGCACTTCCGCTGTGGGCCGTGTGGGCTGCACTGACGCTCTTGCGCATGCCTCCGCCCTTCCTCCCTCTGTCCTGCCGAGGTGCTCACCTTGACACGCAGGGAGCTGACCTCTCAGGGCCAGACTTTTCCTGGAGGACCATTTCCCAGCCCGGCCCTCCCCAGCCTCCCCGCCCGGTGACTCAGACAGACCTGGGGCTCCTGTCTGTGGGCTGGTTTGGGCATTTGGCATCTCCCAGCCCCATTCTTCTCCCGGGTGTTGTAACCGTTGGCATCCTTACACTCTGTTTTTAGGAAATCGTAAACCCTGGGCAGGCAGGGGCTCTCTTTCACTCATCTTTGCTGATAGTTCATAATAAATATTTTTTCTTTTGCTCAGAAAAAATTAGATACTTGTTTTTCTCAAGAAGGAGAAATGTGTTGGTGTTTTTTGCATAAGACGGAGTTACCGTAGTGTGGTAGGAGGGACTTCGTGCCAACAGTCGGAGATGTGAGTTCTAGAACAGCATTTATTTGTGGGGTCACTTGAGCTTTTCCGTATTTAGTGCCTCTGCTCCTCAGTCTGTAAAACGGTGACAATGATGGCCGCTCTTCCAGCTCAGAGCTGTGACACGAACCGAGACAGTGCCCCACGAGGCAGTGTGGGACGTGCGTGGCTGCCTTCCAGGAGTGTGCAGCTGGGTTCGGCGCCTTACGTGGCCTCTCGGGAGATCATCCTCCGCACTCTAAAGATGAATAAACGAGTTTAGAGAAGTCCCGCAACCTGCTGGAGGCCACCCAGCTAGTGCTGGGAGAGCGGGAATACGGCTCAGGTCTGTGTCCTCAACACCAGCGGAGGCTTGTCACTGCCATGTTACGCTTTTGTGTACACCAGTGTAACACGCTCGTGATTTCCACAGATATGAGTGAGAAATGAGTGATTTTTTTCCTCCTAGACATGAATATGGCTGAGTTTTATGTACCTAACTTACATTTTTATTCCCTCGTTAATTTACGTGTGAACAAGTAGTACGTATCCTTGTCTATGGCGACATAGACGTTGTCCCCAGGGATCTGCAGCTGACCGGGGACATAGCTTGACCGTGAACTGGCAGAAGTAGTTACTGTGCCCAGAACACGGGAAAGGGGGGAGAGTTTTTGGCCCTTTGCCTGCTGGTTGTTATGTTGGAGCAATTGGGAGGGTCTCGTGGAAACACAGGGATCTTCAAGATGTGATAGTTTCACCGTGATTTTTCCTCCAAAGGAATCAGGCAGCATCTCAGCCACTGCCACCAATTAATTCTACAGGAAGGTGACCATGCTGTGACATTGGTTATTATACAGTGTGCAAGTAGAGCATCCGGGGCTGAATGAGGTGCAGTTCACACATCAGACACTTCAGAGTGTTCTATGGAAGTAACGCACCTCAAAGTCCATTAACCTTCTAGATTTTTCTTTCTTTTTTTTTTTTTTTTGGTGAAATGGGTTGAATATGAATTAAGAATTTGCAGCATGAGACAGTCCAAAAAGAGAAAGTCGAAGACAGCAGAATGGTAGATTTTGGAACTTGATGCAAGGAAGACAGGGAGAGCCCCGCCAAGCACAAAACAACAAAAATAGCAACAGCAAGAGTATATGATTTCAGAGTCATAGTCCATCGACATTTCCCTAGCACACTGCTTGGAGGTTGTAATTAATTTCACTGAGTTGCTAAGGTACTGTGATACTGGTAATTAGCATGTGCACTGTGATTTGTAAACTGGGAAAATTAGAAAAAGGCATATGGGGGAGCTAAATGAGAGTTTTCACCCTGATTGGTGAGGGGGGACCGCGGTGGTAAGACGGGTTCCAGCAGGAGAAGTGCAGGACGTGTCTGTAGGCGGGGGTGGGGGGCAGCGGCCCTTTGGGCAGTAAGTGGTCACATGTCTGTCACAGGCCGATGTTTACTCTCTGAAAGGTGTTTATTTGTAAAAATTGAGTTGAACAGAAAAGAGAGTTACTAAGTCTGAGGAAATCTGTAAAAACATGTCTGGAAACAGGAAGACTCCTGGATTTCCAGATCAGGGGTACCCACAAGTGCTCAGCCCGTCTGACTAGCGCATGTGCAGGGGTGACGTGGGTGAGACCCCCCCCACTGTGTGCTGCAGAGCCATGTGTGCTTGCTGGGGGCTGTGTCTGCACGGCGGGAGGGTCGTTACCTTCCTAATATACACAGACGTTCCCTGTGCACATCCATCCAAAAGGCCACCGCCCTTACCTGAGCTGCCTCAGTGGCTTCATGGGACTCAGAGTGGACTAATATTTGCCTATGTCTTTTTGCCTCTATCACAGACAGTGGGTTGGATGGCAACTGCTGACCCTCAATAGAAATGTTGCAGCATCAAGGGAACGCCCAGGAAACATCTCCCGACTGTGCAGGGTTTGTTTGCCTAAAGCAGGACAAATCCTGCAGTGCCAGGGAGCAGGTATTTCAACCGTGAGAGAAGAGGAGGATGAACAAGAAGAAACCTGGACAGCGTGCCCGTGCCGGGCCCGAGCTGTGTGCAGAGGGGAAGGAGGTACACGTGTGATCAGTCCATAAGCTGGTGAGGACAACCTGGAAATCAACTCTGTGCCCTGACCTCAGATGAGTATAAGATAGTTTCCTCACCTTCAGAAGGAGGAAAAAACAATCACTCTCACAGAGGGTTAGCATGAGGATTAAATAGGTTCATAGTTGTAGAGAGCTCACCGCAGTGTCTGGCACATGGAGAACACAATGTAAGTTTGTTTGATCCATGAAAATAAATGGTTTGTATGTAGAAAACCCTAGGGAATTTTCTAAAACCCTATTAGCACCAATAAATGAATTCAGCAAGTTTTCAGGGTTGATGTACAAAGATAAACCGTGTTTATAAACACTTGCAACGAACAATCTGAAAATGAAATTAAGAAAACAATTCCAGTCACAATAGCATCGAAAAGAATAAAATACTGAGGTGTACATTTGACAAAAGAAGTGAAAAACTTATGCTCTGAAAACTATGAAACATTATTGAAAGAAATTAAACAACATCTAAATAAATAGAAAAATATCCGTGCTAATGGATCAGAAGGTTTAACATTACTAAGGTGGCAATACCCCCCAAAATGACCTACGGATTCCACACAATCCCCATCGGAATCTCAGCTTGCTTCTTTGTGGAAATAGACAAGGTGATTCTAAAATTGACGTGGAATTGTAAGGGACCCAGCATAACCTAAACTATCGTGAAACAGAAGAACGAAGTAGGAGAACATGTACTTCTTAGTTGTTAGACTTATGAGAAAGCAACAGTTACCAGGACAGTGTGGTATCGGCATAAGGACAGACAGACAGATCAGTGGAATAGAGTGGAGTTTCCATAAATAAACCCTCGTGTATACAGTCAGCTGATTTTTAACAAAGGTGACAAGACCATTCTATGTGGAAATAACAGTCTTTTCAACAAATGGTGCTGGGACAACCGGATAGTCACATGAAAAGAATGGAGTTGAATCCTTACCTCACACTGTATGCAAAAATTCACTCAAAAAGAATCTAAGACTTAATTGTAAGAGCAAAAATGTACATGTTTAGTAGAAAATACAGGGATAAATCTTCACAACCTTAGATTTGGCCGAGGATTCTTAGATATGACAACAAAAACAACAGCAACCAAAGAAAACATTGATAGGCTGGATTTCACCAAAATTAAAAACTTTTGTGCTTCAAAAGACAACACCCAGAAAGAGAAAAGACCACCCACAGAATGAGAGAAAATATTTGCCAATCGTATATCTATGGAGCTTGTATCTAGAATATATAAAGAACTCTTACAACGTAATAATAAAAAAGACAAATAAGTCAATTATGAAAAACACAATTCAAAGAAAACACAACTCAGTTAAAGATGGACAAAGGATCTGAATAGACATTTCCCCACAGAAAATATACAAATGGCCAAAAAGCAGAAGAAAATATTCTCAACATTATTAGCCATCAAGGAAATGAAAACTCTAACCACAATGAGGTACAACTTCACACCTGTTCGGATGGTTGTAATAAAAAGTCAGGTACCAGTGAGTGTTGGGGAAGGTGTGGTGAACTTGGAGCCCTCACATACTACTTGTAGAATGTAAGATGATGCAGACACTTTGGAAATGATTAAGCATAGTTACCTCGTGATCCAGCAATTCCACTCCTAGGGGTAAACCCAAGAAAACCCAAAAATATCTCTACACATATAAACTCTCTCTCTCTCTTTCTCTCTCTCTCTGAGTCCAGGTTGTTTTCATGTGAAATGGTTTATGTTTTGAATTTTTCTGATGGTCACCATCACCGTTAAGTTTATGTTGAACATTTTTATATGAATCCTCAACATGTAACATGTGTGCTCCTCCTGGATTATACCAGGCGGCATGAAATTCCATCATGTCCTGGTATTGGGGACACTGTCTTTGATCACTCAGGTGGGACAGTGTCCCCTAGATGTCTCTGCTATAAAAGTTTTGTGTGTGTTTCCCCAGGCACATGTGCAGGGGCTGGGGTAGGGAGATGTTGGCAGACTCAACAGAGTTTCAAAACAGGTGACTCTAAGCTTTTGTGGGGAAAAAAATCTGATGAAATAAGTTAGAAAAATTGAAATGAACAACCAATTAGACTCTGGGCCACCTCACCTTTCTATTAAGTGACAGTGCATCAGTGTGATCACTTCAGAATGGATAAGTGACCACTGAAGGAACTTTCAGAAAATAACGTTTTGTATTGGGAAGACTCTTTGGCCGAGAATGTTTTATTCTCACCGATGGTGGTTTGAGACACTGTATGATCCAGCCCCTTATTCGTATGTACAAAGGAAGAAGTGATACAACTGTGTGAGTGTAATGAAAGGCTTTCATTTGTGTTCAGTACTGTGGTCTTTCCAGCATTTACTTTGTTCATCTTTTAAATTTTTTACAACACTTACAATTTAGCCCGTTTAAATACGCAAATTTATAGAGTAAGTCATCGACCAGCATGCTATGTACACAATGTTAAATGCTCACAGATCTCCAAGGCAAATCAGAAAACAAGACATTTATCTCACAAGCACGTGAAACGCAAGCTCAAGCAAGAATAATCCATACCACTATTTTTACTTTAAGGGAGCGCAGAAGACAGGGTAAAACCACTCAAGAGATTTGAAAAATAAAATTCACCACATAAAAAAGAGTATGTGTTTGCTAAATGATAAAATACCAAGTGCATCAGAATAGACTCTAAAGAGCTTCAGATGATTCACAACACACTTCAGGAATGGAAACCTGTTTCAGTTCGGCAACAGATACGTTCTGTGCTACGAGCATGGTAATGATACCGTGTGTCTAACCACCTGCAAGCCAGAGACCAGTGGGATCGGGAGGGGCCCCAGTGCAGATGGGAATTTATGAATGGCCCCTTCTACCCCCTGAAGCAGCCTGTGTGCTGGGAAATAATCCGTTATGACGCCACAAGGCAGCTACCTTGAATCAGAGCCCTCACATTTCAGCATGCGCCAGCCGGCGTGGTTTATACAGGAATGGCTCCTTCTGTCGGGCAGAACTGGTGATCCAAGGTCAGCCTTAGTGTTTTCCTAAATGCGGTTTCTAGAATTAGATTACACTCCTTAGATTGCTTTTGATTTCTTCTGGGAAATCAGCTAGCCCGTGGAAAGGGTTATCTAGCACATTCTTTTAGACCACAGGAAAGTAAAGAAGGAATTTTTTCGGCATGGAGAGTTGTTTCGGCCTGTGCGCCTGTGAACACGCTGATTAAGATAGTGAGAGTCCACAGACTTTTATGTTCACTATTATCCCATATCTTATGTTTTCCTTGTGATAAATGTGTTTAATTAAAACAAATACATATCTTTTTCATGGAGATGCATTTCTCCATGATGTTTGTTCTCTGTATTTACA
>NW_012146286.1:0-651 GCF_000956105.1 Propithecus coquereli | reverse complement strand
CCCATTAAAATTTGCTATTATAATTATACAGATCATTGAAAGATAAGCCCCCATTAAAAAAATGACATGACTTTTTAAAAATACAGTTAAATGGCTTCGAAAGACTTAAAAAGGAGTTGACGGAAAAATGCTGTTTTAACTTAAATGTAAAGAATGCATGTAGATGTGTATTTAGCTTTTCAATGACTTTCTGCTTTACCTAACTTTTAGCTTTTTCAAATTAATTAAACAACTACTCAACTTGACCATATGGATCCGAGGCTCCTACCGTGTGCCTTGAGAGAGTGTAGCACAGTGATCCAGGACATGGGCTCTGGCAGCTGTCTGGATTCAAATCCTGTCTCTATTTCTAACTAGCTGTGCTTGACTTTTTCCATATGAGTATCAAATGAGTTAACTCATGTAATACACTATAAATAGTGCCTGGCAAATAGTAAGCACTCCATAAATACAATTTATAAGTATTTGGAGCAAAAAGAGTGGGAAATGAAGAACATAAAGGCATAGAATTGATCTAGAAGGAAACCTAAACAATGCCCTTGATGTGTGATTCACGAAATAAAGATCTACTTCAGTCAGTTTTCAGAGAAAAGGCAATAGAAAAGATAATCCTAGCTGTTGTAATTAATAATACTACTAATGACATAAAAT
>NW_012146285.1:0-1055 GCF_000956105.1 Propithecus coquereli | reverse complement strand
AGATTGTTTGAGCTCAGGAGTTTGAGACCAGCCAGGGCAACAGAGTGAGACTCTGTCTCAGAAAAAAAAAAAAAAAGAAGAAGATGCATTGAGTAAAACCACAGGCAAACCTGGTAGCCAACATATCATGTTAGAAAGGAATATTGATATTTTAAGTAACAGAATTTCAGGATCATTTTTTTATTGAAGCAAAGTTGACTAATAAAGGCAATTGATCTATAACAAATAGAATCAAATGTATTGAAAAATAATGGTAATTTAGTATTATTCTAATAACCAGAGAATATAACCTAAAATCTAAATTACACAAAAAGCTTTTGCTGCCATTTAGAAATAACCAAAAATATCTTCCAAGATTATGAAGAATTATTGAAGAAAGAAAAGGCTTTACACAGAGTACGTACTCAATAAATCTCTGTAGAAGGAAGGAAAAATGGAAGGAAGGATTTGGAATTTTTGGTAATTCATATCCTACTATTGAAAAACGTTGTCTTTATAGCAATTACTATTGAAATATTTTCCCTATGAATGTCCATCAAGTCAAGTTTTCCCAGTGCTGCATTTGTGCAACTCATGGTATTTAATCTGGTGCATTCTTTTAGTTTGAGTTCAATGTTTCAAGCCTTCAAGATTTAAGTACTATCTAAGTGTTGCTGTGAAAGTATTTTGAAGATGTGGTCAACGTCTATAATAATTCAAATTTAAGTAAAGGAGGATACCCTCAATAGTGTGGGTGGGCCTCATCCAATCAGTTGAAAGTTTTAAGAGAAAAAACTGAGGCTTCTTGGAGAAGAAATTCTGCCTCAAGACAGCAGTGTTAACTTCTGCCAAACTTTCAGCCTGCCAGTCTGTCCTGCAGATTTTGTATTTGCCAGCCACACAATTGTGTAAGTGAATTTCTAAAAATAAAAAATCTTCTCTTTCTCTCTCTCTCCGATATGTATATATATATCCAAATATACATATCACAAAGTGATTATCACATCTGTAAGTTCTTTCAGTAGCCTAAGGTATAATTTTTATGAATCTGTTTTTGGAGTATGTGTATATATATG
>NW_012146284.1:0-1031 GCF_000956105.1 Propithecus coquereli | reverse complement strand
TTATGCAATTAAAAACATGACCATTCAACTTTTTTTCCTAAAAAAGGTCTATTTTGAATAGAGATATTTGCACTAATAGTGGAGATAAAGGAATAGAAAGTTTTAGAAGATTAACACACAGTTCCCATATGAAGAAATGCAATTTTGCACCCAAACTGTAAAACATCATTTTTTATTTCAGAAAACAACAGTAATGGTCATTAGGGCATATTTGACTTCGAACACGTGTATATAACACCTTAATTAAGAAAGGAAAACATCATAAGAGCAATTAATATCACATATTTGGTGTTAGAGGGTGACAGCATGATCATAAATACATGGCCAATGATATAATTTGGAGAATTTTACATTTTGTAGTGTACACTCGTTCCTATCGCACTGATAATAAAATTAAGAATGTTATACAATTGGATGATGCTGTGAGTCTGCACAGAGAGGAGGAGAAGCATCCAGGCTAAAATGGGATAATCTGTACTTTTTCCCATTTGGTCCTCATTCTATTGACACTGCTGTTTCCTGACCTATACCATATCTCTGGATATTAGTGACTGTAGAAAGGAATTGATCTTACCAGGATTTCTAATACTGGAAGTCTTATATTCAGTTAAGTCAATGTTTTATTTCCACTTTGTGGGGCAGGAGTGGGAGATTAAAGAAAGGGAGTTGAGAGAACTGGTGAAATTGTTTTTCGTTTGTTTGTTATTCTTGGAACTTCCAAGAATGATGTCCCCTTACATTCTCCCTTGCTCTTCTCTCTCTCACACACATGTACACACTCTCTGTTTACATATCTATGTCAGAGGGAAAGAGAGAGAGAAGTGTGTGTAAAGTTATTCATCATAGAGTATATATATACCTTTCTTATATTCCATTTAAAATGATGGCAAAAAGACGAGGAAATTCTTAATATTGGTACCTGCCAGAATTCTTTTGTCTTACAAATTTAAAGCCATTCGAGGCAAGTGCTAAGTACAATGTTTAGCTGACTGCATGTGCTGAGTAAATGTTAATGAGGTGAATAATAATTT
>NW_012146283.1:0-1264 GCF_000956105.1 Propithecus coquereli | reverse complement strand
TATTTTTTGTAGAGATGGGGTCTTGCTCTTGAGCTCAGGCTGGTCTTGAACTCCTGACCTCAAATGATCTTCCTGCCTCAGCGTCCCCGAGTGCTAGGATTACAGGTGTGAGCCACCTCACCTGGTCTATTTGTAGTTTTTTTGATTCATTAAAATAATACATGTTCATTGTAGAAAATACGGGAAGTACAGAAAGTATAAATAAAACTTAATTTTAAAATCACTGTCCATTTGGCTATATTCCCTTCCAGTCTTTCTGTGAAATTAGACCACATATGATAGAGTTTTTAATCCTGCTTTTGTCATTTAACATCCTATCCTGAGCATTTTTCTACATCTTAATAAATGTTCTTTGAATATATTTCTTAATGACTACATAATCCGTCATATGGTTTAGTTTATTGAGGCAGTCTCTTGTCATTAGACATTAGTCACTCTTCCATTTTATTCATTATTATAACACTACAATCAAAATTATTAAATTTAAGGATGTGGAAAATTGGAACCTTCATCCATATCTGGTGGGAATGTAAAAGGGTGCAGCTGCTGTGGAAAACAGTTTGGCGGTTCCTCAAAAAGTTAAATATAGAATTACCATATGACCCAGCAATTCCACTCCTGGGTATATACTCATATTAGTCTGCTCTGGCTACCATAACAAAATACCACACATTGGGTGGCTGAAGCAACAGAAATTTATTTCCTTATATGAGAAAGTTTTTCTTATATAAGAAAGTTCTGGAGTCTGGAAGTCCAAGATAGAGGTACCACCAGGGTTGGTTTTTGGTAGGGCTTCTCTGGCTTGCAGAGGGCTGCCTTCTTGCTGTGTCCTTACATGGCCTTTTCTCTGTGCTCACACACTTCTGGTATCTCATCTTCTTATAAGGACACCAGTCCAGTCCTATTGGATTAGGGCCCCATCCTTATGACCTCATCTAACCTTAGTTACCTCCTTAAATGTTCTATCTCCAAATAAACTGCATTGGGGGTTAGGGCTTCGACATGTGAATGGGGGGCCATTCAATCCATAACATACGCAAAAGAATTGAAAACAGGGATTCAAAACATATTTGTACACCAGTGTCCATAGCATCATTATTCGCAATAGCCAAAAGGCAGAAACAATCCAAATGTCTATCAACAGATGAATGGATAAACAAAATCTGGTATATACATACAATGGAATATTATTCAGTTAAAAAAAGGGAATGAGGCCGGGCGCAGTGGCTCACGCCTGTAATCCTAGCTCTCTGGGAGGCTGAGG
>NW_012146282.1:0-1264 GCF_000956105.1 Propithecus coquereli | reverse complement strand
ATGATTACCACTAAAAAAATAATAAAATAGATTTCTTTACATATGGCTTTTTTTTCTAACAAGAAGTAAGAGAAGATGACAACTGTATGTATTAGCTAGCATTGTTTTCTGAAAGTATCCCGACTATTACACTCTTAGTGTGTCACCCAGTGGGCAACATATATATTATTGATAATTAATTTGAACATGAATTGTTATGAGTATGCATAGGCCAAGGTCAAATGTTTTGAGACCTTTAAATCATGTGTGTCCCATCTATAGCCCTGACCAATAACAACCCAAATGGAAAACCAGTAACTGTCAAACAGCCCTAAAGTAAGCTTGTACAATGAGGTACCCGTATTATTATTCCAGGAAATATATTTTAGCTTTATTCATACAAAACAATAACATAAAAAGACTCTTGTTATTTTAACTGGTGGCATTTGTTTTTTCCTGTCTGAATCATTCTGGGTTTAGGGTAGGGATGAAGAATCTGTATTTATCACAAGCTTAAAGTTACACTGACAGCGCTGATCCATTGACCACACTTTGAGTAATGAGAATTCAGAAGATAGACAGCAATTCTAGATGGTTTCAAAAAGGTTTTTGAATCATTCATGGTGTGTGTGTGTGTCGCGTGCTTTCCATCTGCAAAATTATTATAACTAACGACTTTTTTTAAACTTATATTTTCCTTTTCTGAGAAATGCCATTACTATTATATCAATAATACACCATTAAGAAGTTAACAAATCTTACATATTTTTGCTCTTATTTATTTTGTAATTTATCAATAATTCTAAATAAATAAAGATTTTCCTTGCTTTTAAAATAGAAGCGTGTTATCTTGACATCACATAGTGCAGGGCTCCTTAAATTTAACTACACATCAAATAAACAAAATACTGGCTTTTGTTACTGGCTAATAATATTTTAGATAACTTTTGCTTTGTTCTGTACTTTTTTCCTATATTTCCTATATATCTTTTACCTTACACATTTTAGTTATTTATTAAATTCTATAATACACTGTACCAAATATGTGTGTTTTAATACTTTCATGTACATATATATGATATCATTTAATTGATAAATTGATAAAATTTATGTTAATAGTAACAGTTATAATTTTAGGCACTTATTAATGGCTAGACACTGTATTAAAGCTTTGTATATATTAATTAATGTAATCCTCATTTTAAAATATTTTAATAAGCTAGTCCTAGGTTATGTAGTTATAAGTGGTAAAACTGAGATTAAGTTTATGTATGCTCAGCCTTAT
>NW_012146281.1:0-1272 GCF_000956105.1 Propithecus coquereli | reverse complement strand
GTTATTCAACTGAAATGATTTGTAAATCTTGCTTGGTCATGCGGGTGGAGAGAAGAAGAAGAGAGTTAATTATTAAATATGTGAATGCCTAGGACGTGTTCCTGAGCTTCATCAAGAATATTTTTGTAGATTTCTTTGAGCACTGCAGACAGATAAAAAACCCATCTCGGATCCTTGTAATTGTCATTAAGCTGTTATTATAGAGACCCAGCACAACTTTTTGCTCTCACCATTGCCCCAAATCACACACACACACACATAATTTCAATTTAATCAAGGAGGAGGAACAGGTGGAGCAGATGGCAGCCGTGATAGTACCAGCAAGAGTGATGGCCGCAAAAAAAAAAGCACTTACATTCCCAACAACAAACTGAAATCAAGGGCTTTTGGCATAATACTTGAGTCATGTACGTATGATGTCTCAGAAGGTTTAAATGCTGGTTTCAGAAGTATTTCTGTAAATAGGGTTAGGCCGAAATCCATAACTAAGCAAATAATAGCTCCTTTTATAGTTTTATAAAACCCTGGGGACGTTGTAGTTATTTTTTATTTCATTTTGTTTTGAAATGAGAAAGATTTATAAAGTTTCACAATTCTATTACATAGACCCAGTAGAGAAGAAAAGCTTGATATAATGACAAGGGCTTTTGACATAATACTTGAGTCATGTATGTATGATGTCTCAGAAGGTTTAAATGCTGGTTTCAGAAGTATTTCTGCAAATAGGCTTAGGCAGAAATCCATAACTAAGCAAATAATAGCTCCTTTTATAGTTTTATAAAACCCTGGGGACGTTGTAGTTATTTTTTATTTCATTTTGTTTTGTTTCACATAATCTGAGGTGCCCTAGAACTATTTAAGATCCCATCTGTTGAAACCCTCCAAGTTTCTGTCAACCTTTGAACAAATATTTTGATTTACTAAGGAACTTAAATCAGATAAGAGATTCTAGAGGATATAAAATCATCCAAAAATTGTTATACTAGGAGATTTAGTTATTTTCTTAGTCATGAATCTGCTACAAACTGCGTGTTTTAAAAAGCTAACTTTCTGCTAGCACTACAGTTCCGAGGGTATGATGAATCCCTAAGATTTGACATCTTGGTAAAAATAGATCTGTGGATTAGTGGTAGATACGAGGGTCCCCAAAATAGAATCACATATCCTGCCTTAAAATGTCTCAATACTTTGAACTCTTTGAATTTCAACAGGAATCTGGATATTATACATTGGATCAAGATTATTTTGTAAATAATTTTTTACATAAATAAA
>NW_012146280.1:0-1347 GCF_000956105.1 Propithecus coquereli | reverse complement strand
AAAATCAGAGAGATAAAAAGGGGACAATGTATTATGTTTTTCATTTAACTAAATGTAATTCAAAACACGATCCTTCATTCTAAAATTATGACATTATTTTCTATATTAAAATTACCTTTCAGTTATAAAAAGGAAGCTGGTATTGCTACTAGGTAGTAGATGGGCTCACTTTATTTTGTGTATTTATTTATGTATTTATGTGTACATGATTGTCCATTCACAGTAAAACAATAGGTTGGCAATCCCACGTCAAATATCTAATTTGGCTGGCTTGAATTCAGATGGTGGCAGCTGAGATGGAGAGAAACAGATGAATTCCAGAAATGATAATTTGATTAGATATAGATGGTCAGGACAAGGATCATATTCACAATATTTAATGATTGGTCCATGAGCACTGCCAATCACAACAGATACCACTAATAAGCAATAGTTATGGTGGTATCAGTGTGGATTACTGGAATTTGAGACCCAGCTGGTGAACTTTGGTGAATAGTTGCACCCTTAGACAAGGAATAGTGAGAGGGGAGCAATTTGGGGGAAACAGGTAAAGGCTTAGAGAAAAATGACTATTTTAAAGGGAGATTGAAAAGACAATTTATATATATAACTCATTATCTGTTATTCATTCTGCTGTGAGAATTTTAATCAAGGAGCATATTGTAAGGCTGAATAAATTATATTCCATAATATTCTTGTTTTTAAAATGAGAATCTTCTCTTAAAAATGTCTGCTTACTTAATATTCACTTCAATTAATTAAACTTGAGAGACTGAATTTTTTTCTAAAAAAGAACCTAGTCATTTTTGTACTAAAAATATTATATCTACTATTGTTATGAAATTAAAGAAAGTTATATGAAAACCTATTAACCACTGAGAGTTTAACAATGACTTTAGAGGTCACTGGAAAAGTCATTTCTAATTAAAAATTACAGGATTAAAAAAAATACACAGTAGGACCCAAAGGAAAGTTAATGTAAGATTTCAAAATACTTTGATTTAAAAATGAATGTTCCAATATAATATTACTAATAGTTCTGTGAATTTATTTTTCCCTTTCTAAACATTTGTTTTCTTAAAAATACTAGTCTATATTCAGATAAATTTATGTTATTCCTAAAATAGCCACTTATGTGCCCAATAAATATTTGATAAACAAATAAATAAATCAAAAGTGTTTTTATGCTATGGTTTTTTTCTTCCTTCTAATGAAAAAAACCCACAGAAAACATGAAACCCACAGTTAGAAAACATAGGTAACAGTAATTGCACAGTCTGTGTGAAAAGCAATTTCCTAATTTGAATGCAATACTTACGTTTTAGGGATATTAAACTGTAAAGATAT
>NW_012146279.1:22261-22566 GCF_000956105.1 Propithecus coquereli | reverse complement strand
AGTTGTCCGATTAATTTCTTTCTATTTTTAGTAGAGACGAGGGTCTCGCTCTTGCTCAGGCTGGTTTCGAACTCCTGACCTCAAACGATCCGCCCGCCGCGGCCTCCCAGAGTGCCAGGATTATAGGCGTGAGCCACCGCGCCCGGCCTTTTCTTTGCTTATTCTTGAGCAAGTGTGTAGCCATCTATTCAGACATATGCCCCTCTTAGCTTCCTGTTTCTAAAAGATACCGACCCTATACATACCCAGCATAATGACTGTTTTGCTTCTCTTATTCAATCCCCAATAAGGCGTGGAGCTATTAA
>NW_012146279.1:16503-17996 GCF_000956105.1 Propithecus coquereli | reverse complement strand
TCCTGTTTCAGGAAATGTAGTATGTTTTATGCATTTTTTTTTTTTTTAAAGAGGCAGGGTCTCACTTTGTTGTCCAGGCCACTGACTACAGTGGCGCAATGATAGCTCTCTGCAGCCTGGACTCCTGGGCTCAAGCCATCCTCCTGTCCCAGCCTCCCAAGTAGCTGGAATTAGAGAAGCAAGCCACTGTGCCTAGCTTGTGCACTATTAAAACTGACTGCAAGTATGGTTATTACCAGTATTATTTCTAAACTATTCCAAAACTCATACTGGTAAATAAAAAAACAATTTTTAAAATTATGCTTAGGCTATGCCACATTTTCTCCTTCCCTGAAGAAAACATGTTCCTTTTAGATACAGATAAACACGTTAACAGTCACTGAACATGGTTTTTTCTCTTTATGGAAACTTTGTATGTTCACAAAGACTGGCTATCATAGCTTCTTAAAAAAAATACTTTTTAGCCACCAAACTACCTGTTTGTCTTCCATACCAATGCAGGAAAACTTTGACCCCAAATATTTCCACATATTACTTGCATTAAACATGTCACTTATGAAATGAGAAGTGATTTCAAGGATTTTAGTGCTGAATCCTCAACTAAAACTTTTATTTCCTTGTGCTGAATAGAACATATACACATCCATATTAAAAATAGTCATATTAGGCAAATTCAAATCTGTCAATCAAGTTTTAGTCCATAACCAAGCCAGTTATAGTTAGTGAGAAACTATACAGTTATCAGGTGAACTGATTTCCTTTCTTGGTGGTTCTTTGTGGAACAGATGAGAAATAAGGTGGCAAAATACCAGTGAATATTTGGAGAAAATACCTAATTTTCTTCCTAACCCAAGTTAGCCACTGAATAGTCATCTCATCTCAGTTGGCCCACTAGGTTCCTGTGTATTTCATCTATGAGAAAAAACAGTACATCATTCCTTACTTCAGATGTAAGATGCCAGGTGAGTATTTTCCACAAATACCTTTACCTCATCATTACTGGAAAAAAAAAAATTTTCCCCCAAAACTTTTAGCAATGAATGAGTGCACAAACAGCATTTGGATATTAATCCCATGGTGCAAGGATTTCCTGCAAAGTACCTTTAATGTGTTTGCATCAGCAGCAAGCATTAGGATGTGCTTATTTGGCACCATAAGTTAGGTGTGCAGCACTACACATTACACACCAAGTTTTCCCAACCAATATTTATCTATGTGAATAGAAAAGCTGAACAAAAATAGAGTTCTGATAAAGGCTGCATTCTCAAATCCTATAATATAAAGTAATATTTTTTTTTTCACAATTGCGGGTTGCCATTTAGGATTGTTTTGTTAATGATAAATAAAAACAGGAATTATTTAGAAGATAAAATACTTCACTGTTCATTACTGCTATACATTAAATGTCTTGCTATATGAAATATACCTGCAACAAGCCAAAATATTTAAAACCAGTGTTTTAAATACCAAAAATCACAGCTATGTTACTGTTC
>NW_012146279.1:11597-13244 GCF_000956105.1 Propithecus coquereli | reverse complement strand
GGTATGGTTTATGGAAGAAAATGACCTATCATCCATCAAAAGATTGATAAACTAATGTATTTTAAGTATTATACATCAATGTGATGATATTAGAAAATGGGCCAAAAAAAAGTTATATATCAAGGATTATGAGTCTCTGATTAGAAAAGACATTTCTAAATGACAAACCACCAATCCCCACTGCATTGGAAGAGATGGCTGTTTCTGAATTCTTAATTATACACGTGTGTAGCTATCACTGACATTTTAGAACAAACTCTTGCCACTATATATTCATCTCTCCGAATCCCAACACTTACCATCAAGAACAGCTACTCCAGCTCCTCGCCTAGCCACATTCATGGGTGCAATCAAAGTCCAGGTGTTATTTTCAGGATTGTAACGTTCTACTGTGTTCAGACAATTCCAAGACTCCGCACCTCCGATTATGTACAAATAACCACCAAGCTCACAGACTGCAGACTGGTGTCTACCTATAAAAAGAAAAAGGAAAATCGAGTCAAACCAAGATTATTGCCACATCTCTCCCAAATTTTAAGCGTGTATTTCATACACTGTTGATTCACAGGTCTTTAAAAAATCCAACTTTAAGGAAAAAAAATCAACTTACGAATGTTAAGAGGAGCACAGCTTGTCCATGACTTTGTTACAGGATCAAATACATCACAATTTTTCAGTCCTTTTTGGCCATATGGATCAGAGCCACCAACGATGTATAACTTTCCATTCAGAGCGCACACTCCTATGTAAGTATAAAATACGGTTATGTATCGATTATTTACCATATTAAAATACTGGCTATGTCAGAAGAAAAGTTTATTACCTGCATTACAGCGGTTAGTTCTCAGTTCTGGAACAGGAATCCAGTCATCTACGTTTGGATCATACATCTCTCCACAACTCAGGTCATCTGAATGTCCATTTGATCCACCTACCACATAGAGCTGGCCCTGTGCCACAGTGAGAGATGAGAGTTTCTGCCATTCTGCAGTTATGAGAAAAAAGCTAAATATGGGTTACTTCTGCAACATAATGTGCTTACCATGAGTACGGCCATTTGAAATCGGGCTCTTGGTGTTCGCATAGGAGCAATAAAGGACCAGTTATCTGTATGTGGATCATAGCATTCAACTGTTCGAAGACATTCCTCTCTATTATATCCACCTGGTGAAAGAACCACAAAGATTTATGTTTAAAATATTAAACTGGACCAAAAAGTGTTAAAAGTTTTAAAGGACCCGTTAGTTGATGTTTTTAACTAAGTGATTATTATAGCTGAAACATAACATCAGTGTGCGTAAATTGCTTAGTCTTGGCTTGAAAATTACGAGAAAAATTTACCCAGTTTAGTTTTTTTAAAAAAAAGTAGCAACAATGAACTGAAGGTTAGGCGTACTCGATATAGTATTTACTTGTTATTTCCCTGTCTTCTTGGAATGCCATGGAAGAAAGCACATCAAACCCTCTCTTCCCAAGTTTGCATGTCACCAGCAAGTATAAACAAATAGCCATTTACAAGCTTATCCAGTTGAATGCTTCTGATAAAGCACTCATCCTTCTGTTCTTACCTGCAGCTATGAGTTTGCCATTCATCTCTGCTGTTCCCAGGCCAGATCGTGCGTACTGCATAGGCGACATGGGCTTTTC
>NW_012146279.1:6818-8357 GCF_000956105.1 Propithecus coquereli | reverse complement strand
TTACTAAAAGAACCAAATATTCACAAAAGTAGAATATATAGCAACACTAAAAGAGGGAGAAATGAGCAAACTGTCAATTTCCAAATGAGTGTAAGAGAACTATATACACATGTGTTCTCATACATGTATGAGTTTTCTTTGATGGCTTCCTTCCAATTACTTTATTCTTTTCCACTTCCGAAGGATATATAGAACTGAAGTCAATAGTACTCTGAGAACTGCCAAGTGAACAGGTACTACTTTCAGTACCTGGCCAAATATGTTCATCCACTTATTCTGGTCTAGAGAGCCAGACCACACGGATAGGTAAGATTTCTAATGGAAATTTCTGTTGTTAGTGGAAGCAAAAAGCCATGTAACAAGTAAAAGAGAAAAAGATTGTGGTAGCTACTTGAAGGTATAAAAAAAAAAAAACCTACCAAACATCAGGCCTTTTGACTGAATCCAAATTTTCCAGAACAAATCCTTTCAATACAGGGATTTGTTCTGTGAAGTTTGGATTTGGTCAAGGAGCCACATTTGGGGATCTGGAGAGCCACACGTGGCCTTGAGGCCACAGGTTCCCCAACTCTGGCTGGGCCATTGAGCAAGTGTGGTTACAACATATATAGGCGATTTTGAGAAAAAGCAGGGAATGTATTATGGCAATGGTTATCATTAAATTCCATTTAGATATTTATTATGTACTTAGGTATTAGGCACTTTATTCACATCTCTTTTAATGCAGAGAGGGTGATATTATCTACCAATTTTAATAGATAAAAATATCAAAACTCAGAAGATATGCATAGCCAGAGGCAATACAGCTAACATAAAGATTCTTAAAAAGACAGAAAATCCCAGATGTTGGCAAGGATGCAGAGAAAAGGGAACGTTTATACACTGTCAGTGGAAATTAGTGCAACCTCTATGGAAAACAGTATGGCCATTTCTCAAAGAACTAAAAATAGAACTACCATATGATCTAGCAATCCCACTACTGGGTATGTACCCAAAGGAAAAGAAATCAATACATAGAAAAGATACCTGAATTCGTATGTTTATCACAGTACTACGCACAATAGCAAAGATGTGGAATCGACCTAAGCATTCATCAACAGAGGATTAGAAAATGTGGTGTGTATGTATACAACGGAATACCGTTCAACCACAAAAAGTGAAATCATGTCTTTTACAGCAACAGGGATGCAACTGGAGGCCATTATCTAAGTGAAACGATTCAGACACAGAAAGACAAATACCACATGTTCTCACTTGTAAGTGGGAGCTAAATAACGTGTACATATGGAAGCAGAGTGTGGGATGATGGACAATGAAGGGTTGGGGGGTGGGGGAAGCAGATGGTGGGAGGTTGCTAGGTGGTAAAGTGTGTGCTGCTCCAGTGAGAGATGCACTGAGGGCCCTAACTTCACTATGGTGCAATACACCGATGCAGCAAAATAGCACTTGTACTCCACGAATATATACAAAACATGTTTTTAAAAGATTAGGAATTCTGAATAAACTGTACTCTTTTTATACTATGACACAATCTGTCAT
>NW_012146279.1:5338-5798 GCF_000956105.1 Propithecus coquereli | reverse complement strand
TGTGTCAGAAGGTTGGATAATGGTTTCTTTTGGGGCAGTGTAGGGCAGTGACTAGGCAAGGGCAAGAGGAAGGCTGCCAGGATGCTAGCAATCTTTTCTTCTTGACCTGGGTAGTGTTTATGCTGGTAGGTTCACTACGTGGCACTTATGGTTTATGTACTTTTCTGTATTTGTCCATAAACTAAAAAAGTTTATACTTGATATGTTTGTTCTCTATTAATTGTTGGTATTGTGTTTGAATATGTATGTTTACCTACTAAAGGTAGGGAAAAAGTAAAATAGTATTTTATAAACGGCAAAGTAACTCAATCAGTGCAATGGAACTCATGTGTTTTAATTTATTTTGTTCAAGAAATTTCTGTATCAGGTTGTAACACATGATCAACCACTTTAAAATTTATTAAACCGTATATAGTCCATCGTAACAATACCATTTCTAATTTGAAATAAGAGAGCTCAG
>NW_012146279.1:2543-2851 GCF_000956105.1 Propithecus coquereli | reverse complement strand
TTAAGTGAAATACAATTCAACAGGTCTTATCAAAGAGTTATAAAAAAGGTAGGCATAATATGGAGTCTCCCAAAATTGTCTGGCTTTCCTTAAGAAAAAGCAGTAATATATTTCATTTTGAAGTAACTGATTTATTTAAAGTCAAATTGTAGAAAGGTAAATTATGAAAACATTTTCCACATTCATATTCAAATTATTATTGGCTTCTCCGCATTTAAAAAATTATGAAAGACTATTAATATACTCTGCACAGTCTTCAGAAAAACAATGTATCTTAATACTGGCCTGGGCACTGAATATTCACTTAC
>NW_012146279.1:0-573 GCF_000956105.1 Propithecus coquereli | reverse complement strand
ATTTATTCCATTTCTACCCTTGTTCAGTTTCCTTAAAGGGACCCAACATTTAACTCTATTCTTCAAAATTATATCTCATCAAGATTTAGATGTGGAAAATTGCCTGATTCTTCCTTTGCCTAAAACACACACTTAAAAATCTAATACGTCTCCTCATTGCATCTGCCAAATGATTTTTATAAATGTTTTGAAATATATAAAGTAGAGAAATTTAAAAAGATAAACTTAGAGTCTGTTCCTTTTGTAAGTTTCATATATTTTAAATCACTTAAGATTACATAATAGTAACTTCTTTAAAAGTTTTGGCATTTCACTTACTTCTAAACAACTGACTAATAACTACACAAAATACATCACTAAAAAGCAGTAATATATTTCATTTTGAAGTAACTGATTTATTTAAAGTCAAATTGTAGAAAGGTAAATTAGGAAAACATTTTCCACATTCATATTCAAATTATTATTGGCTTCTCCGCCTTTTAAAAAATTATGAAAGACTATTAATATACTCTGCACAGTCTTCAGAAAAACAATGTATCTTAATACTGGCCTGGGCACTGAATATTCACTTAC
>NW_012146278.1:0-1118 GCF_000956105.1 Propithecus coquereli | reverse complement strand
CAGTAGACATCTTCTTTCATCATCTGAAATAAGTGGGAGAAACAGTCTTAATATATGCAGGATAAAAATCAAATCGTATTTTCTTAATGAGCTAAATAAGGCAGAGAAATGTTTGTTATGGATAAACAGCATGATAAATAGTAAATAAATGTGCCTGAACTTCTCTACAGGGGAAAATGCTCTCATTAACAGTGTTGTTTTACTATTTTGGTTTCATCAAGCATGAAACAAAACTTTAGTAACTTATTTGATTATGTTAAATTCAAGGTTCTGAAAGGATTCCTGGACTTAATAATAGGTGTAATAAAACATTCACTTGGATATTTTTAAATTAATTTGTTTTAAAAAACATTGTTTAAAGATAATAAAGGAATGATTAAGTCAATGATTCAGAGTCACCTGAGTCACCTGTGGACTTTAATATAAGAACAATAACTTCTTGCATAGTTTGATAAAAAATACTTCTCAATTGAAATCAATTTTTTTCCTTCTTTGGGGAATAAGTGTTACTTAGAAAAGGAACATTTTCCAGCATTATTCTTATGTTGCTTACTCTTCCCTGTTTGTGAATGTGTGTTTGTGTCACTTTTGTTTTTTTTCATTTTCACTTTTGAAAATCAGATTATTTTTTCATTGTGTGACATTTGTGTTCACTATTTTATTTTTTAAGAAAGAAGATGGCTACATATTAATTTTGATTACTACTCTTATTCATTCATATCCAAATTTATGACATACAAAGGATACAAAGATAAATTAAAAGCAGGCCAAGTTCCCTCAAGAAATGTCCCATCATTTGGATAGATAAGCAGTGAAAAAATTATAAATTCCATCAATGAAACCATAAGATCTCCTACAATAAAGCAAAATGCTCAGTTCCCTACTACCCTCCAACCAAAATTCCCAGTCCTCTGTCTTTTTGTGATGTAATAAAAATTAAATGTAATATGGATATTGGCTTATTCTCCAAGTCTTCTCTTGTATTTCTGACTCATATTTTTCATAGTTATCACCACTCTGTGGTTTTCTTTTCGCTTGAAAGAAATGAATAAAGAATTAGATGCACATTCACCAAACTGCAAAACAGACTTTTCTTCCTATACAATATATTATAATTA
>NW_012146277.1:0-1110 GCF_000956105.1 Propithecus coquereli | reverse complement strand
GATGACTCCATTGAATTTGAAATTTTTTCCTTTGCTCTTAGAGTTAGATGGTAGGAGTGATGCTGTTTGCTAGAAAGAGATCTGAGGGCGTAACCATCAGATAGTCCTCCCCTGTTCACATCTCCCATGTTCCCTCTTTAGTCCTTCCAGCTTGTTCCTGGGAAAGCACTCTTTTCTATATATGTTTTAAATCTTTATTGAGTATGAGTGTTTTAAATCCTTATCAAGTATTGGTTCATACTCTTCATATGACTTAAGAAAAAATCATCAATATCTGGACCTGCACCATTCTGAGTGATACTGGTTTTAAGAGCTATGTAGGCAGAGAAATAGATTCCAGAAAAAAAAAATGGTAATCTGGTATGCAGACCTGGGTTAAAAATATGGCCAAAGGTGTATTTAAAAACAAGACATTTTCTTTCTTGGTTGTCTTTACTGAAAGTCCAGGGACCAAGCTGAAACCATTTGCCATTGATGGTGGTTGCTCAGCATTAATGTGAGGCTAAACCATAGGGATTCCTTACTTCCATGCACAATTAAATCCAGCTGTCAGGGTTGGACAGAAGAAAGCCCTCCTTTTCCTCACAAAGGCTATAGGGAGGTGCTCATTTTCCAGAATATACAGAGCAAGGATCATCCATCATGATCAAATAGGGGTATTTCTTATCATTCTTTTCCAGTGAGGATAGCAGTAAGAATTCTGTCCATTATCCCATTTTTGGCTGCTTTGATTGAAATTCATCTTATAAACAGGATTGTTTGAGTTTATTAAAAAAATAAGAATTATTCAGTCTCTGTTGCCCATTTTCTCCTCTCTGATTAATTTCTGTGGACAGGTAACCAGTTCAGCCATCTGTCTGTGTTATAAATGCCTGTGGTTGGTCTGCCTCCTTCAGCTTTGGAGTTAAATGAAAGCTGCTTTTGCAAGAGAATGACATAAACCAGCAAATACTATATATAGGACTGTAAGATATTTCTGTATTATTACCTTTTCTTTTGAGGAGTATGAAGAATAAATTTTTCTTCTAATTCAAATACATAGATTAATTATGCATGTATAAGGAATGTATAAGGGCTCTGATATGTACATATCATCAAAACAAAATATCT
>NW_012146276.1:0-801 GCF_000956105.1 Propithecus coquereli | reverse complement strand
AATTTGGTTCTTAAAAAGGAGGACTTATGAGTTTAAAAAGGAGGTAATGTCTAACACAATCCAAAATAATGCTAAAACAAACTTTTAGAGGTCCTCTGACCTTTGTTAATGCAGAGATAAGAAACAGTGCTGTGTAAGGAAACTGTATACTTAAAATTTGTACATTTTCTAGTTTGTGGTTTATATGACTATGTATTTGAAAATTCTCCTCATATTTAAAACAAACAATGCATTATAATTTTTAAATGAAGTCTAAAAAATGCAGAGAGAGTGTTACTTAACCTCATTTTTAAAGCCATGAATTCCTTGAAATTGCAATTTTATAAGTTTGCTTCAATTTATTTCTTGAGTTTATTCTGTACTGTTTTAAAATTGGCACACTCCTTAAGTTTTAGGTGCAGGTTTCAAGGTTGAAATACACTTCTCTTAACCAGCAGGGTGAGCCAAGTTATCATTACAGTAGGGTTTTCATGAAACACAGTGTCAGCACTTAGTAAAATTTGAAAATAAATAAAATACAGTAAACTATAGAATCGCATGCTTTACATGAATTTCTGGTGACTCCTGCTTGCTCTGACACAGTTCCATCCAACCATATATTTCGTAGATAAATGTATTATCCTTGACAAGATACTCATTTCTAATCTCACAGTATTACAGTGTTAACTGTGATCATTCACAGTCTTAATATGATCTAGGCCTTCAGCCATAACCAGGGCCTGTCATCTAAGTACTGCTGTGATTCTGACACAATGAACATTTTAAATTTGCATTCCTCTAAAATTAGTTAGTAATATAAAA
>NW_012146275.1:0-1067 GCF_000956105.1 Propithecus coquereli | reverse complement strand
TACAGACCAGACACTGCCAGCAAGAGGGTGCTGGCCTGTACTACCAAGGTGGAGAGTTTAGCTGAGTCAGAGCTTGATGTGTGTGTAAGTGCTGATGTGTGGTGCCTTTAGCCCTGTCAAAGCCTGTGCTGAATGGAGAGATAACCACAGAAAAGATGCCCTGTCCTCCCTCAGCAGCCCGGGTTGGTCGGGGGTACCTTGCCCTGGAGTATGGCACGCGTAGATCAGAAGGTACAAATCAGGAAGGTACCAACTGATGCAGCTTCCCAAGGTGAACACACCTGTAAACCAGATCAAGAGTCAAAATACTATCAACATCTGAGAAGTGTGACCTGAGCCCCTTGTGGTCACTGACTTCTAACACCATAGATTTTTTTTGCTCATTTTTATACTTCTATAAATGAAATCATAATAAATATGTACTTCTTTTTATATCTGGCCTCTCTTTTCAACATTTCATTTGCAATACATTTTTGTGTGTAACTGTTTTTTGTTCATTTTCACTGCAGTATGAATATTACACAATTTATTTACCTGTGTTATTGTTGAAGGGCATTTAGGTAGTTTCCAGGTTTTGGTTATTACAAAATAGCACTCTCTTGGGCATGTCTTTGGTGAAACTATGTACACATTTTTCTGAGGTACACACCTAGGTGTGGAAACCACTGGTCCCAACAGGATACGGTGAGTGTTCACCTTTAACATATGCAGTTAAATAGTTTTCTGAAGTGGTCGTGCCAGTTACTCTCTCGCCATTAGTATATGAAAGTTCACTGAGAACAGCATTTTTGTTTTACTGATTGAGAAATTAAAAAACAAAAACAAACCTATAGTCTACTTCAGACATCCAATTCAGCAAAGGTGTGCTGAGCATCCACTACATGTCAGATGCTTGCCTACCCTTGTGAAAATTGTGTGCTAGTCTGGGAGAACAGCAGCACAGGTGAAGGTACAGTGGGTGGTTTTAAGTGTTACAGACAAAAATAAGCTAGTGTAGAGGGAATACAGAGGGGAATTGTTTATACTCTGTGGGTTTTCTATTATTCTTTTGACATTACATTGTTTTT
>NW_012146274.1:0-1961 GCF_000956105.1 Propithecus coquereli | reverse complement strand
AGTAAATGCTGCAAAGGATGTGCAAATTGACTCCTTATCAGTAGGTTTTTCTTGCAAAAGGAACAAGCTGCAGTGTTGTTCTGAGTCCTCTCACTGTCTCCAGTCCCTCAGGAAAAGCACTTGAATGTCCCATGTAGTGGGTGGGGCCCTGGAACTTCCAGTTGAGTCGTTATTCTCTGCCACAGTAGAGGTGGGGCGGGGGGATGCAGCTGGACGGGGCAGGGTTGGGTAAACTTTCCCTCAGGCTCCACAAAATCTGGCAAGGTAGCTATTTGGGCAGGGGTCAAGGGTCTGTTCCATGCTTCTGGGTTTAGCTACTAGGGAGGGGCTAACGTGGCCCCACAAAACCAGAAAGTCTGTTTGTGGAGGTAGAGCCATCTGATATTCACAATCTGGTAGTCTGAAGTGGGCCTCACCCTTCTCCCATCTTCCCTATCTGGCATCTACTGGGAGGCAGCAGCACAAGCCAGCTGAGCTATCCAGTGACTGTGCTGCAGGCTGGGAGGTTCCCCACACAGGATCCTGGCTTGAGCTGAGAACACTGCCTTCCAGTGGGGGAAGGGGTTCCCCATGAGCACGCTACAGCTAGGACCCCCCCCATTGCACTTTCCCCTCAGATCTGCCCATGTAGGCTCCCTCACCTGACAAGACTAATTCACAAATCTCCCCTCCGTGCCCCCGAGCAATGCAATTGAGACCCGGAGGTATGAGATCTGACCTGCAGGCACGTCCCCAGGTCCCCAAAGATCAATCCCTAACCATGCCAGGGAGAAGCACGCTGGTCCCGAGTTGCCCACATGGTGCCCAAGCAGGTTTGATGTCCCTCCATCTTGGGTGGGTGTGCCCCACTCTGATGGAGCCGCCAGGCAAGCAGCACCAGGGAGGGCCAGCTAGCAAGGAACTAACAGTCTGGGCACCACTTAGTTTGCTGCAGGACCTCAAGAAGAAATTCCACTCTCTGTAGAAGCCTTGGTGTGATGGCTCATTTGTCTTTCTTGGCAGCTGTGGGTGGGGAAGAGGAAAGGGAGGAGAAGAATCTGGGTGGAGGAAAGCTAGCACGCTGGTCATCTCTGTCTGTCTCTCTGGGAGGCAGCCTGCCCGGAATGTCCAGGCTCTGGAGTCATGCAGATCACCCAGGACCCACTGGACCCCTGTGGCTCCTACAGTCTGGGCCAGAGTTGGAAAATGTCTGTGTGGGAATGAGCAAGATGAAACCTGAGGAGTTAAAGCCCCATGGGGAGGACAAAAGCGCACAGTGGGTAGGGAAGCAATATAGTGCCTGCTGTCCCAGCTTGGGGTCTGTGATGACAGGAAGCGCCCCCGTGGGGCTGGGAGCCTGGTGCCCTGTCCACAAGAAGCTCCCAGCTCACTGGTGGTAGCAGCCTCTGGGCTTGTGTGGACAGAAAGTCTCTCCAGCAGCTCCTGAATCTGCTGACTGTCAGAGATGCAAGGGAGGGAGAAACAAACTGCTCCGCCTACCCTTCTCGCTAGACTCCAGGCTTCTCAGGGGTTGATCTCTGCTGATACCTTGCTCTTTCCTGTTCTGCTCTGCTACTTCTTCTTGTGGAGACTCCTGAAGGTTCTGGCACCCTTCCCTCAGACCCTCACCCAATCTATGTTTGTCTGTTTGTTAATTTTTTCTCTTTCATCTGAAACTTCTCCTTCTTACTGAGACGTTCTAGCAGCTGATATTTCTGATCAGCCATCTTAGCAATTTGCTTTATTTATGAATTATATTTCCATTCTCAATCTATTACAATATGTCTTTTGCTGTTTTTGTTTTATTGAAATTGTTTCGCCAAAGTTTCCACTAACCTCCTAATTTCCTAATTTTTATTTCTCAACATGCCATTGCAGTTAAGAGGGAAGGCTCTAGAGTTAGGTTGTTGACATTAGAATCCTGACTCTATCCTTTATAGCTGTGTGACTTTTGGGTCAGTTATTTAACTTCTCTGTGCTTC
>NW_012146273.1:0-1061 GCF_000956105.1 Propithecus coquereli | reverse complement strand
CTTTGGGTAATATTGACTTTTTAACAATATTAATTCTTCTATCCATGAATACCAGTTATTTTTCCATTTATTTGTGTCATCTTCGATTACTTTCATCAATGTTTTATAATTTTTAGCATACAGGTCTTCCAATTCCTTAGTTAAATTTATTCTAAGCATTTTGTTTTTTGTAGCTATTGTAAATAGGATTGTTTTCTTGAATTATTTTCCAGATAGTTTGTTGTTGGTGTATAGAAATGCTGCTGATTTTTGTAGGTTGATCTGGTATTCTGCAACTGTCCTGATTTCATTTATTAGGCTCACAGTTTTTGATGGACTCTTTGTGGTTTTCTACATAAAAGAACATGCCATCTGGAAACAGAGACAAATTTACTTTTTCCTTTTCAATTTAGATGCCTTTTATTTTTTTCTCTTGCCTAACTACTCTGACTGGGTCTTCAAGTACTATATGTTGAATAGAAGTGGTAAGAGTGGATATCCTTGTCTTATTCCTCATCTTACAAGAAAAACTCTTAACTTTTCATCATTGAGTTTAATGTTTGCTGTGGGCTTATCCTGTGTGACCATTATTGTGTATACTCCTATTGTACCTAGTTGAGAGTTTTTATCATGAAGAGATGTTGATATTGTCAAGTGTATTTTCTGCATCTATTGACATGATCATTTAGTTATTGTCTTCCATTCTGTTAATATGGAGTATCACATTTACTGATTTGCATATGTTGAAATATCCTTGCATCCTTATGATAAATTCCCCTTGATCATGTTGAAATGGTCCTTTTAATAGGTTGTCGAATTCAGTTTGCTAGTACTATGTAGAGGATTTCTACATATATGTCCATCAGGGATATTGGCCTGTAATTTTCTCTTCTTGTATTTAATAATATCTTTGCCTGGCTTTTTTATCAGGATAATGCTGGCCTCATAAAATGAGTTAAGAAGTATTCAATTATTTGGAAGAGTTTGAGAAGGATTGATGTTAGTTCTTTATATGCCTTGTAGAATTCAGCAGTGAAGCTCATCAGTTTCTAGGCTTTTCTTTGATAGGATAATTTGTATTA
>NW_012146272.1:0-1328 GCF_000956105.1 Propithecus coquereli | reverse complement strand
CATGATTCCTTTTTTAAATGACTCTCTTTTTGTCTCTGTTATTACATTTAAAATACATGAGCTGGGCACAAAGTGGTATTCCCCTGTAGTCCTAGGTACTTGGGAGGCTGAGGCAGGAGGATCACAAGGATTCAAGGCCAGCCTGGGCAACATAGTGAGACCCTGTCACTAAAAAAAATAAAAAATAAAAAAATAACACAACATATATATAAAGGGCAATGATGCTTGCCATCTTAGATTACATTCTATCTTTGAAAACGTTTACTTACTGATGCCTTTTAAAATTGAATTGTGAGAGTTGATTCATGATTTTCAGAAATCAGAGATTTGTTTATGCATATGTAAGTAAAACTAAAACATTAAGCAACCGCCATGCATTGAAACAACTTGCTTATTTAATAATCTTGAATTATTGCTGTTGGTTAAATATAATACTAGGTAATTTTTCTTTAATGTGTAGTGTTGAATGAATTTGTCCAATAACTAAAATAATGGGAATATTTTGAACTATGGATCTAGAAATTTTTTATATTCATTCTCTATCATCAGAAAAGAAACCAGAAGCAATTTTAGTGTCCATAATTTTTAACATAGCACAAAGATTTTGCCCAGTATTTTGCAGCAGACCTGTAAGTTGCTTGACCTGCCTGAATCTGTCTCACTTGGCCAGAGACGGCCTGTCAAATCCATCAAATACTGATTGGAATAGATTACTGAGCTGATGGAGCACCGGGATTAGGCCTGTCTTTCTGCAAGAGACTCTGTAATGATGAGAGGTTATTGTTGCCAAAAAAACTCAAAAAAGAGACAAACCCCACTGCATGCAAGGATCAACTAGAGCCTTTTGTAGTGCAACAGACATTGAAAAAGGATACAGTTCATGACATGTGCCACTAAGCCCAGTGAACATTAGAAAGGTATGTTTAGCCCTTATAAAAAGTACAACTGGAATGTTTTAACAAAAATAATAAATTTATTTGGAAGGTTCCCAAACCTTCCAAATAAATTTAATATTTTCTTGGAGCTTAACGTTTCCGTTTAATTGAAATTCAATATTTTATTTTTGGCTTTTATAAAGAGAATATGGTATCTTTTAAAGGCAATGCATAAATTATATTATTCTATTCATAAAAATGAACATATAAATGTGAATAGGTATATTATAAAATTATTGCTCAAACATTATGAACTTGGGCTTGGAAAAGCTAATCTTCTTGGGATTTCACTGTGTTACAAGTCAATGACACACTTGAAGCTGACTCGGGGGGAGAGGGGCAAAGGCAACATATGTGACCTAAACATTTGTACCCACGTAATACACTGAAATA
>NW_012146271.1:0-1227 GCF_000956105.1 Propithecus coquereli | reverse complement strand
TCTAATAAAAACTCCAGTCATTACTGTGTTCATCCTAGCAGCATATAAAGTTCATTTAGGTATTCTGCTATTTCTACTCTTCCTGCTAGGATGAGTTTAAATTTTTTATTTTAAACTATGGCTATATAATAGTTGTACCTACTTATGGGGTACATGTGATATTTTCATAGAGGCACATAGTGTGTAATGATCAAGTCAGGGTAATTGGGGTATCCATCACTTCAAGCAGCTATTTTTTTGTGTGTTAGGAATATTCCAATTCCACTCTTTTCGTTATTTTGGGATATACAATAAATTAACTGTAGTTACCCTATTGTGCTACCGAACACTAGATCTTATTTCTTTTATTCAACTGTATTTTTGTACTCATTAACCATCCATTCTTTATCCCCCCTCTCCTTTACCATTCTCAGCCTCTGGTAACCATCATTCTATTCTCTGTCTCCCTGAGATCAATTGTTTTAGTGTTTAGCTCCCACATATGAGTGAGAACATGAGAGATTTGTCTTTCTGTGCTTTGCTTGTTTCACTTAACATAAGGTTCTCCAGTGCCATCCAACTTGTTACAAATGACAGGATTTCATTATTTTTTATGGCTGAATAATATTCCATTGTGTATATGTACCGCATTTTCTTTATCCATTCTTTCATTGATGAACACTTAGATTGATTCCAAATCTTAGCTATTTTGAATGGTGCTGCAATAAACATGTGAGCGTAGATACCTTTTTGATATACTGATTTCTTTACTTTTGGATATTTGCCTAGCAGTGGGATTGCTGGGTCATATGATTGTTTTTTGGTTTTTTTTTTTTTTTTTTTTTCATAGAATGGTCTTGCTCTGTCACCCAGGCTAGAGTGCAGTGGCATTATCATAACTCTCTACAGCCTCCAACTCCTGGGCTCAAGTTATCCTCCTGCCTCAGCCTCCCTAGTAGCTGGGGCTACAGGTGCATGCCACCATGCCTAGCTAATTTTTTTTATTTTTTGTAATGACGGGGCTTCAGTATTGCCCAGGCTGATTTTGAACTCCTGGCCTCAAGCAATCCTCCTGCCTCGGCCTCCCAAAGTGCTAGAATTACAGGTGTGAGTCATTGTGCCTGGCCTCTGTTTTTAGTTATTAGAGGAACCTCCATATTGTTCTCCAGAGTAGTTGCATTAATTTACATTCTCATCAACAGTGCAAGAGGGTTCCCCTTCCTCCACATTCTCTCCAGTGTTTGTTAT
>NW_012146270.1:0-2400 GCF_000956105.1 Propithecus coquereli | reverse complement strand
ATAGAATATTGGTTATAAAAATGCATTTTCCATATGGAAAAAAACATTACAGGTTTTACCCTGAACAAAAGCTACATATGAAAATGCTTTAATCTTACTAGATACAATTGTTATTTTTGCCCCTCCTTTGCCAAATCCATATGCCTAATTTTAAAGTAATGAAATGTTAAATAATAAAATCCTTTAAAATGAAATTACTGAAAACTTACATCCTGTTTAATTACATAACATTTTACTTAATAAATCACATTTGTGATATGCTATAAACAACTCCTTTGTTTTAGTGTTTTCCTTGACAACTGCCTTTAACAAGATCCCCAGATACCATCTAAACATAACCAGCTTTAGTAAAAACAATGAACCTCAGTTTCTGGAAATTTTCTAGCGCACACAAGATCAGAACAGTTTTTCTTCCCATGCTATCTTTTCTCTCACATTTGTAATTGATACAGCTAACAATTGCTGAAATTTAGCTAAATATATCAACTCCCAATTACAAAAGCCAAGCAATATCATATGACTATAATGCAGGTCAAATAACATTGATATACAGAGATACATACTCTTACTATAACTATAGTTTTAATCCTGACTATAATGCATTCATATAAAACCTTTACACAATGTGATCTTATACCTTTTGTTACAATGTGATCTTATACCTTTTGTTATATATAACAATGAATACAAAGCAGGATAGTTATTAATTTTAATCAAGCCAAAAAGGGTATCTATGATACTTTTTTAAATCTTACCTCTGTAAGTCGAACTATCATGGCTTTTATTTTCACTTAGGATCCGGCATAAATGCAAACTAAAATAAAAGAGAAATAATCTGTATCAATTTCTAGTCCTAACACTAGATGACTCTTAGAGAGCAAATTATAGCAACTAAAAAATATATGGAAATGTATCAGATACGTTTAATGTGTCAGTTATGATAGAACAAACCTAAATACCCTAACTGGTCAGAACTAGAGGATGCTAGTGAATCAACTCATTACTTACTCTGTAAATTGGCAAGTAAATTTTTTTTTTTAATCAAAAGCATTTATTTTGCCTTTCATATATGAACTATACCAGTGGGTAACCCAATGGTAGATAAGAAATTTCTCTGTATTGATCTATTTTAGTTAATAAAGGATGAAAAAATTAGATCACCATTTTAAGATCCCTAATAAATTAAAGAATCTAGGCAGCTATCAATGGCTCTTACAAAAAGAGACTACCAAATGTTAAGTACTTCCTGATTCTGATGAAAGAACACACTGCCCATCTATGAAGCTGTCTTTAAAAAAAAAAAAAAAAAAAGCTATTGTTCTGTAAGTCAAGATTCTCTAAACATGAAAATTATAAAGACCAAAACCTATTTTTATTTTTTCTTCATTCTTGTTTGTAGCCTCTGCAGAAAATAGCCCCAAATCCCCCTATTTCTAAATGAGAAATTCAGCATTATTCTACATTTGTCTCCTGACTTCCCAATCTCATGCTCAATTTTTGAGCCATTTTTCCATTAGTAAGGATCGCAGTTCATTTATTGTAATTAGCAGTTTGCTGGCACTATAGCAACCGTAAGAGTAGCCTATTTTCACAGACTAAAAGAAATTCTAAAGAAAAAACTGGTAAATGTGAGGAGACACACAAGATACGCTTCCGTGGCTAAGAAAATGGATAGGGTATAATACTATGAGAAAGCCATGGCAAAGACAATCAAGCTGCAGGAGTATACATAAAGATATAATTAAGTACTCCAAAGAAAGGAGAATCTAAGAACCAAATACACATAAAGTTCGTTTGAACTATTCATTTTCAATAAATGGAAAAAGAATTAGAATCAAATTCCATAAAACACACTAAAACCTATACCAATGCCCAATTTACAGAATTAAATAACTGTCGATCAGATTTTAGTCTCAAGTTTCTTAAGGGCTATGAACTCTGGCTACGTCTACTTGAATGCAAGTACTAAGGCTACCTGAAGACCAGAAACAAAGCAAGACAAGAGTCTTCAATGATGGAATATTAACTGTTTAAAAAATAGACTACTCCAACATAAACTAATGCTGCTGTTATCAGCCGGAGACACTTTAGGGATAAAAGGGAAACTCACTGAAGCCCTACTGCTCAAACACACCCCAATATGGGGTGGAAAATCACAACAGCTAAACTTAGAATTTCCTTAAGACTATCCCTGGGAAAGCACAAAAATCATATAAAGATTACTTCCCCTAATAGAAAAGGTTACAGAAGCTTAAAGAAACACAACAAGGGAAATTCATACTGAGACAAAGAAGCTCCAGATTTCCCTTCAATAATACTTATTATAAAAGCTGTTCTCAACAGAACAATTTTATTTATATACAAGTTTAAAAACGAGCCTGATAATAACAGAATAGCACA
>NW_012146269.1:0-1063 GCF_000956105.1 Propithecus coquereli | reverse complement strand
GGGCTCCCGCTTTGAAGGGACTGCGGAAATACGCAAAGACAAGTCATGGGTTGGGCCTTAACCTCAAAGTGTAACACAAATTTAGGAAACTGGAGTAGAAAAGTTAAAGCCCCAAATGAGGGAGGATGAAGGAATAATGTTGCTTTTTTGTTACTCAAAGCAAGAAAGGAATTGGAATCACGCTGTGTCTGGGAATGGGTGGTTTAGTGCTAATGAGGAAGAAAAAGCAAACGCCCCCCACACGCATGGCTCTGCCTCCTGCCCCTCTCCCGAGGAGGCGGCAGGCACGAGAAGGAGCCAGTGGGGAGTGGGTGCTCGGTCCCGCGTCACGGAGGCAGCCGGGCCTGCTGGGCGCTGGCGTGTCCAAGGCTCCCCTGTCCCGCGTCGTCCTAGAGGCCCCTCCTTCCCCAGCCACCTGCTCCACTCCTGTCGCCGTCGACCTCGCTGGGCAGGTCCTTCCTCAGTGGACAGAGGGCCTTGCTCCAGAGCGGGGAAAGCTGGGGTGGGGCGGGGGCTCGTGCTGGGCCCCAGTGTGCTGGTGCGAGAGCAGAGAGAGGAGATGAGGGACACGCCGCTGTGTCCGTGCGGTGCCTGAGGACGCCCCAGGCCAAGGGCTACCCGGACCGGTGTCTTTTCATCTAGCCGCGTGGCCTGCCTGCGGCTCACCAGTCCTTGAGGAAGAGAGAATATGCTGGTTTTTTCTTTGCATGGTGTCTTACCCAACTGCGTTAAAGGGGAGGACCCTACTTGCTAGGCCCAACCCTGAGGGAAAATGATTATTTTCCAGTAGAAATGTCTTAAATGACTCTTCAAAGATCCCTCCTGCTCCCTCTCTGCAAGAGGGACGCCCCTCACGGGGCAAGAGGAACCCGCAGGTCTGGGACAAGAGACGTTGAGCACTGGGGCCTCCTGATCCCCCTTCCCGCTGCTGCGCCGTCTCCCCTCCCAGCACCTTCGTCCGGCCTCCTGCTGCTGCCTCAGTTTCTTCTCATCTGCTGGGAGCCCGGGCCGGCCTCAGCCAGTTCTCTCCCCAGCTCCAGGTCAGCCCGGAGCCTGGCTGAGG
>NW_012146268.1:19362-19715 GCF_000956105.1 Propithecus coquereli | reverse complement strand
ATTTGGGGGGAGGTACAAATGTTTTGATAACATACATGGATTGCTTTTGTACTGCTTGTGTCAAAGTTATGAGTGTACCTATCACCCATATAGTGTACATTGTACCCGTTACATATGATGTCACCCATCCCTCTGCCCCCTTCCCACCTGCATGATTTCCGTTGAGTTTTACTTTCATCTGCATACCTCAGTGTTGATCTATTAGTGCCAATTTAATAGTGAGTACATGTGGCATTTGTTTTTCCATTCTTCCGATACTTTCCTTAGGAGAAACATTCTTAATTACCTCTTTCTCTATTATTCTTATAAAGTATATCATGGGTTTTTTTGACAAAGACAGCCATGAGAACACA
>NW_012146268.1:18968-19312 GCF_000956105.1 Propithecus coquereli | reverse complement strand
GTCACAAAATGCAAAATGTATAATGGCAATTATTAATAGAAAGGTGCTGTCAGTGCTGCACTGAGTGAATATGATCTTTATCTGATAGGAATAGGCATGTGTGTTGTTTCTTCCACTTTAAACTATTAAAATGCTTTTCTGGCTCTGTAGGTTTTGTTATACAGAATAAAATTTTGTTGTGAAATCTGAAAATACAATACTTAACATTAAAGTACAAATAGTATAGGCCCTGAATAATGCTTCATAATTTCAATCTCATTTTTATCAATAAATTTTTGTCAATGAAAATTTCCCTTCTAATTTTATTAGGATTTTGCACAGGATTTGTTCATATGAGGGAATGG
>NW_012146268.1:15582-15926 GCF_000956105.1 Propithecus coquereli | reverse complement strand
TGTCTCTTTTCATTCTTTATCAGTCTGGTTAAATGTTATCCATATTGGTGATGTTTTAAAGAACTGGGTTTTGAGTTCATTGATTTTCCTTATATATTGTCCATCTTAAATTAAACTGATTTCTACTCTTTATTATTTCCATAATTCTATGAGTTTAGCTTTTATTTTCCTTCTTTTTCTAGCTTAAGGTGGAAAAGGTCGAAACTTACAATATTGATTTTATAACTTTCTTTGTTTATTTTTTGTTATTGTTCCATTGTTTTCTGGCTTGTATAATTTCAAACAAGAAGTCTGCAACAATTATTACTTGTTTCTTATTGCAAAATGTATATTTTATCTCTGGT
>NW_012146268.1:13014-14011 GCF_000956105.1 Propithecus coquereli | reverse complement strand
AATTAATGACCTCAGCAACATTATAAATCAGATCATATGCTTTTCTTTTCTTACTGTCTTTGAAAATTATAGTCAAATTACAATGTGTATGTGCAAGTAGAAATACAGAGACTAATGAAAACTATGATAGAAATTTGTGCAAAATAATGGCCTCCAAAAATGTTTATGACCCAGTTCCTGAAATTTATGACTGTGTTACCTTCCATGATAAAAGAGAATTTGAAGATGTGTTTAAGGTTAGTGACTAGAGATGGGAAGATTATTTTGGATTAGACATGTGAGCTCAATTTATCACATAAATCCTTAAAAGTGACAGAGGGAAGCGAAAGAGTGGGTCAGAGAGATCGGACTGGAGTAGAGGCAGTACAGGTTCAAAGTAGGAGAAAGAGCTGATCCAATATTTTCCGGTTTGGAAGATGGGAGAAGGGGAAGATAAACCAAGGGATGACTATAATCTCTGAAAGCTGGGAATGGCCTTCAGCTGACAGCCACCAAGGAAATGAGGACTTCACTACTACCACAGAAGAAACTTAATTCTCCTAACCAACTGAAAAAGCAAGTAAACAAGCCTCTAGAAAGGAATCCCGCACCTCTGACACTTTGGTATTAGACCAGTGAGCCCCTGTATTAGTTTTATATTGTTGTTATAACAAATTGTCACAAAATTCATGGCTTAAAAAAGCACAAATGTATCATCTCATACTTTTGTAGGTCAGAAGTTAAGTACTGGTCTTATCAGATTAAAAGCAAGGTGCTGACAGGCTGTGCCCCTTTGGGGTGCTCTAAAGGAGAATCAATTTCTTGCTGTCCACTGAGCACAATCTGATTTCTAGAGGCCACAGCTTACTTTGGCTCATGCCCCACTTCCTTCACCTTCAAAGTCAACAGTGGTTGGTAGAGTCCTTATTATGTCTCATCTCTTTGGCTCACTCTTCTATAATCCTCTTCTACTGGTAAGGACTTACATGATTAGATTAGGCCCTGCCAATATATTAAT
>NW_012146268.1:12643-12964 GCF_000956105.1 Propithecus coquereli | reverse complement strand
TTCAGACTATAGGCAGTACTTATCTTTTTTTCCTCAAAATTGTATTTAATGATTTTGTTAGTCTTTATAATCTTAAAAAGGATCTACAATAACTGTACATAGCCTGCTCTAACCCCTGCCACCATCTATCACTTCTAGATGTCAGCAAGGACGGCAACTCTTTTTAAAGTTCTTTTCCTCCTTCCTGACTCTGAAAGAGAAGTGGCAAGTTTTATTTCAAATGATGTAGGTGTTTACCTACATTACCTTATCAGATTCTCTGATCTCAGTTCTGGTAGGAATTTACTAATTTATTAATCAATGTATTTATTTGTTTGTTCA
>NW_012146268.1:9725-10393 GCF_000956105.1 Propithecus coquereli | reverse complement strand
CATTTCTTAAATTGTGTCAGTACACAAAAATAAAAATATTCAGTAATATTTTAATACAGAAAATAAGCTAGATCCTAAAAATCTGTTTTTACAAAGATTCACAATAGTATATATTTTCACTTGTGATTGGCTTCAATTTGTACTGCTCAACTAAGTCATTTAATTCTGATTCTGATATACAATATCAATGTTACCTATATTTTAAGTCATATTTAATACTGTCTTTATAATTTAAGTTATATTTTAAAAATTTTTAAATGTGAATATTTTGTCCTATTTCTATTTTGGTAGTTTTTACAGGCACCTTTAAACCTAGAATATCTTCATTTTAGGAGTGAAATTAAGAGAAAAAGAGGGGAACAATAGAAAATAAATATTGTATTAGTGTATTGAAGTCAGATAAGGGAACTAGGATGAGCTAAAAAAATGATTATAAAAATCAGATTTTAAGAATATAGACTTTGAAAATAACTGCTGCTTTTATAATCTTACATCTGGATATTTAAAATAGTATATCAGCCGACTAACATCTCAGAAGTTTAATGCTCTCCTCTCTACAACTTGGGATCAGATAGAGAAATGACTTAATCATCTATATTCTAAACTCTCAAGGTTAGCAAACTATTAGCAAACCTCATAGTTACATGGAGGGCAAATTGTGCCACCTT
>NW_012146268.1:0-600 GCF_000956105.1 Propithecus coquereli | reverse complement strand
CAAAACAAGAGAAAAAAAATTTGGAGCACTTGATTAGCTAAGCCAGAGAGGGAACTAGTGGATTTATATTTGGACAGACTCTCTGTTTTATTTGCATTTGTGTTCCATCCTTAGCAGCAGCCTAGTGGATACTAGGCCCATAATTTTTATTGTTAATTACAAAGTGGAAAAATGAATGAGTTCCAGCAAGTTCATGGATTCAATTGAATTGGGAAAAACAGGAACCGGTGAAGGTCTGGTTAGGAAAGGCAAGACAAGACTTTGGAAAATCCAGAAATTTGGTTCATTGGAAGCCAAATCTGGCATCTGGAAAATTTAGAAAGTACTGCAGACAAATGAAGTAATGTAGATATGTATAGGGAAGCATAATCCCAGGTATTAAGAAATCAGCAAAGCCTAGACGACCTAGTCCTATATGAATCTTACTAGTAAAATGGATGACGCAGTTCTCTGATCTTTTGACAGAGGCTGTTTGTTCTCCACACTATTTGTATTCTTCCAGTTCGGAGTTGCTAGTTTGGAAATGTGGGCCTCACAGATGATATTTATACAAGTAAAGACATTTACTCGACTGTAATTATTAATACATAATTTAGTGTT
>NW_012146267.1:0-1586 GCF_000956105.1 Propithecus coquereli | reverse complement strand
GGAGGCTGAGGCAGGAGGATTGCTTAAGTCCAGGAGTTTGAGGTTGCAGTGAGATACGATAACGCCACTGCACTCTAGCTAGGTTGATAGAGTGAGACTGTCTCAAAAAAAAAAAAAAAGAAAGAAAGAAAGAAAGAAAAGAAAAGAAAAAAGAAAACAAGGCATGATCCTTGTTATTCCACATAACAAAAACAGGCAATTTGTACTCAAATCACAAATCTGCATTTTAGTAATAAATTCAAATGGTCTGATTCAGAGACGAATGTGTTATGCTGAATGGATGTTTCCAGTATAACAACAATGACAGAGCCATTTGGTGGATTCCTCATTCTCTGGCAAGACGTTATTTTTATTGGCTTTAGGACAACTGCTATTAATAGCTGTTCAGTTCTCATTGCAAATTCATGAGTCTGTGGTTTTCCTTTTAATAATACTTTTGAGCATATTTTGAACTAAAATAGGATTTCTTTTTTTCCAAGTAGGAGTTCAAATTCAGTACAAGGCACCCACAGATATTTTATTTTGAAGGGCATTCATGGATCATCCTCTCGTTCTTGTCGCATTCATTTTTAATGAAAAGATGAAGTAGGTAGTATGGCAACTGGGCTTGAGCACTGTCTGGAAGGACTGATAAGAGAATGAGGTGCCGCATATCTCTGGACCAGAAGTCAATGAGCCTGGAGCTAACCCTGCCTCTGCCCATAATTTTCTGTGTCTCCACCGTAGGCCTCTCCGCCTACCCATGTAAAAAGAGATATGGAGCATAGCAGTGGTCCTCAACCTCTTTTGGTATGAGGACCTCTTTTTTAAGAGTAAAAAATTTCATGGATCTCCACTTGATAGTTGTATTTTGAATCCCATAATCCTTGTAAGTTATTTTTTATTCTATGACTCACAACCGCACCTAATACATTTGAAAATTAGTGAGACATCAAGTTGAATTTTGAGGGAAAACAAAAAAAAGAAAGAAAATTAGTGATACATGTATAAGTTTATTTGGTCTACTGATAATGTTGAGGGCTGAAGTAGATTTCAGGACCCCTCCAATAAGATGCCTTTTCCATCCTGGGATTCAGTGATAGCGAAGTAATCAACTGGCTTTCTAAGATCCCTTTCAGCTGTTGCTTTCTTTGAGTCTTGAAAGTTTTGTTTCTGTGGAGAACAATAGGATGGCAACGATAGTCATAACATTTTCCACACACCTACCGGGAAAGGGAGGGTTTAAAAAAAAAATCTGGCCTCAAGATTATTACTCAAAGCTTTCATTCTTAAGGGAGAATCCAAGACCAAAAAGAGGTAAATATCCAAGATCACATAATGAATTTTGACGTTTATTTTTTAATACTCTGAACTTCCAATTTTGCTCAAATTAGATTGACTAAATTCTGGATTTATTTGGTTCCCACATGGCTATTGTTTTCTGGGTGGGAGACCTAAGTGGGTTGAGCATAAGATTAAGAGAGAGGAAGTTCACATCCTAATCCTGCCTTCGATAATGACCCTGAACTAGTTGCTGTATAAACCAGGAAAAATTGTTTATCTCTGATAATTTTAGTTTAGAGTACTTATTATTAGTATCTGAATAT
>NW_012146266.1:0-1023 GCF_000956105.1 Propithecus coquereli | reverse complement strand
TTTCAGGTTTTGTCTAGTGTACTTTTTGGAACCATGAGCTTTAGTAATAGTAAAGACCATAGCTGTTCCTAGATGGCCTTTCTGATCTAGCCTTTCTTTCTACCAAGACTGAAAGCAGGGCTCTTCAATAGGCTTAACTCGTGCTCATCTCTTTTTTTGCGTTATCCTTGTTGCTTTGGGTCTCAATTTCCATTTTTTAACATTTTTTTTTTTAATTTCAGCGTATTACAAGGGTACAAATGTTTAGGTTACATATGTTGGCTTTGCCCCACCAGAGTCAGAGCTTCAAGGGTGTCCATCCCTGAGACAGTGCACACCGCACTCATTAGGTGTGAATATACCCATCCCCTCCTCCACTCTCCTACCTGCCCGACACTGGATGAATGTTGCTAGCATGTGTGCATGTAAGTGTTGATCAGTTAATACCAATTTAATGGTGAGTACATGTGGTGCTTGTTTTTCCATTCTTGTGATACTTCACTTAGTCGAATGGGATCCAGCTCTATCCTGGATAATACAAGAGGTGCTAGATCATCATTGATTTTGTGGCTGAGTAGAACTCCATGGCATACATATACCACATTTTATTAATCCACTCATGTACTGATGGGCACTTGGGTTGTTTCCATATCTTTGCAATTGTGAATTGTGCTGCTATAAACATTCGAGTGCAGATGTCTTTTTTGTAGAATGTCTTTTTTTTCCTCTGGGTAGATGCCCAGTAATGGGATTGCTGGATCAGATGGTAGTTCTACTTTTAGCTCTTTGAGGTATCTTTAGCTCTTTGAGGTATCCACAGAGGTTGTACTAGTTTGCAGTCCCACCAACGATGTATGAGTGTTTCTATCTCTCCACATCCATGCCAACATTTATTGTTTTGAGACTTTTGATAAAAGCCTTTCTCACTGGAGTTAAGTGATATCTCACTGTGGTTTTGATTTGCATTTCCGTGATGATTAGAGATGTTGAGCATTTTTTCATATATTTGTTGGTCGTTAGTCTATCTTCTTTTGAAAAGTTTCT
>NW_012146265.1:0-1117 GCF_000956105.1 Propithecus coquereli | reverse complement strand
TTTTTATTATGGTCCAATAATTCTACTAGAATATATTTTGATATTGATCAATTTGGGTTTATATTTTCAGTTACATGATACTAGATAATTATATACTTTGGAATATTTTTCATTTCAGAAAAGATTTCTTGATTATAGACTTTTTGGATTTGTTCTTTGCTTTATTCTCAAGGGATTTTTATTATCTGTATGCTGGTTCTTTTTTAATGTTTTTTTCTTATTTCAGCATATTATGGGGGTACAAATGATTAGGATACATATATTGCCTTTGACCCACCCGAGTCAGAGATTCAAGCATGTCCATCCCCAAGACGGTGCGTACTGCACCCATTAGGTGTGTGTATACCAATCCCCTCCTGCCCCCTCCCACTTGCTGGACACCTGATGAATGTTATTAATATATTGCACTTAAGTGTTGATCAGTTAAAAACAATTTGATGGTGAGTACATGTGGTGCTTGTTTTTTCATTCTTGTGATACTTCACTTAGAAGAATGGGTTCCACCTCTACCCAGGCTAATACAAAAGGTGAGATATCACCATTGTTGTTTGTGGCTAAGTAGAAATACATGGTATATATATACCACATTTTATTAATCCACTCATGCATTGACGGGCACTTAGGTTGTTTGCACATCTTTGCAATTGTGAATTGTGCTGCTATAAATTTTTGAGTGCAGATGTCTTTTTCATAGAATGTCTTTTGTTCTTTTGGGTAGATGTGCAGTAATGGGATTGCTAGATCAAATGGTAGTTCTACTTGTAGCTCTTTGAGGTATCTCCATATTACTTTCCATAGGAGTAAAACTAGTTTGCAGTCCAACCAAGAGTGTATGAGTGTTCCTATCTCTCTGCATCCGAGCCAACGTTTATTGTTTTGGGACTTTTTGATAAAGGCCATTCTCACAGGAGATAATTGATATCTCATTGTGGTTTTGATTTGCATTTCCCTGATGATTAGAGATGTTGAGAATATTTTCATGTTTGTTGGCCATTGGTATACCTTCTTTTGAAAAGTTTCTGTTCATGTCCTTTGCCCACTTTTTGTAGGTTTGTTTGATTTTTTTCTTGCTGATTTTCCTGAGCTCTATATAGATTCTAGCAATCAGCCCTTTATC
>NW_012146264.1:0-1154 GCF_000956105.1 Propithecus coquereli | reverse complement strand
GATAGGACTAATGATAGTTGTAAATATACCTGCAAAATAAAATTTACTTGTGGCAGATCCTACTCAGTAGTTACCATCTTTCTTTTTTTAAAGAGAATTCTTAAAAAAATTTGTACAGGTAGCAGGCAGATGTTCTAGATCTCAGGAAAGTTAGTCTTTCCCACCCCACCAGCTCAAGAATATCATCAGTATGGCATTTGTTAAAATGTTGTCAATCTTCTTTATCTTTTGGCAATAATGACTGATAAGTAGTGACATTATTTAGTTCAACTTAATTGTCATAGGATATTGCAATGACCATTGATAAATGATCCTCCTTGTTATGGTGATGTCTACAAACATTGCAGCACTTGCTGCCTCCTCAGTCTTTGGCTAGGTAAGCAGCTCGGCTGTGCTCTCTAGTTTTTGAGAAGTACTCTACTTTTGGAAGATCGTGTATAGTCTATTAAATAACTTTGCCTCTGCAGGTTCATATCTGCCTAGATTAGAAGAGGGCTCTTTGCAGGGCAGGTCTTTTCTGATTTACTCTGGAAAGAGAATAGGAGGTGCTGGAGTTCAAGACATCTCCCTTCCCTACTTCTGTTCTCCGGATTAATCTCCACTGATACTGTCTGGGTGAGGGACAGGTGCACTTGGATTGCTGAGGCTGTCTCAGAGAAGGTGGGCTAGAATCCAAGGATTGGCAGACAACTGATGTTTACCTACTTGTCCTTACAGGCCAGCACCAGCCAGTCCTTACATCACTGCTACCAACCCAGCTACTATTGGGGGCTCCCTCTCAATGAGCCTTTTCTTTCATTCATCTCCTTTCCCCCTGCTCAGACTTCTGGGGCTGCAGAGAGAACATTAGTCCAAGGTTCACAAAGCTGCTATAAGTTAAAGGTATTGGTGAATTTACAGAAATTTTCTGCTTATTGGGACTGTAAGTCACAGAATAAATATCAACTAGTTGGGAAAGTTGTGGGAAGAGTTGATGTGATTTATTACAATAAATTAGGGCAGAGATAGTGACGTCCCTTAGCTGGTGACAGCTCCATCAAAATTACATCTACAATTTTGAAAAGTCAACAGATGATTTGGAAATTATTGGAATTATGACAAATGTATGCCACTTTGAAAATAGGTTACTTAGAGTTAAAAATAAATATATATTT
>NW_012146263.1:0-1010 GCF_000956105.1 Propithecus coquereli | reverse complement strand
CGCCACCATGCCCGGCTAATTTTTTCTATTTTTCAGTAGAGATGAGGTCTCCCTGTTGCTCAGGCTGGTCTCAAACTCCTGACCTCAAGTGATCCTCCTGCCCCAGCCTAGGATTATAGGCGTGAGCCACCGCACCCGGCGGCAATAGCTTTCTTGAACACTGAGATAGGGTGCTTCAGGGAGGCTTCATGATTAACCAAGATATCAGAGACCTTCATGCCTTCCGGTAATTTTATTTTATCAAAACACCCTCCCCTCCCATTTTTAAGACACCATTTCATTCTTTTCAAATTTTGCCCCACCCCCCGCAGCTCTAATGCCCACCCGAAGAGCTGTTGGACCCCTTGTGAGGCTATTTACATCCCTCCCTCAGAATGTTTTCACCCTAAATTCAGTCTGTCTTAATATTCTTGGGAAATTTCCTCTCTGAGGGGTAATGCCAGGTACAATAATTCCTTGGCCTTTGCTCAGAAGGCACTATCCCAGCAATCAAAGAAGAGGGGCATTCCTAGGTGGAGAGAGGGGCCTTTGTGTATTCAGTGGGAGCACAAGGGCTCCAGGGTCTGTAAACCTGGGATTTCCTCAGAGAAAGTGAAACTGGGGCTTGCGGAGGAGAGGAGTAGAACCAAGCTTATTGGCGAGCTCAGGATTCTTCATCCATGACATCTAGAATGTTGCTCAGAAGAATTTTGAAAGTGGGACGTTCATCTGCTTTCTAAAACCAAAGAAAAAGTGGAGTGTTACAGTGGCTAGAATCCAGAATTCAAGGGAAATTCAGTGAGTAAGCAGCAAATGTTTATTAAGTATTAACTATATGCCCAATAGCACACCCTGTCAATTACAAAAGAAAAAAAAAAAAGGAAAAGAAACAGTAGCTCTCCATAAAGTCCTTGCACACTTTTCATTTTTAGTAATTCAGGTTATTAGTGTGATAAGACAAATTTACAAATTAAACTGACAAACATATTGATTAAAACTAAAGGGAAGGCCGGGCGTGGTGGCTCACGCCT
>NW_012146262.1:0-2169 GCF_000956105.1 Propithecus coquereli | reverse complement strand
AAAGAAAAAAAATTTTTATCAGATCTTCTGGGATTTGGATTGTCCAAAGGTAGAATTCATATCAGGAACTCAAATCTAAAAGGGACTATTTGGTCATCTGGTCTAACCATCATGGAAACCCTAGTGGGCAACTTGCACCCCTACATCTCTCCTAAGTAGTAAGTGGGCTTCAGATGCTGTCAGATGGTGAGAGCACACCTTTTCCCATGGCAGCCCACTGTCCTTTCATAAAGGAGGAACAATCTGAGCTGGGGAGAAAAAAAAAAAAAAGATAACTATGGAAAGGAAGCTGAAGAATTTAAGAACCAAATTCTGCTACTCTGCAGCTGTGTGATCATGGACAAATTATTCGATTTCTCTAAGCCTCTGCCTCCTCTCATTACAAAATGAAAACAGCACCTGCCTTTAAATGTTGCAATAAAAATTAGCAGAAGTATACCTATAGCATCCAGCCCAGTGCCTGGCAAATGGTGGGTGTTCAATCTCTGATGGCTATTGCTATTGTGATAATAGGTCTGTGTGCCACCCTTAGGCCTACCAAAGGCTGAGGAGGGTATGGCTTGGGTCAGGAAAATTCCACAACTTATCAAAACTTAAATAAAATACAGCTAACAGCACCACAAGAAGACTTCAGAGAAGGAGCTGTTTTTAATGCAGTTCAACTTCTCTTAGAAAGACTGGCTTATTGTTCCTAGGATGAACGCAGCTACTCTTCATTAGGAAGGGCACTGCTACACAATTCATCCTCTCTATACAACAGGCCTCTGTTAGCATGTCTGAGCAACTTTTCATAACAGACTCTGCCTCTATCCACAGGAAAGACACAATCTGTAAAGAATATTAGCTAGAAGGTAGTCCCCAGAGACTGCTCTCAAACTTTGGTGGCCTCAGAAACACTTGGGAAACCTGTTAAAAAAAAAAAAAAAACAGATACCTCAGCCTCCACCCACAGACATTCTAACAGAATAATAAATATTTTAGGCAGGGCCGTAGCACACAACTGTTTAAAGAAACACTTGAAGGTAGGCCACAAAAATGTTATAAGATTACATTCTGATGTGGACAAATGCACCAATCCATTCCACAAAGCAAAGGCTGCATTTTCCTCTATGCCCATGTAGAAATGCAATAGCTTTGGTAACGCAGAACAGGACTGAAAACCAAGGAAGTAACAGAAACCATCTGCATGTTTTACCCATTAGGAGTTTCATACAGTTTCTTCATACAAAAGTCCCTTATGATTGCTTATTCTTTTTAAAAATAAATACAAAAAAAGTAATGAAAAATAAAAATAACATATCATCTACACCTCTAATAGTAGCAAAAAGTATACCTAAATTATATTACCATAAGTTGATAACATTTTTGGGAAACTGGTACATCTTTAGATTTCTCAGAAAATTATTAACTACTACAAATTTTCAGTTAGCAATCAATAGTGATATAAAATTAAAAGAAATGGAATTCATATTTATTAAATGCTTCATGTATCAAGCAGCAGAACAGTTAACATACATAAAACATCCATGTATCCTGTTTTAAGGGAAGAAAATGAGGGAAGAGGGAAAGGCTGAGGGGGGAAAGGCCACTCAATGATATAGAAAAGGCACAATTAAAAAGTTTGTATCAGTCTTCAACAAACACTGCTAGGACAACTGGATATCCACATGCAAAAGAATGAATTTGAACCCCTACCTCACACCACATACAAAAATTAACTCGAAATGGATCAAGGACCTCAATGTAAGAGGTAAAATTATAAAATCTTAGAAGAAAACACAGGGGTAATCTTCATTACCTTGGATTTGGAAACAAATTCTTAGATATGATACCACAAGCACAAGCAACAAAAGGAAACATAGATAAATTGGACTTCATCGAAATTAAAAACTTGTGCATCAAAGGACATTACCAAGAAAGTGAAAAGAAAACCTACAGAGTAGAAGATATTTGCAAATCATATATAATATCTGATAAGGGACCTGTATCCAGAATATATAAATTCTAAAATTCAACAACAAAAAGACAACCCAATTTAAAAATAGGGAAGGGATTTGGATAAACATTTCTCCAGAGAAGATACACAAATGGCCAATAAACATGTGAAAATTGCCTAACACTTTGGTCATCAGGGAAATGCAAATCAAAACCACAATGAGATACCACTTC
>NW_012146261.1:0-1075 GCF_000956105.1 Propithecus coquereli | reverse complement strand
TACCTTCCCCTCTTTTTTTTTTTTTTTTTTTGAGATAATCACATAATCTCTCAGGAACTTGTTTCCTTTGTATGCAGAATTGGAGAATTATTATTCCTCCTTTCAATTTAGGAATATTGAAAACTAACACAATAAGAACATCTAGAACTGCAAAAACCAACAGCAAGATATTATAAAAAGCAAAAATATCCTTCCCTTTCTGGGATAAGTTTCCTCGAAGTTGCTTTTTAATCCAAACAATCCACTGATCCTATTGCCAGGTTTTCGTATTTCTATATTGCTGATAAATTTTTGAAGCCATTGTTCCTTTACTCACCTATTCAATTGTTGCCTAATTCTTGGGCACTTACCATGCACAAAAGTTGTTAGACCTAAGTTAGCACAAAAAAAAAAATCAAAGTCCTAAACTAATATATCTTCTAACCCTAAATACAAACTGAAAATGTTGAAAATTTTCATTTAAACAGACCTTTAAGTAAACATTCACTTCTAACTTCAGTCCTTGAATAGGCGAACTTCAGCTGTAATGAAATGCAAATAACTATGTTAATGCAAATGTTAAGGCTACAAATTCAAACATAAAAAAGTCAAGAAATGCAAAAGTTAAGGTTCTCCTAGAAACATTAACTCACTCAAATTGTACATATAGAATATTTCCAATTACACGGAAGACAGCAAAATGTGATCCCTTAATGCACTGTATGTGCAACCCGGGTAAGTTAATGCTGTTATGAGAACATTAAATTTTACAACCTCTGACTTTGTTTTAAAAGTTACTGCCTGAATATTGTGTTATTCCTATCCTCATAATGCTATTTTCTTAAAATAGAAAGAAAACAGAAGAGGAACAAATGCCATCGTATTTGCCATCAATATAGTATTCCAAATTTAAACCATATTTTGGTTAATGAGTGAGACTAAAATATGTTGGACACTTTCTGAAATTTTTTCAGTTGAAAAATTTCTACTTTGTGTGGAATAACTGAATGGTACCTTGAGATATTCCAGGTTACAGATTTGTAAAAACGTACAATAAATACGTGTGAGGCTGTATTTGCTGTTATTTATGCATAAT
>NW_012146260.1:0-1029 GCF_000956105.1 Propithecus coquereli | reverse complement strand
GAAGAAAGAAAAATGTATTTTATAAATTTAGTGTAGCCTAAATGCACAGCGTTTATGAAGTCTACAGTAGTGCACAGTAATGTCCTCGGCCTTCACATTCACTGACCACTTACTCACTCACTGACTCAGCCAGAGCAACTGCCAGTCCCGCAAGCTCCATTCATAGCAAATGCTCTATACAAGTGTGCTGTTTTTTATCTTTATGCTGTAGTTTTACTGGACCTTTTCTATGTTTATATACACAAATGCTTATCATTTTCTAACAATTGCCTACAGTATTCAGTAGAGTAACATGCAGTACAGGTTTTCACCCTAAAAGCAATAGGTTATACCACATAGTCTAGGTGTGTAGTAAGTAGGCTATAACATCCAGGTTTGTGTAAGTACACTCCATGATACTTGCACAATGATGAAATCGCCTAATGACACATTTCTCAGAATGTCTCCCCCTCATTAACCAATGCATGACTATATTTTCTCTGTACTTGAGAGACAAGGTTAATGTATATGACAAATTAAACAATAATGTAAGGAAATACTAATGCTAACAAATGAGCAATACAGACTACACATGCCAAGAGTTTACGGAGAATGTCGTTAGGGCCATGGGGACTGAGAGCCAAGGCTCTAGAGTGGGATAGTCCAAGTCTCAAACCTCAACTCTGAAGTTTAACTGCTATAGGATTTCAATTCTCAAACCTGTGATGTCCTCAGCCATTAATTAGGACAATCAATCCCTACCTCACAGGGTGTTTGCGAAATGTAAATGAGTAATATATGGAAAACATATAGCAAAATGTGTGGCACAGTGAAAGCCTTCAAGATGTATAAAAATGAAAATGAGCTACACTTTTCATATGGTATCAATGAAATCAGACCTTAGAATTTTAAGTAAAGACAAAATTTAGAAGACAGAAATATTAGAAGAGAGAATTATTTTGACAATTCTCAAAAGGGCATAATGGAAGGGCTGTACACAATATATTTGGATAGTGAGGAGTAGATGAACCTATTAGAAGGTAGGATTCA
>NW_012146259.1:0-2203 GCF_000956105.1 Propithecus coquereli | reverse complement strand
TAGTGCATGATATCATCACTCATATGTGAAATCTATAAAAGTCGATTTCATAGTAGTAGAGAGTAGAATAGTGGTTACTAGAGTCTTTGGGAGGGTAAGGAGCAGGGAGGACCAGGAAAAGTTGATCAATGAAAAAAAAGTTACAGTTAGATAGAAGAATAAATTTTGGTGTTCATAGTAGAACGACCATAGCAAATCATAATTAAGTATATATTTCAAAATAACTGAAAGAGTAGAATTAGAATGTTACTAACACAGAGAAAAAAACCTTGAGGTGATGGATACCCCAATTACCTGACTTGATGATTACACATGATATGCTTGTATCAAAATATCACATGTATCCCATAAATATGTACAATTATTATGTATCCATAATAATTTTAAAAAATTTTAAATGGTACTAACAACACTAGATAGCACAACCAAGGAGCAAAATGAATGCCACCAGCTATAAGGGAAGCCTTCAAGGAGGAGGAAAAAAAAATTATGCTTAATATGTCTTTACTTAACAATTCCTATGTACCAGGCACTGCCTGTGCACTGGGGTAACCGTAAGGTCAAAATAAAACTCCTACTAACATTCTATTTTGGAGAGACAGAGACAGACAGATAGGTAGACAGATAGATAGATAACAAGATATGGTATAAAAGTGACACGGGGAGCTAATGTCCTTACTAAAATACAGCAAGGGCGGGAGAGTCCTTTCCGAAGTTGTGACACTTAAGGTGGGATTTAACAAAGGTAGGAGCAAGCCAGTTAAAATTTTTCTGTTAAAGATTTCCAGGTAGAAGGAACAGGGACAACAAAGACTCGGAGACAGTAAAGGTCAGAAATGAAGTCAAAAAGATGGCCAAGTACAGATAATGTAGGACCTTGTGAGATATGGAGAAGTGTCTGCATTTTAGTCTAAGGGGAACAGGAAGCTAGTGGAAGGCTTGGGCAAGAGGTTGAAGGAGGTACATTTTAAGAGACTCACTGTGGCTTCTTGATGAAGAATAGACAGTAGGAGCAAGAGTGGAAACAGGGAAAGCAAGTGGAAGTCTACTGTGCAAGTCCTGGGAGGGAAGATGGTGGTCTTGGCGAGGACCTCAGTGGAAATAGTGGAGAAGCTGACATATTCAAAATTGAATCTAGAGCCAACGGGATATGCTGATAAACTGGAAATATAGGACAAAGAAGAAGAAAAAAAAACCTAGACATACTGGTAATTTTAGAAAATCACAGATGACATAAAGCAACAGTGTCCATGCTTTGAAGAATGGCAAAGCAATCCAGTCTGAGAGCATTCGTTGACACAGCCTGGCCGTTGAAAGAGATGGCTGTGTAATCTAATACCTGTGGTTTTGATAGACACCATGAGGCCAAGGGGTGTCACAGATCATCCAGACCTCTTTCATCACAGAACTGTTCCTGCCACATGATGACGTAGACATAAAATTGTAAATATATATAAAGTAATTACATACATTTAGTTACCAAATACATCATGCCTAATTTTTAAAAATTAACATTCCCTTTAAAGAACAAGTAAAAATAATATAATGTATTCCAAAAAGCTTATTAACCCCAAAAGCATTAATTAAAATGCAATTAAACCTATGAGCATCTCTTTGGGAACATTGTCAATTTAGAGATGTTCTTTCATAAAGACTCACCTTAAATCTTGCTCTACAAATGAGTTAAGTGGCACTGTCAGTGGAAGTAAAAAACAATGTGACACAGGCACATCAAGCATGTATCACTACATTTACATTCATTCATTTATTCCACTAATGTTTATTGGGTGCCTAATATGCATCAATTATTGCATGAGGTGCTTTTAGAGCAATGAATAATCAGAACGTAGGCCACGTATTTGAGGATCTCAGTGTCTGGAAGGGAAAGTGACCCTGAATATGTAATTACATGTGATGAACTGTAAATAAAGTGTGTTGAGGAAATGCAACGTTCCCACAGCACTTAGCACCAAAGAAGCTGGACACTGTATGGCAAATTCATTTTAATATAATACAGAGTTTTATTTTTTCAGTTAGTTGATTGTGTATTCTTGAGAGGAAGCCTTCTGAGCGATTTAAAATCTCTACGTGGACATTAAACATTAACTACTTCAATATGTCTCCGGGCATGAGAAAACAGTAAATAACTTAGGATAGGTTTACTGTTTTTGTTTCTTTGATTATTTTAATCCCTAGCACAGAA
>NW_012146258.1:0-1065 GCF_000956105.1 Propithecus coquereli | reverse complement strand
AAAGTGAGACTCTGTCTCAAAAAAAAAAAAAAAAAAAAAAATTTATTGCCCTGGCTCCTTTGAAAACACCTTAAAATCAGACTATCTCTTACCAGTGCCAATACATTTAGAAATTCTCTTGTGTCAAAATGTAGTAAAGTCCGAACATAAGGATAGATTTCTTCCTCAGGGGAAGCTTCTGCTGAATGCAGGCGAATCAGAAATTCAAAAACCTGCAAGTTGAAAAAAAAAAGTTGATTATTTTCTCATCTTACAAAGTATCTTGCTGAAGCAATGATTCCTATGTGGATAAAATAAAGGCAGGCTGAATTCGGTTTAAATTACCATTATGTTATAAGTTCTCTCCTAAATCCTCTCTCAGCTAAAATTATTGACTTTAGTGACAGTATATATGTGCTCTCCTGTAATAGGTGATAGCTTCTGACCCAGGGAAAATCCTCAACAGCAATTTGTCTTCAATACATTTTAACAAGAGACACAGATAGTAAAAATACTATGAAAATAGTACCAACCTGATTTTTAACCAAAGGAACAAGATCTTCAGGGATGTCACCAAGGGGATAGGCACGACCTGCTAGACAACAGCTAGTAAAAGAATGACAACAGATTTGGTGACAAGTGAGGAACACGTTGTTTTTCAAACTTGAGAAATTAGTTTGATTTTTAAGCAGACTCAGCTTTTGTCAGTTAGGTAAAGTTCCAAATCAGATCAAGATGACACCCAGTTCAGAGAAAGTGGGCAAGAGAAATGGTGGTGAAGTAGTAACACACCCTGTGGTTGAGTAGGAGCTTCCATTTCTTTATGTTTCCTTAGAAACACCCATGCTGCACTAAAGGGGCAAGAAGGACAGACTAAAGGTCTCATACCTAGCATCTAGAAAGGAACTAATGGCAACATTGAACTATGATTTACCTGTTAAAAGCCTGATGTTCTCAGTTACATTTTTATTTTATTTATAAATCCCGATACCATTCAGTCTATGTCATTTGGAAATAACTAAGACATAATTCATTAACTGTCATGAAAAATAATTTTCATATTTTCCATGACAATTAAGAAAAAAA
>NW_012146257.1:22175-22490 GCF_000956105.1 Propithecus coquereli | reverse complement strand
TGCAGTAATATACCACACATGTTTGTAGCCTAGGAGCAATAGACTATACTATTAGCCTAGATTTTTAGTAGGGTAGATCATCTAGGTTTGTATAAGTACAACTCTGTGATGTTCGCAAAAAGACAGAATCACTTAGTCATGCACTTCCTAGAATGAATGCCCTTCATTAAGTGATACATGACTATATATAAATATATGCATACATATGCATTACTAAATATAATCATGCACATAAATACATCGATGTACATATATAATAAGCATATACAAATATGTGAGTATGTGTGTGTAGCTAGCAGAGATTTTTTACTTGAA
>NW_012146257.1:9647-11390 GCF_000956105.1 Propithecus coquereli | reverse complement strand
ATAGAAAAAAAACCCTTTGTTGAGTGATTCAACCTATAGACTAGCTTATGGAAAAGCTCTGCTAGAGTTATGGAAAAATTATTGCACATCATTGAATTTAGAAGCATCATTGATTTCTAGACTAGAGAAAATTGAAAACAATAAATTATCAAATCACTTGAAATATGATACAGATATTATTTTGTAAATAATGTAAATATTTGACTATATTAATGGGTGAACATTCCATTATTTTTGTCTGTCCTGCAGGCATGTGCTTTAGATATAACTACCCAAAGATCATGTCCGGGTTCTAGGTAGTTCTCTTTTGATACTTACTATGACACATCTTTGAAATAAAATGCTCTATCTTTCTTTTTAGGGTTTCTGCTGATCCGTCTGTATTTCCATTCACTACAATTTACTTGGTAAAATCAAAAGATACTTGTATTATATTAATATGTGATAAGTAAACCAAGGACTATGGTTGGCCCAGTGAACAAATCAGAAAATCACTATTTTTATCCCCCTATTCTCAAAGACTTTTGTGTCAGCATAATTGGCACTCATGGTCCAGGGGGGAATCTATGATCTTATCTTTGTTGTGAAATTGCTGTCAACCAACATAAAAAGTATAAAATAGTAGCTTTGGTCCAACTTGAGAAATACCATTGTCTCTCTGCACAATAATGAGCCTGAAATACCATGCATATATGCAGTTTTCTAATAGTGGTACTATATCAAAATTATTAAATTTATTCTACTCACTATGGAAAATACTCTTTAGTTGGGATAGGGCTTTCTATGATTGCCATTAATAACACTATCTAACACATGTTAAATGTTTAATAGTATATACTTTTTGTGCTATGTATATTATTAACACAAGCAATTATGGGAACAATCTTATCATTTTGGCACTATTATCCTCCTCATTTTACATATAAGAGAAATGAGAATCTAAGATTAGTTATCCCGGGATTCATAACTCATAAGAGGAGGAACTAAGACTTGGACCAAAGCCATCTGGCTCTGGAGTTGGCTCTTTTAACCACTACATTACTCTGACTCACTGACATGTAATATTTAATCTTGGGTTTGTTGTTTTCTTTTTTGCACATATAATAACATTTATGACCCATCCTTCTGAAGCTGTAATACTCAGGAAATCTTGAGAAATAGGCATTTTTGTTTTCTACTCACTAGCATAGAAATAAATTGATAAATGATTTCCTGGTTACTGCCTATGTTATATTACTATCTGGAACAATTCATATATGAGATCATATTGGTTAGGACATTTTTAATAGAAATAAATCCAAGCTAACTTAATCATGGTAGGGGAGCTCTCTGAAAAATAACAAAAACAAACAAAAAAGACTTTTTTATGGATGTCATGGTAGAAATGAACCTCAGAAAAAAAGTGAAATGAGAGACTAAGTGATGAGGAATATTTTTCTCTGTATACCACAACTCACAGCAAATCAGTTTTAGACCTTTTTTTTTTTTTTCGTTCACAGAACATATTGGTTCACTTTACTTCTCTGATCCATATGGCAGATCAAGATGTCTGACAGCTCCTGAGTTTACAATTCACAGTGAGAATGACAGAACTGTCTCTTGGTCTTAATTCCAGTCACCCAGAACATAAAACGTAATCGGCACAGCTTGACTAAGTGTATCTACCTACTCTAATCAGTTATAATCAGAAGAGAGTTTACTAAACAAAAACATGGCTATAGGGGGTTACTTCTATAAATCAGG
>NW_012146257.1:9114-9597 GCF_000956105.1 Propithecus coquereli | reverse complement strand
ATCAAGCACCCACCTTACCCTCTCTCACTTACTCCTGCAATCATTTGTGTTGCTTCTTTCAATATCTCCGGCAATACTTTCACTTAGAAATAGAAGTGAGTCGTGTTCTGCACACTTAGAATCTTTAACCTAGAAATTTGAGTTTTCAAAGAGTCATATAAGATTGAAAACTATGAATCAGATCCATACCGATTGTGGCACATTGAAGGTGTTTTCTTAGTTGTCTCTATCCGACTCCTGTACTTGTGCAGATATCATGTCTCTCTGAGGCCAAGATGTTCAGTTTTTCCACTGATATTTGGATTGACCTCATATCTTTTTTTTTCTTTTATTTCAGCATATTATGGGGGTACAGATGCTTAGGTTACGTATGTTGCTCTTGATCCCCGCCCCAAGTCCGAGTTTCAAATATGTCCATCCTTCGGGTGGTGTGCATTGCACTCCTTGTGTATACAAATACCCGTCCCCTCCTCCCTCCCCCCT
>NW_012146257.1:8484-8826 GCF_000956105.1 Propithecus coquereli | reverse complement strand
CTCAATAGTTTGTATTACTAGTATGTACAACTATAAAGAAATTTCCTTAAAGGGAAGGTGTTATGAGATCGATTTTTTGTCCCCACCCCAAATTCATATATTGTCAAGTCCTAACCCCTAGTATCTCAGAATGTAACCATATTTGTACATAAGTTCTTTAAAGGGGTAATTAAGTTAAAATGGAATATTTTGTGTGGGTCCTAATTCAATATGACTAGCATCCTTATAAGAAAGGAGATTGGGACAGAAACAAGTAGGGAGGAAAGAGCATCTGAAAACCAAAGGAAAAGATAGCCATCTGTAAGCCAAGGAGAGAGGTCTCAGAAAGAAATCAATCTTGCT
>NW_012146257.1:3960-7002 GCF_000956105.1 Propithecus coquereli | reverse complement strand
ATAGAAAAAAAACCCTTTGTTGAGTGATTCAACCTATAGACTAGCTTATGGAAAAGCTCTGCTAGAGTTATGGAAAAATTATTGCACATCATTGAGTTTAGAAGCATCATTGATTTCTAGACTAGAGAAAATTGAAAACAATAAATTATCAAATCACTTGAAATATAATACACATATTATTTTGTAAACAATGTAAATATTTGACTATATTATCATGGGTGAACATTCCATTATTTTTGTCTGTCCTGCAGGCATGTGCTTTAGATATAACTACCCAAAGATCATGTCCGGGTTCTAGGTAGTTCTCTTTTGATACTTACTATGACACATCTTTGAAATAAAATGCTCTATCTTTCTTTTTAGGGTTTCTGCTGATCCGTCTGTATTTCCATTCACTACAATTTACTTGGTAAAATCAAAAGATACTTGTATTACATTAATATGTGATAAGTAAACCAAGGACTATGGTTGGCCCAGTGAACAAATCAGAAAATCACTATTTTTATCCCCCTATTCTCAAAGACTTTTGTGTCAGCATAATTGGCACTCATGGTCCAGGGGGGAATCTATGATCTTATCTTTGTTGTGAAATTGCTGTCAACCAACATAAAAAGTATAAAATAGTAGCTTTGGTCCAACTTGAGAAATACCATTGTCTCTCTGCACAATAATGAGCCTGAAATACCATGCATATATGCAGTTTTCTAATAGTGGTACTATATCAAAATTATTAAATTTATTCTACTCACTATGGAAAATACTCTTTAGTTGGGATAGGGCTTTCTATGATTGCCATTAATAACACTATCTAACACGTGTTAAATGTTTAATAGTATATACTTTTTGTGCTATGTATATTATTAACACAAGCAATTATGGGAACAATCTTATCATGTTGGCACTATTATCCTCCTCATTTTACATATAAGAGAAATGAGAATCCAAGATTAGTTATCCCAGGATTCATAACTCATAAGAGGAGGAACTAAGATTTGGACCAAAGCCATCTGGCTCTGGAGTTGGTTCTTTTAACCACTACATTACTCTGACTCACCGACATGTAATATTTAATCCTGGGTTTGTTTTTTTTTTTTTGTACATATAATAACATTTCTGACCCATCCTTCTGAAGCTGTAATACTCAGGAAATCTTGAGAAATAGGCATTTTTGTTTTCTACTTGCTAGAATGGAAATAAGTTGATAAATGATTTCCTGGTTACTGCCTATGTTATATTACTATCTAGAACAATTCATATATGAGATCATATTGGTTAGGACATTTTTAATAGAAATAAATCCAAGCTAACTTAATCATGGTAGGGGAGCTCTCTGAAAAATAATAAAAACAAACGAAAAAGACTTTTTTATGGATGTCAAGGTAGAAATGAACCTCAGAAAAAAAGTGAAATTAGAGACTAAGTGATGAGGAATATTTTTCTCTGTATACCACAACTCACAGCAAATCTGTTTTAGACCTATTTTTTTTTTCGTTCACAGAACATATTGATTCACTTTACTTCTCTGATCCATATGGCAGATCAAGATGTCTGACAGCTCCTGAGTTTACAATTCACAGTGAGAATGACAGAACTCTCTCTTGGTCTTAATTCCAGTCACCCAGAACATAAAATGTAATCGGCACAGCTTGACTAAGTGTATCTACCTGCTCTGATCAGTTATAATCAGAAGAGAGTTTACTAAACAAAAACATGGCTATAGGGGGTTACTTCTATAAATCAGGAGTCTATAAAATATTTTCAGACCAGTGAGTATTATTGGATTAGCAGGCACCATCATAGCAGTCTCCTTCTTCAGTACAGACACTATTCTATAGCAGGGAGCAAGGAGCTGTGCCATATCAATGATACTAAAGAAAAATCTAGTTAGGAGTTTTTAACGCTGTGCACTAACTATCCCTCCTCAAATTTCATTAGCTATCATCAGTTCCTCATCAAAACCCTGAGACAGACATCGTTTCTGATATATCTTTGCTAATCTAAGACGTATACAATCAGATTGCAAAGTGTGTTGTATTTTACTAATGTCAACTTGGTTAATCTGGGAATTGCATTCCTCAGAACCACTTCCTATATGTTCTCAGACTGGAGTTGGCCACAGCCGAAGCTTCCCTGAGACCTGGAAGATATAAATGGAGCAGTGGTAATTAATCTCAGGCTTTCACCATCAGATGTGGTGATAGGCAAATTCAGAGAGCTCACCAGGTCCTAGCTTATCATTTCTCTTCTCTGCTCATGTTCACCTCATCTCCCTAATCGTTGACCATGCTGATAAATAGTGGCCCCAAACCCACCACCAGGCATTTGCCTGCACCCCACAGAGGTGGTAGCTAAGTGGAGTCAACAGCTTCTCATAAACTTCTCAGAAGTCTCCCCTTCACAATCCCATTTCAGTGGCTGCAAGTGCTTAGCTCCTCAGATTTCCTGGGAAACTCCAATTTGTCCATCCAAACCTATGCTTAAGGAAGTTGGGTTAGTTGCTCTTTATCTGAAGCTCTAACTCCCCCTTCCGAAACTCTTTTAATAATTCTGTAAGGCCTCATTCCTATAAATAAATCAATTATTACATAGTACTCATAGACACTCTGTGATCCTGCTTCTGTGACTGGAGTTTGATTAAAATAGCTATTAGCACCAGAATTGGTTCCCCGGGACAGAGAAGCTGAGTAATAGGAATCCGGAATTGGCTTTTTGCTAAAGATGTAACGGATTGTAAGGATGCTAGATCAAGGTGATTGTAATATTGGATCAAGTTAATATTGTTGATACAAGTGTACTAACCAGTATCTGACTTCAATGTGTTTGTTCAAGAAGCTGAGAGACCGATAACTATTTACTTGGTTGGCTGCCTAAAACATAGAACCAAATTTAATTTATGCCAAATTAAATAGTAATGCCAGAACTTCCTTGCTATACCACATACCTGTGCTTTTCAATGTGATAGTACTAGATACATGTGGCTATTTAAATTAAAATTATTTAGAATTGATTAAAATCAAATTCATCTGTGTGGTGAACTAGCCA
>NW_012146257.1:0-316 GCF_000956105.1 Propithecus coquereli | reverse complement strand
CGAACACTTTGTGGATATTTCTAGCTGCCTGCGCTGCATTGGTTCCACAACTGAACTCATATTCAAAAATAACACAAAATTTTGACTTATCCATGATTTCACAAAAATTTATCTAAAAATTTTTTGAAAGATAATCACAAGCCAAACCATGCATTTGAAAGAACGAGGATATAGCTTCACAATAAAAATAAAACAAGAAGTGTCAAAGTGAAATGTCAAAGATAGCAACTGTCAAAGTTAGTACTTAAGGAAATCGGACATTTCATACTTAATAACCAAATAGTATACCTTTTTTCAATATTTAAACTTTATTTAT
>NW_012146256.1:0-1042 GCF_000956105.1 Propithecus coquereli | reverse complement strand
AGTGCTTATTACTGCACAAATAAGGAAAAGTTTCTTACTTTTTTTAAGGGATAAACCTAATAATCCATGTTTAGGAGATTTCAGATTCCTTTATTATTCAAAACATTCCGAAACTGCCTACTTCGTGATAGGAACAAGGTTGATTCAGGGGAGAACTGGCCTTGTATGTTTCAGATCCCATAAAAGAGATAAACTTGTAAACAACGAATCATTATCTAGCAGAGTAAGTGGCATGAAGTCCTCCCTTTCTGCATGTATGGAACCATTCATCAAACAGTGAGTTGAGTTTACACTAGTGTGAGGGATATCTCTAAGTGCCAAGGAAGAAAATATAAATAAAACACAGTCCGTGCCTTTCAAGAGCTTGCAAATGAATAGGGAGATAGAAGCAAAAAGAGAAAATTTCAAATAATGAAGGGAAAAATTAAATTAAGACCCCTTGAATAGAATTGAGAAAATGCAATGGTTGATTGGGTGAAAAAGAGTCTCCCAAAACTCCATTTGAGGTTTCCAGCTTTAGAAACTCAATGGATGAATGAATAATGTGGCTAGAAAGCATACACCTAGTGGGAAAAACAAAGCTTCGACCTATGGAAGATTAAGACACCCGTAGGAGATCCAGGAGGAAGTGTACAGTGGGTATTTAAAAATATAGTTCTGGATTTCAGGAAAGAGCTCAGATCTCGAGTTATAAATTTAGAAGGCGTGTATGCATTGTATTCGAAGTCGCAACGGTAAATAAGATGATATATCTATTATATACATGCACATGCTATAGTCTAAATGACCCCCAAAATTCATGTGTTGAAACCGAATTGCTAATATGATTGTAGTAAGAGGCGGGGCCTTTAGAAGGTGGTTAAGTCGTGAGGATGGAGCCCTCATGAATGGGCCAGCATCTTCATGTTGGACTTCCCAGCCTCCAGAACAGTAAGAAATAAATTCCTATTATCTATAAATTACCCAGCTGCAGATATTCTGTTGTAGCAGCACAAAGACTACACACACATACACACACACACATATACCCATATATATACAT
>NW_012146255.1:0-1017 GCF_000956105.1 Propithecus coquereli | reverse complement strand
AAAAAAAAAAAAAAACTGATCTGACCATTAGGAAATTGGAAATATTGAAATATGATTGATTTTTCTTGAATGAATGAGAAGAAAAATACAAGCAAAAATTGTCATTGGTAATTTTAATTCTGAGACTGTAGAATAAATCAAAGTAAGATGTAAAAATCTAGATTGGATATGAAGGACGAAGACTAGTACTTGTTATCTAAATCCAAGAGTGATCAGGAATTCCCTGAAGAAATGGAGAAAAAGAATAGAAGGAAGGGAAGGAGAGGAGGAGGAAGGCCTGGATAGAACGACGATACAGCTAGAGGCTGAGTTCTTCAAGGAAAACAGATCAAGAGGTCAACAACCACCACAAGGAGAATGTGAAACCGTTGAGTACGTGCTGAAAGGAAAACTCTCTCAAGGCGCGTGTAACAACAATAATGAGAAGCCCGGGAACGAAAGGGAAGCTTCGGTCTAGAAGGGAGAGGGCCTCACAGACGCAGCCGGACGCCTGCAGCAGGAAGGGCGCCATTTCCTACCACACAGCCCCACAGTGACTGCGGCTTCAAGCGGGCAGAGCTCTCAGGAGCACAAAGGCCGAAACCCAAAGCGAAGCGAAAGCAAGGTTCACCGAAGCAAACTGGACACTCTCGCGCCGATGCTCCAACAAATTGCAGCCGCAGCGACCCAGCCGGGTGAACGTAAATGCTCACACTGCGCCCACGTCCCGGCCCCCGCTGCCCCGGGCAACGTTTCTCTGTCTAAACAAACAAACATAAAAACGAGACGTGCAGAAAGTCAAGAATAAACGCATTCTGAAGAAGCAAAGCTCGCACCAGAACCAGACTCGAATACGACCAAGGCGTTGGAATTTATAGCACAGGGAATTTAAAATAACCACTCTAATATCCGAAAGACTCTACTGGAAAAAGTAAACAAATCACAAGACTAGAGAAATAATCTCAGAGAAACAATTAAAAAAAAAAGGAAATGCTAGAGCTCAAAAAACACAATAATAACAATAATCAAAGATAAAAA
>NW_012146254.1:0-1153 GCF_000956105.1 Propithecus coquereli | reverse complement strand
TACTATATGCAAGTGATTTTATACATGTTATGATAGGTGCTCTCATGACCAGCCTTCAGTTGACTAACTTGATTGATTAACAAGATTCCCATTCTTTTGATAAATTCATTGACTAGTATCTATAATTTTAAAAAACATAAATGGCGTAGACTTCTCTTTAGAACACCTGTATACTTTTGGGCACATCACCTCACCATATGATTGTTAATTCAAATTGTACTCGTTATTTTTATCCTGTGATTAATTAACGTGAACATTGATATGGTAATATTTATAAAAAGAAACTTTTCTTTTTATGAGCTCTAAGTTGAATGCTTTGGAAAACCTTGATAAAATAAATGAATTGCCTATAAAATGTTGAATTAAGTTTGACATTTACAGTTATCCTTTATGGCTGGGATCCCCAACCTGTGGGCCACAGACTGGTACCAGTCCATGGTTTGCTAGGAACTGGGCCGCACAACAGGAGGTGAGCGGCAGGCAGGTGAGCAAAGCTTCATCTATATTTGCAGCCGCTCTCCATCCCTTGCATCTCTGCATAAGCTCTGCCTCCTGTTAGATTAGCCAGGGCATTAGATTCTCATAGGAGCCCAAACTCTACTGTAAACTGTGCATATGAGGGATCTAGGTTTCCTGCTCCTTATGAGAATCTAATGCCTGATGATCTGAGGTGGAGCTGAGGCAGTGACACTAGCGCTGGGGAGTGGCTGCAAATACAGATTATCACTAGCAGAGAGGTTTGACTGCACAATAAATGTAATACACTTGAATCATCCTGAAACCATCCCTTTCCCACCCCAGTCTGTGGAAAAATTGTCTTCCATGAAACCAGTCCTTTATTGGTGGGCCCCAGTAAAAAAAAGTGGGGACCACTGCCTTACAGGACAACCTTAAAGGATAGGAAGAAGTGGTAAACGTTTTCTTAAGTGTTTCTAAGCACTCATTCTACTTTAAAGAAATTGACACTAGAAATCACACGCACATACACACACAAAAGTGCTTCATGGGTGTGGTTCATACCAGGATGCTGGTCAATAGGCTGCAGTCTACAAGAAAAGACCTTGGCTCTTGATCAGAAGGTTGCTAAGTAAAATAACTATTTTATGTTTTAATTCGAAATAAGCTATTTAATATGTGTGTGTATATGTATACA
>NW_012146253.1:0-1571 GCF_000956105.1 Propithecus coquereli | reverse complement strand
TCATGGAACCAATGCAGCACAGACAGCTCGAAATATTGATGAACTGTTTGGGAAGGATGCAGCTAATGAACGCACAGTAAGTCAATGGTTTGAGAAGTTCCATTTGGGTGATTTTAATCTTGAAAATGAGCCATGTGGGTGACCTGAGACCAAGGTGGATAATGATGAGCTGAAAGCTGTAGTGGAAGCAAATCCATCTCAACCTACATCTGAATTAGCAGCAAGGTTTGACATTACTATTCCAACAATATTGGACCATTTGAAACAAATGGGCAAGGAAAAGAAACTGGATAGATGGGTGTTGCATGGATTAAACGAGCATCAGAAGAGAAATTGTCTCAAAGCTTGCCTTTCTTTGCTGTCATGACATAAAGACAAACCATTTCTTTTTTTCTTCTTTTTTTTTTTGTTATATCCTTTTCTGTTATGGTATTAAGGTGATATTGGCTTTGTGGAACGAGTTGGGGAGGATTCCTTCCTTCTTGATGTTATGAAATAATTTCTGCAGTATAGGAATCAGTCGTTCTTTGCAGGTCCGGTAAAATTCAACTGTGAAACCATCTGGTCCAGGACTTTCTTTTGTTGGAAGACTTTTTATTGCTGCTTCAATTTCGTTACTTGATACATTGGTCTGTTCAGGAGTTCTGTTTCTTCCTGATTGAGTCTAGGGAGGTTGTGTGTTTCCAAGAATTTGTCCATTTCCTCAAAGTTTTCAGGTTTATGTACATAGAGATTTTTATAATATTCAGAGATGATATTTTGTGTTTCTGTGGTATCAGTTGTAATATCTCCTTTTTTCATTTCTGATTGAGCTTATTAGGGTCCTTTCTTTTCTGTCTCTGGTTAAGCTAGCAAGAGGCCTGTCAATTTTGTTTATCTTTACAAAGAACCAACTTTTTGTTTTATTAATTCTGCATAATTCTTTTGGAATTGGTTTCATTTAGTTCTGCTCTGACATTAGTTATTTTTTTTCTTATGCTGGGTTTAGGATTGGTTTGCTCTAACTTTTCCAATTCCTTAAGATGATTCAGTAGATTGTTGATTGGTGATCTTTCTGTCTTTTGGATCTAGGCATTTAAAGCTATGAATTTTCCTCTTAGGACTGCTTTTGCAGAATCCCACAGATTTTGGTAACTTGTGTCCCCTCTGTCATTTAGTTCAAAGAATCTTTTGATTTCCATCTTAATTTCCTCCTTGACCCAATAATCATTGAACAGTAGGTTGTTTAATTTCCATGACTTTGTGTAGAGTTGAGTATTTCTGTTGGAATTGATTTCTAATTTTATTCCACTGTGGTCTGAGAAGATACATGGTATAATTTTTGTTTTTTTAATTTGTTGAGACATGTTTTGTGGCCTAGGATGTGATCAATCTTAGAGAATGTTCGATGAGCTGACAAGAACATATATTCAGTAGTTTTGGGGTAGAATGTTCTGTAAATGTTAGGCCCATTTGTTCTAGAGTCCTGTTTAAGTCCATTGTTTGTTTGTTTGTTTTCTGTTTGGAGGATTTTTCCCATTCATTCTCTCAATGGAGTGTTGAGGTCCCTGACTATTATAATGGTGCTGTTT
>NW_012146252.1:0-1073 GCF_000956105.1 Propithecus coquereli | reverse complement strand
AAAGTAAAACATAATGAAACTCTTTTAAAACAATGTTAAAAAACTTCAAAATGGGTAAGAAAAAAACCAACGCCCCAAAGAAAAATGAACAGAAGTCATGAATGGAGTTCATAGAGAAAGAAATGATTTCACTTATAATAAGAGAAATAAAAATTACAACTACCCCAAGATGCCATTCACACCTACCATATGGACAAACATTTAAAAGTTTCATCATATATTCTATGGGTGAAGCTTTGAGGAGATATTTTAAAAAGAGACTTTATTTTTTAAGAGTAGATTTAGGTTTGCAGCAAAACTGAATGGAAAGTACAGAGATTTCCCAAATACCCCTGTCCCAACGCATGCATGGCCTCCTCTGCGATCAACATCTCACACTGGAGTGGTGCATTTGTTACAATTAATAAACCTACAGCGACACATCATTGTCACCCAAGGCCATAGTTCACGTTAGGGTCAACTCTTGGTGTTGTATACTCTATGAGTTTTGACAAATTTATAAAGACGCATATCCACAGTAGCACACAAACTAGTTTCACAGACCTAAAAATCCTCTGTGCTCTGCCTGTTCATGTCTCTCCTCCCTAACCCCTGGCAACCACTCATCTTTTCACTGTCTCCATAGTTTGGCCTGTTACAGAATGTCACATAGTTCAAATCCTGCAGTATGTAGCCTTTTCAGATTGGCTTCTGTCCCTGAGTAATATGCATTTAAGTTTGCTTCAGGTCTTTTCATAGCTTGATACCTCATTTCTTTTGGGGAAACTTTTTCTTAAATGGGAGTATGGTTGTAATGCTCAGAGGGCATCTTAGCACATTTACCACAGGTATAAATGCATAAACGATTTGATCTAGCTTTAATGATGAGCTCACATTGGGCAGGGCAACGTGTACCAGGCTAAGCACTGTAAGTCCTGGGGAGACGTGGAAATTTTTCAGTATGGAAGTGATATAATTAAATTTGCATTTTAAAAGAGCCAAGTGGTCACGATATGTAGGCTGTTTTGGACTAAGGAGAAATGTCAGAGTAACTTGATGGAAGACTATTTTAGGCATAAGATAACGAGGGCAAG
>NW_012146251.1:0-1555 GCF_000956105.1 Propithecus coquereli | reverse complement strand
TGACCATTTGGAGGGTTCCCGTTTGAAAGTAAAGGGCTTTCTCTCCAGATATGCACCTGGACACAAACACATTTTATAAATTATTTGAGTGGTGAGGTTGGTAGCAGGAATGGGGGCAGGGACATAACCTCTAGTGTTACCTCTCATCTGATTTTCTATTCTAATTTCTTTCAAAAATCTTCACAAAAATATCTTTCTATGAACATTAAACATTTTTTGCCATAATATGCAAATACTAGTTTGACTTCTCTTCTTTTATAAATTGTCTGATATATTTGCCCCATACCTTTAAAATGTATTATTAATCTATTTTAGTTAATAAACATATCCCTGATGAACTCACTATCTCAATATTCTTTATTGATATTGATATTTTCAATATCAACAAATCAAAATATCATACTTACACATGTGACCACATACACATTTACAAGTCAATCTTAAAGTAAACGATGCAATTAAAACTGCATTCCCATTTCATCTGACTCTTTAAATTGTATATATTTACTCTCTGAGATGATTTTTGGAAACTAAGTCATTTTTGAACAAAGAAAATTATTCAAAAATGTGTCCGACATGTAGTATGTGCTTGTTAACTGAAGAAAATGACAAGGTTCATAAATTTGGAAAGAAAAGCTTTATGTCTCTTAAATGGTTGTAGCCTGTGGGTGGCCATTCTGACAGGCAGGAAACAAAGCCCTGGCCAGAAGCCAGAGATGTGTGCTTCAAAGATAGACAATGAGAACAGAATTTATGCTAATCAGGGTGGTCAAGTATACGTATTTAATAAGCTATAAGAGAAGTCATGAATATTTATGAAAGGAGAAAAATGCACATGCATAATCAAGCTTTATGCCCCTTTATGGGGTCTATGTTCAGAAAATGGCAGCCCTCTCTGATGGTGAAGCAAAGACACTAAAAACCTCTCTGCTCATGCTCAGTATCCTGGTTAAAACCACTCCATGACTGGTGTTCTCTTATCAGGGAAGAATGCTGGTACAGGTCACCAGATTGGTTTTTGTTTAGCTCTTAGGAAAAAAGCCTGATGGCTGTTAGCAAGGGAGAGGGTGTGATGAGGTGTGTTTGACCTCCCATCCTGTCATGGCCGGGAACTCAGTTTTAGGGTTTCCCCTTGGCCAAGAGGGGGTCCATTCAGTTAGCAGCAGTCTTAGGATTTTATTTTAGTTTACATGCTTAATAAATATTTGTGGAATAAATGGATAATGTTGTCTTTGGATTCTTTATTATGAAAGTTGTGCATGCATTTTTGTGTGTTTAAGGGAAGCTTGTACAGGATTTCATCTGTTTTCCTTGTTCACAGAAATCTTTCTTGTTTACATTTAATACTTTTACACATCTTATTGTAATAGTACCACATGTATCTGGTATCAAGATGTTATGAAGTATTCAAAATGTTAGTTTTTCAACTAGGGGACAGGTACCACTTGCCTCTACAGATTTGTAAAATAACTTATACATATTCTCCCCATTTCAACAGCTGATACTGTGAATAATTTAACCTTTTCTCAGTGATTCATGTTCACCTTTAGCAACA
>NW_012146250.1:0-1096 GCF_000956105.1 Propithecus coquereli | reverse complement strand
ACTGACGAGAACTTCAAGTATAATGTTGAAAGAACTAGTTAAAGAGGATATCCCTGTCTTGTTCCTGATCTTCAGAACAAAGCCTCTATTCATACACTGTTGAGTAAGTTATTAGCTTGAGTTTTTTGTGTATTTGTTTTTTTGGCTTGGGTTTTTTTCTTTTTGTTAGTAGATACTCTTTATTAAGTTAAAATTTTTCCCTCTATTCCTTCTATTATTCCATCTTGGTTGAAAGCCGAAGTCAGATTTTAGATCATTTTTTGAAACTGTATATTTGGAAAAAATGATAATGGGGATTCTGGGTGTTCAAAAAGTGGAATGCAATGGATATATATTGTTTGTGCCATTGCAGCAGTGAACCACCCCTTCCTGCTCCATATGGTTTCTATTTCATATGGTATGAGTTCCAGTTGTGTACCTAATATTGCTGGACACAAAGATTTGGTCACATACAGGCATGTGACACATAAGAGGAAAATCAGACTGATTCTGTAGAATTGATCTACAGACAGTGGCCATACATGTCTCTTTCCTCTGTGTTTTCTAAAATAGAAGAATGTGAATTTCAGACTCCTAATACCTGTCTTATGTCGCCCTACGGAAGAAGAATGTCTACAATAGAATCAAATGAGACTAACCCACAGTGGAATGTAATTATTTGTTATTTATTTTTTGTTTAACACTTACAGAATGCCTACTGTGGGTCAGGTATATCTCTAAGTACTTTACAAAATAGAATTGAAATATAGGAGAATAGAGAGTTTACTTAACTTCCTTTGAGCTTCTTAAGTCACTTTTGTCTGATTATAATCTGACATTTGCTAATAAATGTATACATGGTTTTCCTCTATGCATTTATTTTTGACTTGGGCTAGTTTGAACTGAGATACTGTCATTTTGCCTGAAAAAGATCTGGTGACTAATATGAAATGAGAAAGAATTTTGAAAACTATATTTAAAGCAACATGGCTGTTATCTTTGTCAACTGACCCTCTCATCCACATAAAGGAGGAGGAAAAATAAGTTTGAAGGAGGTTGCTAATACAGTAGTGATAATCTTTTTACCACATTATTGCTTTTTAAAAAAGAATTTTAT
>NW_012146249.1:0-5287 GCF_000956105.1 Propithecus coquereli | reverse complement strand
TTCCTTTTCAATATTTCTGGGGAAAGCCTATAATGGATACTCAGGATTAATTTTATAACTTATAATGCATAGTAATATAGACTAACAATCTACCTATTTATATCCTATGGTATTCATAAAATGTTTATAATATATTCTTTTCCTTATTAAAAGTGCTTTCCATTATATAAAGATCTTATTGGCTTTATAATAACCAAATATATGAACCTTGTATGATGCACACTTATTTCAAAGGATATAGACTTGCTTCAGTTCACTATTAAAGTGCACATGGCATAAAAAGAGCTACATGCTTATATGAACTGCAAGAGAAACCTCTAAGCCTCCTTAGCAGCACTGCAACCTAATAATCACTCAGTACTAAAAATTTACTAACACGGAAGATACATGCTTTTGTCCTTAGATAAATTATTGAATTAAAGACCACAATTCATTTTGTCAATACCTTCAGGTAGAACTCAACTTACTGATGTGCTATATTTGTTAAATATGAAATAGCTTTTCGTATGCCATAAAAGGGTCAAGTTCTTACTGTATTATACACTGTTAAGATTACAGGAAAAAATACAATTTCTGTAGGCCTCTCATTTTAAAATAGTGTTTAAAATCAATCTCTTTTAACAAAAATGAATTTTGATACAACTGCTGTATTAAACTGTGAAACTGATAAAAAACAAAAGTTCTTTTACTAGAATTCAGCAAATTCCTAGGCAGACTTAAAACAGATTTACTTACCTGAAATGACCCTAATTTTCCTTTTTAAACCTAATAAACATTTAATAAGTTCCACTCCTAAAAACAGTTTTTAGAGTGAAATAAGTGGGAATTATGGAAAAGTATAACTCTGAACAATGACTATACAAAATATGGGAATGACAAGCAAGCCACATTTTTAAGCCACTCCTTGAAGCCTTTTAAGATTTTTGTTGCAGAATTAGCAAATAATTCTCCCTTTGTGTTTTTCGAAGGGGAAAGGAGGCTCCTTACTCATTTTTATGTGATTTTCATTAACTTGCTCAGTAATGAGAGCTTGATCTTGAAAAAAAAATGACCTTAGTATATTGAAACTAGCATCTATTTACTTAATAATTAAGCTAGTTATTACATACTGCCGATTTTATTCTAACTCAATTTTTTCAGCTTAACTGGTAGCACTAACGATGGATTAAACTGAGATATTCGTTCAAAATAAGAATACTCTAAAAAGCACTTAAAATCATTAAAGCAAACTGGTAGATATAAAAAGTTCAAAATAATAATTAACATTGAAGAAACTTTTACTAAGAAACACCCCAGTATTTTTTTTGCTATGAAATCCCAAATTAATATTTACTGCAGACCAAAAAAAAGAACTATTTTTTCTGTCTTATTTAAAGAAGAGTATTTATCTTAACTCAGTAAACTAACAGATGAACTTAATATCTCCACATTGATATTTTTTAAATTGACTAACATCTAAAGTTATTCTATCCTGGTATCATACGAAAATCTGAATAAAGCCTTCAAGAAGTTTATAGACATAAATTTTTGCCTCAGGTGTTTTTGACCTAACAATGACAAATAAAAAGGTTAAAGTGATACAGAAATATCAATAGTAACAAAATAGGTAACTCATTAAGTGACTAAGACTTATATGCCAAATGTTAAAATAAAGTAGTTATTTTTACTTACAAGTTAGTAACTGGCTCTCCTTTCAACGGAGGTAGGAGGTTTCCTGAGCCAATTAAACAGTTGTGCACAATAGTCAGACTCTGTAGAATATCATCTCTGGAAAAGATAAAAGATATTTCCATACTTTAGAAGACTCTTAATCCATATTTAACAAGGCTTCTAGAGTCTAATACAAAAACTTTATTAAGTGGGGAATATACAAAATTAAGACAAAGAAATAGCAAACATCTTCAGTTTACCAATTTAGGAGTAAAGGGTAATTAAATAGTTATTCATTGCTAATAGTAGACTTGCTTACACTTAAACAGCCTCTAAATAATCACAAAAAACAACAATCAATTGCCCTTTGTGAAGCAATTCCTAATTTAACCACCTCTTTACCAAAGATCACTGCCACTAACAAAAGGGAAAATAGTGCTACAGAAGACTTTCCAGCTTACTAGATCTTTTTAAAATGGAACTAGCTAAACATTTACTTCCAAAAAGCAGTTCAAGATACTATATAGCTGCCATTAGTTAATCAGACTTCTTTCTCCAAGCCCATTCTGATTGAATATGCTTATTACAGATTTCTGTGTTTGATACATATTAATTTTCTTGTTATTATTTTAGAAACTTTCAAAGACTCAAACTATGAAAGTCTAACGGTTTCAACTAACTATTACTTGTTAAATACCTATGGGAGAGAAAAAAACAATCCCATAGAAATATTTTTCTAACTAATATTAATGTCAATAATGTGAATTTCTAAAATGAAGCAACCCAATAAAATCTAAGCTGGATCTAGGAAAACAGGCATTTCCTTTCAAAGGGGGCATACCTACACACATTTTCCAAAAGATATACAAAAGTGAAACTGCTAAGTAAAAGGCACTAAAAACAAACTAGAAAAAATAACCCAGAATTTTTCTATCTAAAATGTTTAAATGTTGCCAAATTTTCTGTTACACAACATTATATTAAATGGTTTTCTAAATACATTTATGGCAGATTTTCAAAACATGTATTGAAAATGAATACATTAGATATAGCATATATAAAAAGAGAAAGGCACAAAAGATTTCTTTACTCTGCAAATGAATTAACACTGACTGATTATAAAAGAAAACCAACCTAGACATTTCGAGTTCTCCATCTCCACAACGCTGGAGTTTGATGAGCTCAGGCTGAAGAAAGGAGTCCAACAGATAGAAGGCAAAAGACACTTCTTCTGAGGAAGGAACATGCCACTGAATTCCCAGATTCCACAAGTCCCCGGGTTTACCCCAGTCCTAGAAAAGAACAGCATCTATTTAGCAATTTGAGAAGTTAACAAAAAACAAAAACAACAACAACAAAAAAACCCCACACGCACACAATTTAAAGATTTAAAAGGAAATGCATAAATAATTCAAACCTAGGCTGACAAATAATATGCAAAAAACTGACAGGAAAACATTACACTGCCCCTTTATTATCAGTCCCGAAAAAAGTCTTCCTGAAGAGCACTCAATGAGCTCACTATAAAGGTGACAGCAAATTTATGTGAAGCTATTTAATTTGGCAATAAAATTATATGGAACTATGGAGGTTAATTATGGCATACCAAGTTATTTCACATAACAATAGAAAAGAAACCTGGAGTTTTAGCTCCCCACACGGTGACAGCACAAGTTTCATACATTCCAATAATAGTTTTAATACATTTTAAAAACAAAAAAGTGACATCTTTAAACACAAGAACAAAATCACACTTTGAATCCCTTAAAACAAGGAGCCAACATATCCTTGAGTCCTATATTATCGAAAATGCTTGCCTTGATAGGAAAGTATTCAGAAGGAGGTTTGTCAAAACCACCCGGCACGCTGCAGTATTCCGTAGGGTAGATAAGTGTGGTAGAACGAAGAAGATGATGCAAAAGGTTACAAGAGAGAGTGTAACCCTGCTTACAAGTTAAATGCAGGGTTCTTCGGAGAATCTTTACAAGCTGCTCCTTATAAAGAAGCAACTTTTTTCCATCCACTCGAGTAATCTGAAATGAGGGGGAAAAAAGTTGAAGATATTTTGGTTAAAAGATCAAGAATCAATAACTAATGCAAAGTTCACTGTTTGGCCACTAAAGTAGCCTAAAATAGTGTTTCTTTCAATGACTTTAATTCATTTTAGGACTGTCACTTTAACTGTCTAATAATTAATTTTTAAATATCAAAACACACTTTCTGAGCTTAGGCTTTCATGTGCCATAGTGATAGCCCTTTCAAAATAGTCTATCTCAGCCAGGCGCGGTGGCTCACACCTGTAATCCTAGCACTCTGGAAGGCCGAGGCAGGCGGATTGTTTGAGCTCAGGAGTTTGAGACCAGCCTGAGCAAGATGAAACTAGCATCTATTTACTTAATAATTAAGCTAGTTATTACATACTGCCGATTTTATTCTAACTCAATTTTTTCAGCTTAACTGGTAGCACTAACGATGGATTAAACTGAGATATTCGTTCAAAATAAGAATACTCTAAAAAGCACTTAAAATCATTAAAGCAAACTGGTAGATATAAAAAGTTCAAAATAATAATTAACATTGAAGAAACTTTTACTAAGAAACACCCCAGTATTTTTTTTGCTATGAAATCCCAAATTAATATTTACTGCAGACCAAAAAAAAGAACTATTTTTTCTGTCTTATTTAAAGAAGAGTATTTATCTTAACTCAGTAAACTAACAGATGAACTTAATATCTCCACATTGATATTTTTTAAATTGACTAACATCTAAAGTTATTCTATCCTGGTATCATACGAAAATCTGAATAAAGCCTTCAAGAAGTTTATAGACATAAATTTTTGCCTCAGGTGTTTTTGACCTAACAATGACAAATAAAAAGGTTAAAGTGATACAGAAATATCAATAGTAACAAAATAGGTAACTCATTAAGTGACTAAGACTTATATGCCAAATGTTAAAATAAAGTAGTTATTTTTACTTACAAGTTAGTAACTGGCTCTCCTTTCAACGGAGGTAGGAGGTTTCCTGAGCCAATTAAACAGTTGTGCACAATAGTCAGACTCTGTAGAATATCATCTCTGGAAAAGATAAAAGATATTTCCATACTTTAGAAGACTCTTAATCCATATTTAACAAGGCTTCTAGAGTCTAATACAAAAACTTTATTAAGTGGGGAATATACAAAATTAAGACAAAGAAATAGCAAACATCTTCAGTTTACCAATTTAGGAGTAAAGGGTAATTAAATAGTTATTCATTGCTAATAGTAGACTTGCTTACACTTAAACAGCCTCTAAATAATCACAAAAAACAACAATCAATTGCCCTTTGTGAAGCAATTCCTAATTTAACCACCTCTTTACCAAAGATCACTGCCACTAACAAAAGGGAAAATAGTGCTACAGAAGACTTTCCAGCTTACTAGATCTTTTTAAAATGGAACTAGCTAAACATTTACTTCCAAAAAGCAGTTCAAGATACTATATAGCTGCCATTAGTTAATCAGACTTCTTTCTCCAAGCCCATTCTGATTGAATATGCTTATTACAGATTTCTGTGTTTGATACATATTAATTTTCTTGTTATTATTTTAGAAACTTTCAAAGACTCAAACTATGAAAGTCTAACGGTTTCAA